>NC_133324.1:93947013-94292022 GCF_042186555.1 Aquarana catesbeiana | reverse complement strand
ATACTGTATAAACGTATATAGTCACAAAAAAGGGCGATCTTGTACAAGACTAAAAGGGGTTGATTTACTAAAGGCACATAGACTGTGCACTTTGCAAGTGCAGCTGCCCCAGAGCTTAGTAAATGAGGTAAAGCTTTGGAAAGAATAACCAATCATGTGCAAAGAAAATACAAAAAAAAACAGCATTCTTGCTTGCACATGATTGGATGATGGAAATCAGCAGAGCTTCTGCTTATTTACTAAGCTCTGGAGCAACTGCAGAATGAGTAGAGTGCAGAGTGCACAGTTTATTTGCCTTTAATAAATCAACCCCAATGTGTCTCTTTCATGAAAAATATTGTACCCCGATAACTGTTAGGGATGAGGTAATGTGATAATTTTCATCTAGACCCAAATTTTGGTGAAAGGGTGGACTGTCGGTGAAATTTCACCATTTTGGCAAATGCATTAGACTCAATAGTAAAGGTGAAATTAAAACGTAGCAAAAATTGTAGCTGCTGACTTTTAACCATCTCAATACAGGGCACTTTCACCCCCTTCCTGCCCAGGCCATTTTTCAACTTTCAGCGCTGTCACACTGTGAACGACAATTGCGCGGTCATGCGACGCTGTACCCAAATAAAATTTAGTATTATTTTTTCCCCACAAATAGAGCTTTCTTTTAGTGGTATTTGATCACCTCTGCGTTTTTTATTTTTTGCGCTATAAACAAAAGAAGAGTGACAAGTTTGAAAAAAACACAATATTTTTTACTTTTTGCTATAATAAATATCTGCTATCTATACTTAGAACACACATCCTTCTCCTCTCCTCTCTGACAGGACGCGGATCTGTGTGTTTACACACGGTCCTGCCGTGTTACTGGGCAATCGCAGGTGCCCGGCGGACATCGCAGCTGCAGGGCACGCGCATCGGGTGCCCAGTGACACGGCGGGCGCACGTGATTGCCGGCGGTGCGCGCGCGCCGCCTGGTGGGCAAGGAAGGCGAGGGCGTCATATGACGCCCTCCCAGAATGAGAGCCGCGCTGCCTGGCCGTCATATGACAGCCGGCGGGCGGCAAGCGGTTAATATACAGACACTCACCTGTCCAAGGATCCAGTGCTTTCCTCACCGGGCTGGTTCTTCACCGGTCTTCGAGTCCTCGGCGATGACATGTTTACTGTGGGCAGCCGGCTGTGACACCTTGCGACTTCACGCTGCGCATTCGCCAGCTGTGCTGCGCTTTTATGAATGGCCTGCAGCCTTCTGGAACCTGTAGGCAAGGATGTGGGGGGACTTTTGGTGGATCCACCACAGAAATCCGACTGGAAGTGGGAGCAGGTACCTATCAAAATCAGATACCCCCCCCCCCCAAAAAGTAAAAAATCATATAAATGTGGCGGGGGGGGGGGGGGGGGGGGAAGAGGAGCGGAACTGTTGATGTTCCACTTTAAGGTGTTGTTTCTTTTTTTTTTAAATGGAGCAATTCAGTTTTAATTCCCCTGGACCTGATCTTGTGCCAAAAACAGCTCCTTGTTAGTCTCATTATTTTATTTTTGTTTTTATTTTTTTTACAGGAAAATAAAAGGAAAAAAGGAAAATGACAATAAGCAAATAATCATTGAATACACAAAAAGGGGAAAAAAACAGAGTTACAAAGAACATTGAAGTGGATCTTCACCCTAAGGCCCATTTTACACAGACGATTCGATCAGGTCCCCCTGTCAGTTTTTCTGGCAGACCTGATTGCAAGGTCCATGTATTTCTATGGACAGACGGGTGTAAACAGACTTGTGTCCATTTACACCCACCTACCTCCAGGTCTAAACAGATCCGCTAAAAGAAAAATTTAAAAATAACGTAAGGGAATCTGTCCTCTTCGTTTAGGCCAATCGAATCAAGGGTAGTGGAGTGTAAACGAACAGTAGAGTCTGTTAACTCCCAGGCATGCCTATAAATCGGAGCTCTGTCCGTGTCCACTCTGCAGAAACTGAGCAAACACAGCTGACCAATCAGCAAGGAACCATTTTAAGTAGCACAACTATTTATGCTAATATTTGAGTTACATGACTAGTGTAGTCTAAATGTTACCTCCATCCATTTCCATAATTCCCCCTTTTATACTCCACCCTTCCACTTAAAATTCTTACCTAAAATGATGAGACCACACTTTTATTTTGGAGTAATATGGCCACAACAGCCTTTATTATAAAACACCAACTCCAAAATAAATCACTCCAATAAATAACCAATAAATAACCAATAACAAAAACAATAACATATTAATAACGTAGAATGTTAACCACAGTCTGATGGTCTCTGACGGTGAGCCCCCTTTCAAAATATATATATAAATATATATATATAACCATATATATAACATGTATAACCACCGCACTGCGGGATTTTTCAAACTAATAGGCCTCCAGCTGTAGCCGCTCGGAGACAACCGTTTCCCGCAGCGCCACCAAAAACCAGTATTCCCTCCACCTTTCAGGAATACACTGGAGGGAAACATGCTAATGATGAGCCCCCCACCCCTTTAAATCCATCCTTTTACCGCCCCCGTCAAAGACCACCAGAATAAAATACCGCCACAGCCCGAAAGCGTGACTACCTTACGTTTGAGGGCACCCCCACACCCTCAGGGCCTGCTGTATTCCCTCCTGCAAACCCAGGGACCATAAATCAATCCCTACGTCAGAGAGATGAACCCCATCCCTCCTAAGGTACAATCCCACATTCGTTTCCAGCTCTCGGTGGTGAATGACAATACCACCATTCTGCCTTACAAATCTCCCCACCACTTTATTAACCCTAATGCGCGTTTTGTTAATGCTCGCCACAGACCTAGCCCAACGCCATGATGTTCTGGCCACAATATCTGACCAAATTACAATGGTGTTTGGTAATGTTTCCCGTAACTTCATAAAGTCCGCTTTGATGTCCGCCATCAAATCCCTGACCGACCGGACACCCAAGTCATTCCCCCCCGCATGAATCACCAAAACATCAGGGGGCCTATCCAACCGCACATACCTCTCCACTTCCCCCATCACTCTACCCCATAACATTCCTGGTCTACCTAACCAGCGTATGTACGCCTCCCTCCTGGAAATCCCCAGCTGTCTGCCGTCCGGACGCACGTCACCTCTCCTGGCCCCCCATCAAACATAGGAGTGGCCTACGATCCAGACAAGGCGCATAGGGTTTCCATCTGTAATGAAAGCACAACACAAAATAGCGGCACCCTCTTACTCTGGACTTCACCCTCCAACCAACTATACCCAAACAAAACAGCATCCCCTTGTACAACAATGTGCCATCAACAATATTAAATTATTCAACCACCAATGACGGTCTTATATAAGACCGAAATCTCCTAGACTCCCATCTCCCGAGTCTGCGCACAGCAGCCTCCTCCAAACCGCATCTGGCAGCTTCTGTAGCTGCCCCTATGCGGAAGGAGTGTGAAGCATACTCCAACCCTACCAAACCAGCCCTTTTTAGACATCTTCGAAAAATCGTTACAAATTGATAACGTGACAGATAAGACCCATCCTTGTGCCTAAGGAAAGGCCCTGCCCCCTTGCCCCTGACCAACCTAAATGCCCTTACCGCCTCCACTGGGCATACCCTTGACCCTGGTAACTCAAAAAGGGGGACATCTACCCCTTTTCCCTGTTGGTCAGTTTTGGACCTCCGCAAACGTAAACACACCCTCCCCCTCTCCAAGCGAACATCATTGTCCAACAAACATCCCCCAACCCGTCTTGACGGGCTAACCAATTCCCCTATCCGAAAAGCCCCATAAAAAGCCAGTGAAAAGGCCGCCGTGAACAGTCGGCTTTCATACTCTGACCGACAAACGAACTCCAACATTTCACATATTGAGACTAGATTCGCAAATGTGACAGGCCGTCTCACATCCCGTTTTTTGTGTTGTTTTTTATAGCCCTTTAAGGCCTGCCGAACCCAAAAATCCCTGGTCCAATCTTCACCCCCCATTAATTTAAACAAAAACGACAAACCTGCCAACTTCCGATCAATAGAGGACGCTGCGCACCCCTTTTCCATATTCCTAGAAACTAAATACAACACCAATAACCTGCCTTCTGACCCCAGTACCACCACACCGGCCTCCCTTACCAACCCCGACCACTCCTTCCATACCTTGCTGTAGGCCGTCCAAGTGGAATCACTTACTGACTGCCGGATCCATCCCGCGGCGACTCCAAAGGCAGCTCCCACATCCAAACCGGGCAAGGAACTCCTTCCTTGTCTGCCCCCGGCGCCAGCTCCCTGAACTTGTCCCACTGAAAACGAGCCAAGGAGTCAGCCAGCGCATTGTCCACACCCGGAATGTGAACCGCATAAATGAAAATATTTAGACTCAAACACCTAAACACCAGCTGTCTCAAAAGCCGAATCACCGGCTGCGAAGATGCTGACATGCGGTTCACCACCTGCACTACACCCATGTTGTCGCAATTGATCCTTAGCTTCAAATTCCTGCATGCCTCTCCCCACAACTCCAATGCCAGCACCACTGGAAACAATTCCAGCAGGACCAGATTACCTAGTAAACCCGCCCCCTCCCACGACTGTGGCCATGGTTCAGCGCTCCATTTTCCTTGAAAATATGCCCCGAAACCCGTGGAGCCCGCCGCGTCAGTGACCAAATCCACATCGAAATTGCTCACCGGGCCAGACATCCACACCGCCCTCCCGTTGTATGAAGTTAAAAATTCTAACAAACTTTTAGATCCTCCCTGTGTTCCCTTGACAGCCGGATGAAATGAGTTGGCCGTTTTACCCCTGCTGTAGCAGCCGACAGACGTCGGCAAAAAACCCTCCCCATTGGGATAATTCTACAAGCGAAATTCAACTTACCCAACAATGACTGAAGGGCTCTCAACTGCACCTTCCTCAGCCCGTGGATGTCCCGAATTTCCTTCTGCAGGTCCTCCAACTTCCCCCTGGGTAAACGGCACTCCATAGCCGTCGAGTCTATAACTATGCCTAAAAAACTAAGTTCAGTCTTGGGGCCTTCAGTCTTTTCAGCCGCCAAGGGGACTCCGAACCTGCCTGCGATGTGCTGCAACGTGGAAAGTAAAATCGCACACACAGCGGAGGCAGGGGGGCCTATACACAGAAAATCATCCAAATAGTGTATCACTGAGTCTAGGCCCGCGACTTCCCTAACTACCCATTCTAAAAATGAGCTAAACGCCTCAAACATGGCACAGGAAACTGAACAACCCATGGGCAAACATTTGTCAACGTAGAACTGTTCCCGCCAGTGACACCCCAACAGCCGAAAACTCTCTGGATGCACCGGCAACAATCGAAAAGCCGACTCTATGTCAGCTTTTGCCATGAGAGCCCCTTGGCCGTAGCGCCGCACCCACTTGACTGCCGCATCAAAGGAAGTGTATGACACTGTACACTCCTCCGGGTCAATGAAATCATTGACTGAACCCCCCCTTGGGAAGGACAAGTGATGTATCAATTGGAACTTATTAGGTTCTTTCTTGGGCACCACCCCCAAAGGTGATACCACTAAGTCCGGCCAAGGTTTATTGGCAAACGGCCCTCCCATGCGTCCCAATGCTACTTCCTTCTGCAATTTTTCCCCAACTACCTCTTGATGTTCTAATGCCGATTTAAGATTCCGCGCCATAGGGGGAACGATCACCTATGAACAAGGAATCTTAAAACCCTCTTTAAACCCTGACTCCAACAACCTAGCTGCTTCCCGATCCGGATGCTTACTTAGAAAAGGGAGCATTCTTTCCACTCTCACCGGCATCATCCCTCTTCTGCGCAGTGTCACCGGCACGCTTTCCTCGTTTAAAACATTTTGACAACGGGTGAGCCCCACCACACCCCGAGCATTCATGTCTAAACTTACATGTGCCCCCGAATTTGCAGGCGCCTTCATTATACTGCCAGCACACACCCCACTTTTTTCCGGCCGACGATCCTGAGGAATTTGCACCCCCGGCCCCCCCTTGAAACGGCTGAGACGGGGCCTTCGCCGAAGACATGAGCCTCATCCATAAGCTAATATCTTTATGGTCCCAACGCAGGGACGGGCGCACCGCCATCCGCTGTCTGAACTGCTCGTCATATCTCAGCCAAGCAGTACCCCCATATACCCTATGTGCTTCTCCAATAGCGTCCATGTAACAGAATAACGCCGAACAATGCTCGGGGCTCTTCTCCCCAATTATGCTTGCCATAATGGCAAACGCCTGAAGCCAGTTTACAAATGTCCGCGGTATCAGCCTATACCTCCTCTTTTCTTCATAATCCTTTTTGGACGAATCAGGTTTTACCCTGTCCAAATTAAATTTCTCCAATGGTAGCAGTGAAAAAATTTCCACATACTCACCTTTTTGAATCTTCTCCCTGACATCCTGCTTCAGATGTGCTCCCAAGGGGCCCTCGTAAACCTCGCACCTCGCAGCATCCGCCAACCTAACCACATCGGACCTTTCCGCCTTCTCTGTGGACCCTGCTTTTTCAGCCTCCACCACCTCCCCGGATTGTCCAGGAGGCGAGATTGCTGGGGGCACCCCTACCCCCCCTGCCCCATTACTCCCCCCCCCGGACTCTGTCACTGGTTCTGTCCACGGGGCCACCTGGGGAGGCTGTCCGTGTCCCCCTTCAAATCTTCCCATTAAGGTCCGCAGTCCCTGTAAAAATTCCATCATTTGTTGGCCGGACCCTGCACTGGCAGGATTGCTCCCCGCCAGCTGCTGTTCCGGCCTGACCCCCCCCGACTGTGTCCCCAGACCCCCTTGTGCTACCATACCCACTGTAACCCCCCCTAATAAATCCTGAACTGCCCCAGACAATGATACTGAATTAATCGACTTACCAGGCTGACCAGGCACATTCCCCACAGCCGTCGCGGTGTTCGCCCTCGCTGATATTGTTGGCTCCTCTTCCTCCGACAGCTCCCCTTCCGACCGGTCGTCCCGCTCTCCATCCTCCTGACTGTGCAGCCGCCCGGGTGACGCAGCCCCAGAGGCCGTGGGGTAAGATGGCGATAGAGCCATCCTCACTTCGGAAGCACTGCTGCTGTCAGACAGGCGTCGCTGACCTGACCTGACCGTCTGTGCACTAACAGTCTTGTCTCTTTCACCATCCTGCTGACTGGACTGCTTGCTGCTCTTCTCCCATCTTTTTCCGCCACTTCCTCCAGCCACATGCTCCTCCGACAGGCTCCGCCCCCTCCCGATCTTCACAGCATGTCTGGGGCCCTCTTCCAAAGCTCTGCTCGGCTCACCGACCATCCTCGCCGTCCTCTCCTGCATTCCTCTGCGCTCCACGGATGGACTCTGCATCCTGCTGCTCTCCCTGGGCAGGGAACCTGCGCCATGTTGGCCCGTGGCCCCGCCCCCCGAATTCGGCCGGCGGCGTGTGGACTGCCGAAGGGCCGCCGAGTCTTGTCTCCTCTTCCCTGGGGGGACCGATCTCACTCCCTCTGGCTCCTAGTGCTCTGAACGGGCCGCGATGTAGGCCCTGGCGAAAAACGCGCCGGAGGCCGCGACCTCCGCTCGCGATAAGGCACCTCACCCGCTGCCGATCCGCTCGGTTCCTCATCTCCTATGTCCCCTACTTGCTGCTGCAACCATTCGGGTCCCTTCTGTGCTGCCACCCTCCTCAGCTTTTCCAAGATTGCTTCTACAGCAGCCATTGTGGAGGAGCAGTAGTAAAAAAAAAACTGCCTCCTCTGATTAATTCTTCCTCACACTGACCTCACCTGCTCCCCCCCCCCTTAAATATCACCACTCCCCTTTTCTTTCCAAGTAAACTCTCATACCTCCCCTTTACCCATATTACCTCTCAGCCTAATATTTTAACCCCTTCCGTGTCCATTAGACACACTGTCATGCCCGGCCCTACACTACCCCTTCTTTTAGTCAGTCTCATTCCGGGCCTCACTCAGTGTGAAATACCCCACAGTAGGGTTGCTGCTTCTTGTCACAGTATTATTTATCTCTGTTCAGCTCAATTGCAGTTTCTTTGTAATTTTCAGCTGTTTGTATACTTTTTTAGTTTGGGTTTCTGTTTGTTTCAGTCCTGCACTGATTGTGTGCCTCATGGTCAGGGGTCAGGCTCAGAGACCAGTAGCTATAGCAGTAGAGAGGCTAGCACCGACCAGCTGGGTAAGTACACAAGCAGGTTCCCCTGGCGGATAACTTGGGCTCACCCAAGGCGCATGAGCTAAGCATTAACTGGTATTCCTCAGATCGGCTGATGGTGGAGATGGGTTTTTCTGTGTGTTAGTACCAGATTGTGGTCCTCAGGAGCGCCCCACCAGGTGATGAGCACACCAGGGTCCAGTAGCAGATATAACAGGTAGGGATCAAGCAGAAGCCTGTCAGTAATCAAGCCAATGGTTGGTAACAAGTGGTTACAGGTTGGGATCAAGCAGAAGCGTAGTCAAGGAACAAGCCAAAGGTCAATAACAAATGGTTGCAGGCTGAGATTGTGCAGAAGCGTAGTCGAGGAACAAGCCAAGATCTGTAACGAGTGGTGGTGAAGATATGGACGGCAGCAGGAGAGGCAAGAGCAGGATATTGGAGCACAATAAATGGCAAATAGGAAGTGCAAATGCATTGCTTAACCTGTTCCCGATCAGCTCACGTACATATACGGGGAAAGAATGGCTCCCCTATGCGAAAACCAGTACAGGTACGGGGTTCCTTTAGGAGCCGCCAGAAGGAAGGGGGCACGCCCGCTGCACGATGGGGGACCTACTGCGTGTGGCCAGCGGGCGCAATCGCGTGCACGAGCGCCAGCATGGGAATCTGTGTGTGTAAACACACAAATCCCTATGCTGTCAGAGGAGAGGAGACATGTTTGTTCCTACTATGTAGGAACAGCGAAATGTCTCCTCTCCTACTCAGTCCTATCCCCATACAGTTAGAAACACATATGAGGGAACACATTTAACCCCTTGATCGCCCCCTAGTGTTAACCCCTTCCCTACCAGTGTCATTTACACAGTAATCAGTGCATTTTTATAGCATTGATTGCTGTATAAATGTCAATGGTCCCAAAAATGTGTCAAAAGTGTCCGATCTGTCCAGCGCAATGTCACAATACCGCTAAAAATTGCAGATCACCGCCATTACTAGTAAAAAAAAAAAATGCCATAAATCTTTCCCATAATTTGTAGACGCTATAACTTTTGCGCAAACCAATCAATATACCCTTATTGCGATTTTTTTACCAAAAATATGTAGAAGAATATATATTGGCCTAAACTGATGAAGAATTTAAAAAAAAAAAAATTTGGGAGGATATTTATTATAGCAAAAAGTAAAAAATATATTTTTTTTCAAAATTGTCGCTCTTTTTTTGCGTATAGCGCAAAAAATAAAAACCGCAGAGGTCATCAAATAGCACCAAAAGAAAGCTCTATTTGTAGGGCCCAAATTTCGTTTGGGCACAGCATTGCATGACCGCGCAATCACCAGTAAAAGCGATGCAGTACCAAATTGTAAAAAGTGCTCTGGTCAGGAAGGGGGTAAAACCTTCCGGGGTTGAAGTGGTTAAATAGGAAGTTCATGGGAGAAGCAAGGAGTTCAGGGTCCACCAGAAACAAAGCACAAGGCAGGGTTGTCCAAAGGATCAGAGAGGGTGCTGTCCAGCATCTCAGGTGGCTCAGCAAGAAAAGCCTCTAGAAATGTAGTTACCGTATCTCCTATTCATAATATTCTTAAAGCGGTAGTCTTGAGAGCAAAATAAAAGAAATGGTCCCCTGCTGGTTTAAAGGGGTTGTAAAGGTTTGTGTTTTTTCAACTTAATGCATCCTATGCATTAAGGCGAAAAAACACCTGGCAGTGACCGGCCCCCTAGCCCCCCGTTTTACTTACCTGAGCCCCTTCATCTTTTTCGGCGGGGACGCGTCATCCTGCTCTCCACACAGTCCCGGCTTTGATTGGATAGACTGATAGCAGCGCAGCCATTGGCTCCCACTGCTGTCAATCGAATCCAATGACCTGGGCGCCGGGGGCGTGGCGGAGTCATACATTCGGCTCCTATTGACGCCGAATGAATGACTCAGGAGCGCACCCGCAAGATAACCCTCTCGGGAGAGCGCTTTTCCTAGGGGGTTATCTAATGCGGGGAGGAGCCGCGAGAGCCACCGAGGGACAACAGATGAGGATGTTCGGGGCCACTCTGTGCAAAACGAGCTGCACAGTGGATGACATGTTTGTTATTTAAAAAAAAAAAAACCTGAAGCTTTAGTATCACTTTAAGTCCTGATGTACCAGAATGCACTGCAATGTGCCACCTCATCCCTTTAAAACCAAACACATATTAAGTACACCGTACTGTGGCTGATTAAGGTGGTAATTAAACTTGGTACCTTATCTGTATTGCATTAAATCAGCTTTAAAGGGATGTGGTGGCAACCCCATGGTACACTATGACAGACTTACCTACAAATGGAGCCCTCCAGTGATGCATTGTCATAGTCCCTGGCGCTTCCATCTTCACCCGGTCTGCCCTCCAGGTTTTGTATTTTCGGACACTTGATTGGCTGGGCCGGGGTCACGTCTCTCCTGCACATGCACGGGAGAGTCCCATCGCAGCGGCACACAGAGTGTGCCGTAAATGTGGTCAGAGCTGTGCATATGCGGCTCAGACCACATTACCCACTGACAGGCAGGGGGGACATTTAGTGACCTCTAGGGTATCTTCTGTTATAAAAAGCCTACCTGTCAGCATTTTTTAAAATGACTGACTTTACTACCACTTTAACTAGATTATTGCATGAAATTGCATAGAAGTGGAGATCTTAGCAGTGAGGTGTTGCTTTGGACCTATGGGCTTCGATAAAGAAAATACACCTCTGCTAATTCACCTATTATAAGGAAATGTCCAATTAAATGTCCAAATATAATACATGGTGATGATGTGTATTATACATGAAAACACACCAGTAGAGGGTACTGTTGTCCACAATGAGAAGCTTTATCCTCTCAGTAGAGAAAACACTTTGTATCCATACAATGGGGGTCAGTTCACTAACCTGCAGGAGTTATTTGCCCTGTGTCCATCAAATTATCACATTACAAAATTCTCACAAAAATATTAAATTTGAAAGCATATACTGTACATATATTCCATAGGTGTGAAATATTTTCATAGATAGATTTAAGAGGGTGTACTCCAAAGATAGTTATCTATGCTTGTATCCAGGTGTGTCCCAAAAAACACCAAAACAAACAAAATACAGGGGAGAACATAATGAATTGTCCTATTTAAGAATAAATCAGCTATTTCAGACATCACTTCTCTATAATCACTGACCTGCACTGTGCACTAGAAAAGGAGATATGTGTGTGTTCAGGATCTAAATGGCTTCTATATACTGTATACAACACATGCGATATTAATGAGGTGTTACCACCATGCGAAAGCCCAACTCCAAGCAAATAAAAACATGATCCCCTGCAATGAGAGTACGCTCACACTGCAAGAGTTAATAGCTTGTTTTGTGTGGGGGTGAGGAGACTTACTTACCTGATCCACCGCTCCCCCAGCAGATGGTGCCCCCCCCCCCCGATCATGGTGACTGTCCCTCAGTGTCATCACGTCCAATGTAGGGTTATGGACACTGCATTAGTCTTGATAGTGTCAGGACCCTAGACTGCTGGAGCATGGGGTAGAAGAAGCTGCAGGGACCGGTCTAACAGCAGGAAGGAGCAGAGGGCAGGGTAAGAAAATCTTATTCTGTTCCCTTAGACCAGGGGTGTCAAACACAAGCCACATCAGCAAAATAGCTGCCCTTAAAGGGCCAGTTGTACTTGTAAGACTATGTATCTACTCTTTTATTATTCAGGAGTGAGACATATACAAAGTGTGCAGAGTTCAGGGATGTGCTTCATACAGAGTGCAGAGTTAAGGGGTGTGTTAGGTACAATGTGCAGAGTTCAGGGGTATGCTGTGTACAGAGTGCAGTTAAGGGGTGTGCTGTGTACAGTGTGCAGAGTTAAGGGGTGTGCCACGTACAGTGTGCAGAGTTCAGGGTCTGCTGTGTACAGAGTGCAGAGTTTAGGAGTGCGCTACATAAAGGATACAGAGTTCAGGGGTGTGCTGTGTGCAGAGTTAATGGGTGTGCTAGGTACAGGGTGCAGAGTTCAGGGGTGTGCTGTGTAAAGAGTACAGAGTTAATGGGTGTGCTAGGTACAGTGTGCAGAGTTCAGGGGTGTGCTGTGTGCAGAGTTAAGGGGTGTGCTAGGTACAGTGTGCAGAGTTCAGAGGTGTGGTGTGTACAGTGTGTAGAGTTTAGGAGTGCGTTACATACAGGGTGCAGAGTTCAGGGGTGTGCTGTGTACAGAGTGCAGAGTTCAGGAGTGTGTTACGTACAGAGTGCAGAGTTAAGGGGTGTGCTAGGCACAGTGTGCAGAGTTCAGGGGTGTGCTGTGTACAGAGTGCAGAGTTTAGGAGTGCGCTACATGCAGGGTGCAGAGTCCAGGGGTGTGCTGTGTACAGAGTACAGAGTTAATGGGTGTACTAGGTACAGTGTGCAGAGTTCAGGGGTGTGCTGTGTACAGAGTACAGAGTTAATGGGTATGCTAGGTACAGTGTGCAGAGTTCAGAGTTGTGCTGTGTACAAAGTGCAGAGTTCAGGGGTGTGCTGTGTTCAGAGTACAGAGTTAATGATAGTTAATGGGTGTGCTAGGTACAGTATGCAGAGTTCAGGGGTGTGCTGTGTACAGAGTGCAGAGTTAAGGGCTGTGCTAGGTACAGTGTGCAGAGTTCAGAGGTGTGGTGTGTACAGTGTGCAGAGTTTAGGAGTGCGTTACATACAGGGTGCAGAGTTCAGGGGTGTGCTGTGTACAGAGTGCAGAGTTCAGGAGTGTGTTACATACAGAGTGCAGAGTTCAGGGGTGCACTACGTACAGAGTGCAGAGTTCAGGGGTGTGCTACGTACAAAGTGCAGAGTTCAGGGGTGCACTATGTATTGAGTGCAGAGTTCAGGTATGCACAATGTATAGAGTGCAGGATTTAGAGATGCACAGTGCATCCTTGCAATTCTACTCTCTCCTACCTCTCCCTATGTAGGGTCTAGTACCACCCTGTGTAGGCGGTTCTCTCTACTACCCATGTATATGGCTCTGTTATACATCCCTTGCAGGGAGATAATTCTCGCTCTCAGATTCTGAAGAACTATCCGTGAGGGATGTTTTACATGCTGTTAAAAGCAAAGTTGTCCCTTGTAAACAGAGAGGGCTTCTGTATTTACAAATGACAGCAGGGAGCGGGGGCGGAGGGGGGGAGCCAGTGGTGGCAGATTGGAGTTACGCCTCAATCTGGCTGCAAAACTGGGTGGGAAGGCCACATGACAGGGCCTGGCGGGCCAGATTTGGCCCGCGGGCCTTGTGTTTGACATATGTGCCTAGACCAAAATGAGCAATTAATTCTTGCAATCCGGACACAGCCCCACTGCATGGGATATTTTTTTAATTGCATGGAGTTGGGCTTTAACATATTCATAGCAAAACTTTGCTTAAAAGACAGGGATTTTTAGTTTGTATTTCTTACAATACATGTTCAGGCTGGCCAACTTTGTAAAAGTGATCCCCCTTTACAGAGATGGGGGTGCTCTTCCCTCCAAGTCCGTACCCCTTCCCCCCCAAAACACCTTGTCCCCATGTTGATGAGGACAAGGGCCTCATCCCCACAACCCTGGCCGGTGGTTGTGGGGGTCTGCGGGCGGGGGGCTTATCGGAATCTGGAAGCCCCCTTTAACAAGGGGACCCCCAGATCCCGGCCCCCCCCTGTGTGAAATGGTAAGGGGTTACAAAAGTACCCCTAACATTTCACTAAAAAACTGTCAAAAATGTTAAAAATGACAAGAGACAGTTTTTGACAATTCCTTTATTTAAATACTTCTTCTTTCTTCTATCTTCCTTCATCTTCTGGTTCTTCTGGTTCTTCTGGCTCTTCTGGTCCTTCCTCCGGCGTTCTCGTCCAGCATCTCCTCCGCGGCGTCTTCTATCTTCTTCTCCTCGGGCCGCTCTGCACCCATGGCATGGGGGGAGGCTCCCGCTCTTCTCTTCTTCTTCATCTTCTTCTCTTCTTCTCTTCTTATTTTCTTCTCTTCTTCATTTTCTTCTCCGGGCCGCTCCGCACCCATGCTGGCATGGAGGGAGGCTCCCGCTGTGTGACGGCGCTCCTCGTCTGACAGTTCTTAAATAACGGGGGCGGGGCCACCCAGTGACCCCGCCCCTCTCTGACGCACGGTGACTTGACGGGACTTCCCTGTGACGCCACGGGGAATGCCACAGGGAAGTCCCGTCATGTCCCGTGCGTCAGAGGGGGGCGGGGTCACCGGGTGGCCCCGCCCCCCGTTATTTAAGAACTGTCAGACGAGGAGCGCCGTCACACAGCGGGAGCCTCCCTCCATGCCAGCATGGGTGCGGAGCGGCCCGGAGAAGAAAATGAAGAAGAGAAGAAGAGAAGAAGAGAAGAAAAGAAGAAGAGAAGAAGATGAAGAAGATGAAGAGAAGAGCGGGAGCCTCCCCCCCATGCCATGGGTGCGGAGCGGCCCGAGGAGAAGAAGATAGAAGACGCCGCGGAGGAGATGCTGGACGAGAACGCCGGAGGAAGAACCAGAAGAGCCAGAAGAACCAGAAGATGAAGGAAGATAGAAGAAAGAAGAAGTATTTAAATAAAGGAATTGTCAAAAACTGTCTCTTGTCATTTTTAACATTTTTGACAGTTTTTTAGTGAAATGGTAGGGGTACTTTTGTACCCCCTTACCATTTCACACGGGGGGGGGCCGGGATCTGGGGGTCCCCTTGTGAAAGGGGGCTTCCAGATTCCGATAAGCCCCCCACCTGCAGACCCCCACAACCACCGGCCAGGGTTGTGGGGATGAGGCCCTTGTCCTCATCAACATGGGGACAAGGTGTTTTGGGGGGCTACCCCAAAGCACCCTCCCAATGTTGAGGGCATGTGGCCTGGTACGGTTCAGGAGGGGGGGGCGCACTCTCGTCCCCCCCTCTTTTCCTGCAGCCTGCCAGGTTGCGTGCTCGGATAAGGGTCTGGTATGGATTTTTGGGGGGACCCCACGCCGTTTTTTTTTTTTTTTTTGGCGCGGGGTTCCCCTTAAAATCCATACCAGACCTGAAGGGTCTGGTATGGAATTTAGGGGGAACCCCACGTCATTTTTTTTTTTAAATTTTGGCCGGGGTTCCCCTTAATATCCATACCAGACCTGAAGGGCCTGGTATGGAATTTAGGGGTACTCCCACGTCATTTTTTTTTTTTAATTTTGGTTCGGGGTTCCCCTTTGGGGAATTCCCATGCCGTTTTTATCAATGAACTTCTATGTGTATTGTCGGCAATGCAATAGCCGCGGGTAGTTTTAAATGAGTTTTTTCCTTCAAAATGTCATTTTGCTGTCAGACTGTTCTAAACACAGGAAACATGCGCCCCTTTACAGGCATACTATAGACACCCCCCAGGTACGAAATTTAAAGGGATATTACACTTTTATTGTTTGACTTTAAGCATTATTAAAATCACTGCTCCTGAAAAAACGGCCGTTTTTAAAACTTTTTTTTGCATTGATCCATGTCCCCTGGGGCAGGACCCAGGTCCCCAAACACTTTTTTATGACAATAACTTGCATATTAGCCTTTAAAATTAGCACTTTTGATTATTCATGTTCGTGTCCCATAGACTTTAACGGTGTTCGCGTGTTCGAACAAACTTTTTTCCTGTTCGCATGTTCTGGTGCGAACCGAACAGGGGGGTGTTCGGCTCATCCCTAATTCTAACACATGAATATGCTTTGATCCAAACCATTCCATTGTAGCTCTGGCTGTATGTTTAGGGTCGTTGTCCTGCTGGAAGGTGAACCTCCACCCCAGTCTCAAGTCTTTTGCAGACTTAAACTGGTTTTCTTTTAAGATTGCCCTGTATTTGGCTCCATCCTTCTTTCCATCAACTCCGATCAGCTTCCCTGTCCCTGCTGAAGAAAAGCATCCCCACAACACGATGCTGCCACCACCATGTTTCACAGTGGGAATGGTGTGTTCAGGGTGATGTACAGTGTTAGTTTTCCGCCACAAATAGCGTTTTGCTTTTAGGCCAAAAAGTTCAATTTTGGTCTCATATGACCAGAGCTCCTTCCACATGTTTGCTGTGTCCCCCACATGGCTTTGCGCAAACTGCAAATGGGACTTCTTATGGCTTTCTTTCAACAATGGCTTCCTTCTTGCCACTTTTCCATAAAGACCAGATTTGTGGAGTACACGACTAATAGTTGTCCTGTGGACAGATTCTCCAACCTGAGCTACTGCAGCTCCTCCAGAGTTACCATGGGCCTCTTGGCTGCTTCTCTGATTAATGCTCTCCTTGCCCGGCCTGTCGGTTTAGGTGGACCGCCATGTCTTGGTAGGTTTGCAGTTGTGCCATACTCTTTCCATTTTCGGATGATGGATTGAACAGTATTCTGTGAAATGTTCAGAGCTTGGGATATTTTCTTTATAACCTAACCCTGCTTTAAACTTCTCCACAACTTTATCTCTGACCTGTCTGGTGTGTTCCTTGGCCTTCATGATGCTGTTTGTTCACTAAGGTTCTCTAACAAACCTCTGAGGGCTTCACAGAACAGCTGTATTTACACTGAGATTAAATTACACACAGGTGGACTCTATTTACTAATTAGGTGACATCTGAAGGCAATTGGTTCCACTAGATTTTAGTTAGGGGTATCAGAGTAAAGGGGGCTGAATATAATTGCACGCCACACTTTTCAGATATTTATTTATTTATTTATTTATTTATTTATTTATTTATTTTTTATTTATTTATTCTTTCTTTTATATAACAGGAGAAAAATGAACAATCCTTCTGTATATTACATTCCATTTCTGCACATACAGCCAGACAAGAAATAAAAAAATATAAATAAATAAAAATACATGATAATAACTTGTTACATTCCATTCCATCTACTCCTGTCTATTTCTAATATATTATCCAATAAAGATGGATAAAAAAATTAACCCAAATAAACATAAAGAAGTCAATTAAGAGGCAAAGAAGACAAAGAAATAAGAAGAGTAATCTTCCTCTCTCATTTCCGCCCTCCATGTTGTTACTCCTTGCCGCGTCAGGAGGGGGGGCGCTTCCCCCAGACCCGGCCATAATGCTCCCACTAATAATGCTAATAATGCTCTCAGTATTACAAAAAAAAAAAAAAAAACCACAAACAAAAAAAAAACAAAAAAAAAACATTAAATTTTCCTCCCTCCCCCCTGCCCCCCCAGATATTTATTTTTAAAATAATTTGAAAACCATTTATCATTTTCCTTCCACTTCACAACAATGTGCCACTTTGTGTTGGTCTATCACATCCCAATAAAATGCATTTAAGTTTTTGGTTGTAACATGACAAAATTTGGAAAATGACAAGGGGTGTGAATACTTTTTCAAGGCACTGTATATTTGTATGAATTAAAATTGCACTGGACAATTTATTTTTTGCATAGGACCCTTTCTACCTAAAATGAGAAATGAAATGGAACAGATAAATGATTGAAAGCACGTCACTTTTATTTAATACAGTAATCTTTTTTTTGCACATTGACAATTTTTCTGTAGTGCATATGATATTGTAATTCACAATATGGTGGTGCTAGCGCTGTTTTATTATTTATTCATTTAAATTTGGTCTGGGCATTTAGGTTTCAGTGAGATCCATTCATAATATGTTTAAGAAATGGAAGACTGAGCTGTAATTTGGGTGAAATTACTTTTGTATACTAATGCTGCAAAATTCATTACAATCACACAAGCAGTAAACCATGGGAAAAACCTTTAGCAAACTGAAAAGGTGATTTTCAGTTTTATAATTTAGAAAATAACATGCAGTGATGAATATGGAATGTGTTCTGTTTTTGTGAACTAACTCAATTTGCCCTCTAGAGGCCACTGCTACATGTATAAAATCATTCTGGCAGAGCAAACGAGTTACTGCCTGTTCCTTGTGTTGGATTAACTGGTTCCAGATATACTGCGGCACAATGGCTCTCCTGGGCAAAATCCTGTATGGGTACGTCCTTCCCTTTTTCGGCCACCAGAGGTCACGGGGACCCGATGCACTTGGCGCGACAGCACAGAGATTTGTGCGTGTAAACACACAAATCCCTGTGCTGTCAGAGGAGAGGAGACATGTCGTTTGTTCCTACTAAGTAGGAACAGCGATATGTCTCCTCTCCTACTCAGTCCTATCCCCATACAGTTAGAACACGCATTTAACCCCTTGATTGCCCCCTAGTGTTAACCCCTTCACTACCAGTGACATTTACACAGTAATCAGTGAATTTTTATAGCACTGATCACTGTATAAATCTCAATGGTCCCAAAAATGTGTCAAACGTGTCTGATCTGTCTGTCGCAGTACCACTAAAAAAAAAAAAACGCAGATCATCGCCATTACTAGTAAAAAATAAATAAATAATAAAAAATGCCATAAATCTTTCCCATAGTTTGTAGACACTATAACTTTTGTGCAAACCAATCAATATACACTTATTGCGATTTTTTTTTACCAAAAATATGTAGAAGAATATATTTGGCCTAAACTGATGAAGAAATTTGTTTTTTTTTTAAATTTGGGGGATATTTATTATAGCAAAAATTTTAAATTGTTTTTTTTTTCAAAATTGTCGGCCTTTTTATGTTTATAGCGCAAAAAATAAAAAACGCAGAGGTGATCAAATGCCACCAAAAGAAAGCTCTATTTGTGGGAAAAAAGGACGCAGATTACGTTTGGGTACAGCATTGCATGACTATGCAATTGTCAGTTAAAGCCACGCAGTGCCAAATTGTAAAAAGTGCTCTGGTCAGGAAGGGGGTAAAATCTTCCGGGGCTGAAGTGATAAGTAATTTCTTATATTAAAGCAGAACTCCAGTCTAAAATAACAAGAGAAAAATGAATAGCCGATTAATAGTTAAAAAATATAATATACACCCGCCTTTTCTGCGATATTTAGCTTCAGTCTAGAGATTTACCTCACTGCAGGGCTGTCTTAATGCATGGGCCCCCCTGGGTTAGTGCCCAGGGGCCCCAGGTGTATGGGGGCGCCATGATAATCTTGCATTACATCATAGTTGCCCACTGTCCCCGAATTAGACGGGACAGTCACGCTTTTTTACTAAGCTCTCCCGGGATGGCCGTGTCCCAGGCAGCGTCCTGCCACCTGTACTGTGCCCTCCTGATCCCAGTATTGTGCCTTCCTGACTCCTCCTGTACTGCGCCCTACTGCCTCCCCCTCATACTGTGCTCTTTGTGCTGATTAGTGTTTGATTTATGGCATGTTTTCTTATTGTTTAATGTTGTTTAATCGATTTTATTGAAAGTACTAATAAATATATGTTTCATTTTATCAACTATTTATACTTTAATTCTTTAGAGTAGTTGTGAAAATTGGGGCAGGCTGGTAGGGGGCCCCAGTGCATTACTTTAGCCAGGGGCCCATGATGCTATTAGGACGGACCTGCCTCGCTGTACTTTTTTCTGCTACTAAAAGTCCTCAGCCTGATCGCCTCATCATTTGTCTGAGCCCAGGTCATCCTGGACCAGCCCCAGCCTGTGACTGGACAGTGAATGGAGAAGCAGCACAGTGATAACTCATCTCTCTGTCACTCTGCTGTCACCTTCCATCACCATGCATCTTGTCAGCGCATGAACTGATTGGCTCTTTGTGCTGCTTCTTCCTTTTACACTTCCCTGCTGTACAGGGACTGATATCAGGTCATAATCAAGTACTTACTTGCTTGCATTTAAAAATACATACAGTATAATGAAGCAATAATGATTACACAAAATTTGTCTTTTATATCTGTTTACAGTTCAGCTTTAACTGCCTGCCGACCGCCGGCCGTCAATTGACGGCCAGGCGGCGCAGCTCTCGTTGCGGGAGGGTGTCATATGACGTCCTCGCTTTCTTAGGCCACCAGGGGGCGCGCGCGCCGAGTCACTGGGCACCCAGTGCGCGTGCCCGGCGGCCGCGATGTCCGCCGGGCACCCTCGATTACCGGTATCACAGCAGGACTGTGGATCTGTGTGTGTAAACACACAGATCCACGGTCCTGTCAGAGGAGAGGAGACCGATGGTATGTTCCCAGTACAGCGGAACACCGATCGGTCTCCTCCCCTAGTGAGTCCCCGCCCCCTACAGTTAGAATCACTCCCTAGCAACACAGTTAACCCCTCGATCACCACCTAGTGTTAACCCCTTCCCTGCCTGTCACATTTATACAGTAATCAATGCATTTTTATAGCACGGATCGCTGTATAAATATGAATGGTCCCAAATATGTGTCAAAAGTGTCCGATGTGTCCGCCATAATGTCGCAGTCACGATAAAAATCGCAGATCGCCACCATTACTAGTAAAAAAATTAAAAAAAAAGAAAATGTTATAAAACTATCCCCTATTTTGTAGACGCTATAACTTTTGCGCAAACCAATCTATATACGCTTATTGCGATTTTTTTTTACCAAAAATATGTACAAGAATACATATCGGCCTAAACTGAGAAAAAATTTGTTTTAAAGAAAAAAAAATTGGATATTTATTATCGCAAAAGGTAAAAATTATTGTGTTTTTTTAAAAACTTGTCACTCTTCTTTTGTTTATAGCGCAAAAAATAAAAACCGCAGAGGTGATCAAATACCACCAAAAGAAAGCTCTATTTGTGGGGAAAAAATGATAACAATTTCATCTGGGTACAGTGTTGTATGACCGCGCAATTGTCATTCAAAGTGCGACAGCGCTGAAAGCTGAAAAATGGCTTGGGCAGGAAGGGGGCGAAAATGCCCAGTATTGAGGTGGTTAAAGTAGTTGTAAACCCACTTTTTGGACTTTTACCTATAGGTAAGCCTAGAATAAGGCTTACCTATAGGTAGTGGAAATATCTCCTAAACGTGCGCCGTTTAGGAGATATTTCACTTGTAGTCCGGAAATTCCAACGGCGCATGCGCGGGGAAGAAACGAAACTAAGTGTCATTTCTTCCCTAGCCTGTGCCATTAGTCGCGGCTCCCATGCGCATGCGCGGGAGTGACGTCACGTGGCTCTGGTGAATCAAAGAGCCGGAGTCCGCGGCCCAGAAGGAAGAGGGCCAGAAGATGGACGCTGCCCACACAGGGGACATCGCTGGATTCTTTTCCAGGTAAGTGGCACATAATGGGCTAGTATGCGATGCATACTAGCCCATTATGCTTTTCATTTGCAGGCTGCAGCAGCGAGAAAAAGAGGAGGTAAAACCCATCAGGGTTTACTTCCTCTTTAAATATCATGAATTTTATTGTGTTTTACAAATCCAAAGATACCCAGCACAGTTTATGATTTTTGGACAGATTGGGGAAGAATGAAAATCCCTGTTGGATTTTAACACTCCAAGAGATTTCTCATTTACTGCCATGGTGATAACAGTTTCACCTGACAGGATTTGAAGGAAAATCTCCAACAGCAAAGGGCTTATTCAGGGAGGGGGTAAATCCTTCTGGGGCTGAAGTGGTTGAACAACTACCCCTGAGCGGAACTCTAAAGCTGCCATTTTTGGATGGGGTCCCCTTTTTAAGCTCTCTGATACCCCTTTCTACTACCCATTGGAGCCAGTCGAGTGTTTTCTTTTACTTTTCCTTCCCTCCCTTTTTTTCCCCCTTCCCCCCCTTTCATCTCTCGTTCCCGCTCTATGGTGGTCTGGATGCTTTATACCTCCCAGTTACCTTTATCAAGTACCAATAGGATCTCCTGAGGAAGCTAACAGCGAAACGTGTAGTGATCCATTGGCGCTGGCGCTGTGAATCCTTTGGCTGGCCCATAAAGAGAAGACTACTGTCATTTCAACACATTTTGATCACTCTCAGGCCATCCACAAAGGTTTCCTAGTCCAGCCACAGTCCTAGATGGGAGATTTATCACTCTTTTTATTTTATGTACCCAATCTTGTTGCATGTTTTTATGATGTTTAATACATTTTTTTTTTTTTTTTTGAGTAACATTTTTTTCTTGCTGGGATTACAGTGGCAGCCTTAAAAGTCTGCCTCTATTTTCTTCATCTTCTTTCTACATGATTGGATGTGGTGCCACACATTGCAATTGATTTCCATTTTTTCTACAACTTATTTTTTTAGTACTCACCAATACCAATTACTGATACCTATCACAACTGTTTTGTTTACACTACAGCTGTCAGCAATGGTACAGAGCATTGAAAAGTTATTTGCAAATGAAATACATTTTTTTTTTACATTTTGCGCTTTTTTCAATGTGAAACATGTAAATATATGTTAAGGGTGTAAGAATATTAACGAACAAAGCAAACAAAAATAAAGTTTTAATTATTATTAGTTTATAAAATAGGAGTGAACAAAAAAAATCAGCAGGAAAATATTAATTAAATGGAGGAGAATAAGGAGTTAATTAAGGCTGATTAGAGTAAATGAAGGGTTAATAAGGGGTTATCTGACTTCATCTGCAGAGAAAAGTTCATCCTTTTGATTTGTAGCTGAAGATACAAAAAGAAACAATGTTTCTTTTTATCTTAGTGTTTCAGCGGCTGAGCAATGTTGTTGATAAACATTGCCCGGGTGTTTTTTTTTTTAAAGATCCACTTGCCAGATTTCTTTAACACTTCAGCTGTCAACAGGGGAACCCCACTGACAGCTGAATGAGTCATTGGTTGTTAACGACGCAGCGGCCCAGCTCCTTAACCTCCCTGGCGGTTTTCCCGAGTGTGGCTCGGGGCTAAAATTCAGGACCATTAGCGGTAACCCCGAGCCACACTCGGGATTACATCGCAGGATCCTGGTGTGGCTTTACTTACCTTGTCCCCGGGATCCTGCGATGTCCCCCGCTGTGTCTGCGGGCTCCATCCTCCTCCGAAGCCTCTCCATGCCAGGCTCCGTTCCCTGCGAGGGGCGCAACGCACGGGGGCGGAGCCTGGCGGCAAATTCAAAAAAGTGTAAATTCATAACACATACAGTACACTGTAATCTTACAGATTACAGTACTGTATGAAATGATTTCACATCCCTTTTGTCCCCAGTGCTTTGGCCCATGCCCTGCATGCAGTTTTATGTTATATATACTGTTCTTTCTGCCTGGAAACTGGAGATTGTCCATAGCAACCAAAAAGTGTCCCTTTACATCAAAAGTGGCTTTAGACCAGCTAGAAAACAGCGATAGTAAATTAGAACACTTGCAGAACTGAGCGATAGTGAATCGTGGGGAAATTTATTTTATTTTATTTTATTTTTTTTAATTATTTATTTTTATTAATTATATTATAATTTATGTTTTTGTGTTTCAAAATTTATCATACCCGGGATATCTACTAGACTCTTGTTTGGACAGATTTAAGTGTGTTATTGTTAAGAATTACAGACCTACAATATAAAACGCCAAATTTCCATGCAAAATAATTGTACCGCTTTCAGCACCTAAAATCCAAAATAATCATACCGCCAGGGAGGTTAACAACCGATAACTGCCAGCTTTTTTTTTTTTAATTTCAGCTGTCAGTGGGATAATCCTACCAAGAACCAAGCTTGAAAGTATTGGTTTCAGGTATCTGTGAATTTGCACGAGTACCGATACTCGCGCAAATTCTTAGTATTGGCACCGGAAACGGTGAAACCCTACCTAGTACATAGCAATGCCCTGCATCTAATTGTGTTTTTTAAAATATAGGCCATGCTGCATTGTTGTGTATTCAAGACCCACTCTCATGCATGTTAGTTTGCATGAGCGTTGCATTAGAGCAGCCCATTATTTTGAATAGGCTGGCCAATGTGCCACAACGGACCAAAAATTGAGCTGTAGCATTTTCAGCACCACAATGCACATTTGTGTACTGCACTGCACTGACGGAAAATGTTCTATAGGAGCTTGTTGTCGGAAATTCCGACTGTGTGTAGGCTCCATCAGATATTTTCCATCGAAATTTCCGACACACAGAATTTGAGATCTGGATCTCAAATTTTCCAACAACAAAATCCATTCTTGTAAATTCCGATCGTGTGTACCAAGTTCCACGCATGCTCGGAATCAAGCAGAAGAGCCGCACTGGCTACTGAACTTCATTTTTCTCTGCTCGTCGTACATGTTGTACGTCACCGCGTTCTTGACGTTTGGAATTTCCGACAAGATTTGTGTGACCGTGTGTATGCAAGACAAGTTTGAGCCAACATCCGTTGGAAAAAAAAACATGGATTTTGTTGTCGGAAAATCCTATTGTGTGTACAGGGTATAAGTGTGCTTAAAAGGTGTGTTGGGGTGCTATTCAGAACATTATTGCAGTGCAATAATAAAGGGCCATAATGCAATAAGCAGGCCCAATAAAATAATTAGTAAAGGCATGAAACACATTTAATGGAAAATCCCTATTCTGAATGTTTCTCGTTTACTTTGCATAATATAGGTAAAAAAATGCACATTTAAAAATAAGAAAACGTTGCCTAATATGTATATTGAATGCAAAGAAATATTCTTAGATACATGTTTTTACTTGCACCAAAAATGCATATTACTGTATAAACAGGTTCTATATTACATAAAATATTGAGTGTTAAATTATATTTTTGGAAGGCATTTTACCCACTGTAAAATGAGATATCAAAAATGTTCTTTGCACGCTATTCAGTGTTTTTTTTAATATTTACACTTTAAAATGTAGAATACAATAAGTCAGTTGAATGAAAAGCTCCTGCAGTGATTGATGCTTGAAGTACAATCTGTTTTTTATTAGGGTTGTCGAAAAGTATTTGACAGCGCAGAGGAAGCGGCAAAAATTTAGTTTTTGGTCCAGAATGTTCTAATTACCGGGTAAGTATTGTTCATTGACACCATAGAGGCACAGCTGTAACAAAGGAAACAGAATAACACAGTGCTCATGGAGCTCTTCTACTTTGCACAGCTGGATATGGTTTTACTTCTTCACCACTGGGCGCATTGCAACATAGCATTGTTGCTGTAATATGCAGTAAAACACGCAACACACAGAAATGCATGAAACAGTGTGATTTGTTTTGGTGCCATTTTTTTTTTTTTTTTTTTGAACAGCACCCAAATACACTTTCATAAGGCTCATTCATTGTAGCACCGCACAATGCCCAAATGTAAATATTACGCATGTTCTCTGCGCTAAAAAAATGTCCAATAGTAAGTGCATTGCAGAGCTTTGATAGCCATTTCAAAATGTATGGGCTGCTAAACACAATGTAAGCAAATGCTCAAATACTGCACGTTTCTTGTGCGTTTGATACAACAATGCGCTGGGGTCAATGATCCTTAAGTGGTCCTTAATAATGTGAGTGTGCTGTGATAAGTAGATGTGGTTAAATAGGTGTGGTTTCACAAGTTCAGCTTGCCCATAATATGCATTGTAAAAGACAGACAGTTTCGGAAAAAAATATTTTTTTTTACGTTGAGTTAGCCTAAAACTCTTCCAATTAAAAAAGTTACCAGCCAGCAAAATAAAGAAAAAACCCCTCAGCAAAAGTAAAGTATAATAATGAACCCCCTGGGCAATTCTTTGACCCCCAAGAATTATTTGGACCCCCATCCAGTTGGTCATTAAATTTCAGAATGGCCAGTGTCACATCAAGCCCTCGCTCAGCACCTCCCTCACACTGGCAAATCCTATTACAACCCTTTTTTTAAAAAAAACTCAATAATAAGGAGAATGCAGCACCAAAAATTCTGGTGTGTGGTGTCCCAACCTCCTTCTGACTCAAATTGAGTCAACCGTACCTACCTTCTCTGTGCTCTTTCCACCATCGCAGCCGCTGCACAATCCTTGCTTTGTGGTGCGCAGTCATGTTGGAAAAGGAAGAGGCCATCCCCAAACTGTTCCCACAAAGTTGGAAGCATGAAACTGTCCAAAATGTCTTGGTATGCTTACACCTTAAGAGTTTCCTTCACTGGAACTAAGGGGCCAACACCAACCCTGAAAGACATCCCCACACCATAATCCTCCCTCCACCAAATGATTTGGACCAGTGCACAAAGCAAGGTCCATAAAGACATTGATGAGCGAGTTTGGGTTGGAGGAACTTGACTGACCGGCACAAAGTCCTGACCTCAACCCGATAGAACACCTTTGGCATGAACTAGAGCAAAGACTGTAAACCTGGCCTTCTCGTTCAAAATCAGTGCCTGACCTCACAAATGCGCTTCTGGAAGAATGGTCAAATGTTTCCATAGACAAATTCCTAATTGTGGACAGCCTTCCAAGAAGAATTGAAGCTGTTATAGCTGCAAAGGGTGGGCCAACACAATATTGAATCCTATGGACTAAGACTGGGATGCCATTACTTTACATGCCAAGTTCATGTGTGTGTAAAGTCAGGGGTCCCAATACTTTTGACAAAATTTTATATATACACCTACTCTGTGCAATGGCACAGAACGGTTTCTTACCTCCTCTTCTGGAGTCATCTGCTGGTGCTCTCTGCTCCTCCTCTCCTGCGTGTGTCCCCATAGTAAGCTGTGTGCTTTGGGGGCACATTGGCAGCTGCACTCCCAAGCCAGGCTGTGTGTATCTATGGACACACACACACAGGAGGGCTTGGCTATGCCCCCCACTCCCCCCTCTCAGCAGGATTTGACTAACAGCAGCAGGAGCCATTGGCTTCTATTAGTGAAGCTTGTGAGAGCAAGGAGGAGGGGAGAAAAGAGTTGCAGCTGGACCCAGTACTGGATCGATAGAGGACTCTGGGATGACTCGGGGGAGGAACAGCTAGTGGAAGGTTTTTTACCTTAAAGCATTTGTCAACCCCCCCAAAAAATGGATCCTGCTCCTTTAAAGCATGTTATATGACACAGTGCTTTTCCTGTGTCATTTGGCCCCCTGTAACACCTAAAAAACCTGGCTGATCCTGCCAGTTTCTACGCACCCCTCTGTAAACTGACCACGGTGTATCATGGCTGCTGAGATCAGACACCATGGTCAGTTTACGTGCCTCTGTCATCAGCAACCTGCTATCTGCCCTCCTCTCTGCTTCTGTGTCCTCCTCCCACCTCCCCCCTCTCCTCTGTGTCTGTATGTGAGCCGCCCCTCCCCCTCCTGCTGCTCTCTTAACACTTACCTGTATACATTATCAGCACTGCCTCCTATTGCAGTGTCCCCCTCTGTGAATGATTTATAAATATAAATGCTGTAAGTACCTCATTTAAGAGCTGAGATTGCGATCACATGACCAGCCAACTCTCTCCTCCTCTCCCCCCCCTCCAGACTGACATCAGCAGAGGAATCTCAGCCCCGCCTGCTGTATCTCTCAGAGGAGGAAAGAAGAAAGCTGGCCAGTCATGTGATCGCAATCTCGGCAGTGAAATTAGGAATTTACAGCATTTATTTTTCTAAATCACACACAGAGGGGGATACTACAATAGGAGGCAATGCTGATGGTGTATACAGGTTAGAGTGGCTTAACAACCACTTTAAGACCCCTTTCAACGCGGCCCAATTTCAGTGTGGAAGGGGGTCTAAAGTGATTCTAAAAGGCAAATGTTTTTTTAAATAACAAACAAGTTATACTTACTTGCTTTGTGTAATGGCTTTGCACAGAGTAGCCCCAATCCTCCTCTTCCATGGAACCTGCCGATGATCTTGGCTCCTCCCGCCTGCCGAGTGCCCCCTTGCTCCCAAGCCAGCTCTGTGTGTCCACTGACACACAAAGCGTGGCACGGCCCTGCCTCGTGCTCTTACCTCTCTGGCTGTGATTGACTGCAGCAGAAGCCAATGGCTCCTGCCTCTCTGTACAATGAGGAGGGAGAGCCGAGAGAACCTCTGCTTTAGTGCACATTGCTGGATCGAGATCAGGTTCAAGTAAGTATTTAGAGGGTGCTGTTGGGGGAGCTGCATGCAGAAGTCTTTTTTTTACCTTAAAGCGGTTGTAAACCCCGCTTTGTGATTTTTACCTACAGGTAAGCCTATAATAAAGCTTACCTGTAGGTAAAATTAATATTTCCTAAACGAGTATGGTTTAGGAGATATTCGCCCTGCATGCAGCCCCTGATGTCAGCGGCGCATGCACTCTAAAGTTCTGGTGTATATTGGCGGAACTTCAGAGCTTTTTGCCAGAACCGAGGGCTCTTGTGCATGCGCGGGAGTGACGTCATTGCAGCTCCGGGCTCTCACAGTGTCTGAGCCCGCGAACCCGGAAGAAAAGCTGGGGGAACATGTGAGCCCCCACAGCGGTGACGGGGCGCCTCTGCGGTGACTTCGTTCTAAGGTAGGTATTTCATAATGTGTTAGTATGCGATGCATACTAGCACATTATGCCATTGTCTTGCAAGTTTTTTTTTTCTCCATCGGTTTACTACCCCTTTAATGCATAGAATGCATTAGGGTAAAAAAAAACTTGTACCCTTATAACCACTTTAATCTATTAAGGTAGAAAATCTTTTGACTTTAGAACCACTTTAAATGTCAGCATGCATCATTTATAATTTAAATCAGGTCACCCATTCAGGTTTTTCCTACATTAAACAGGTCAGGACATTTTTACCATTCTGTAGATGTTCTGCGATAAAGTGCTTGTTTCCTGGTAAGATTTGTTACTTCTGTTTTGGATTCTTGCCAGCTTCGCATTGAACTGAAAGAAAAGTACAGCCTATAAAACTATATATATATATATATATATATATATATATATATACACGTAAAAATGTCTATAAAAAAGAATGTAAAAATGTTAAATTCATATATTATACATAAGACTGTGATGGCTCTCGTTTACAAGGACCTGTGTACACAAGCTTTTGAGATTAGAAAGGGTAGTGTTGACTGCCTTGGTTTATCTGCATTTGCCTTGAGCTGCATGCATGCTTTGACTGCAAGTTTGAAGATTTCAGTTTTCTTTGATTGTGCAGTGTGGATGATCATTCCTGGCCTGCTTTACCCTGTATTTCTTTGGACACAACCAGTCCTATTGAGATCCATTCCTCCTATTTCAAAAGTTATCCAGTTTGAGATTTACAGCTAAAGTACCATACAGTATATTGCATTTGCCTAAACCCTTGCATTTGAGCAGCATATGAATGAAAACACACAAGGTGGTTATTATTATGTCATCTGCCCTCCTCACTGTCTCCAATGAGAGAACACCTTGTATTTACTGAAAAAAAATACAAGACAAATGGAGAATGGCGAAGGTACAGGAGTGAGGGACTGCTTACCTGTCACTATGCAGCTATGGTTCCAGTATAGCATGCTAAGGGAAAGTTATAATTAGGTGTTAGGTCCCCTTTTCACAAAAGTCCCTCCTCATGGATTTAGTAAGTGGCCATAATAATGCCAGTGTGGGAGGAGCCCACAAAGTTGGGGGCATGAGAGCTAAACACCCCCCGAGCTGCTAGGACATACGTTGTTTCCTACGAAGTTGATCTAAAGGGCTCTTTGCAGGGTTGAATTCCCAGGCAGGGTGGATCAGAACAAGGAAGTAACAGCTGTAGTCATCCTGTCTCCTCTGACCTTCTTTTGCAGGTTCTGCGGTGGGGTACACAAGGGTTTTAGTCCTCTGTTGTGAGTAGTAGTAGTAAAACTTGGGTGTGAGTGTGCCACCTGGGAGTGAGCCCAGCTGGGAAGAGCTATGGAAGGAACCTTGGGAAGAGACTGGTATACTAATGAGGGCACGTAGATCCTACTTGGTGATGGAAGCCAAAAGCTGTAATCTGGTATACATAGGACAGTGGTCCCAAATTGGCGATGCTCCCAAGGAGAGGTGTAAAGGGAAGATGACTTAAAATTTATGTGCTGACATTCTGCGCAGAAATGACAATTACAGAATGTCTGCTCTAATGTATGGCGTTCAACGCTGAAGAAGTCTGCTTGTATGTCAAACCTCATATCAGATGTCACATGCAGTTGTCCTATCCAAAAATAAGTGGGGTGGGGTGGGGACCTACACAATCTGGCATCAACATCTGCCTAATCATAGGCCCTCTTAGCACAGCACTTGGTCAGCTGATCAGATGACCTTACAGCCTGATGCTGCGTACACACGAGCTGACTTTTCTAAGGGACTGGTCCGACGGACCGAGTCCGGTGGACAATCCGATCGTGTGTGGGCTTCATTGGACCTTTAGTGGACTTTTCCAGTCGAAAATCTGACGAACTTTAGATTTGAAACATGCTTCAAATCTTTCTGAAGGACTCCGCTCGTCTGTATGCTAGTCCGACGGACGAAAACCCACGCTAGGGCAGCTATTGGCTACTGGCTATTAACTTCCAGTCATACGTCATCACGTACGAATCGGTCGGACTTTGGTGTGATTGCGTGTAGGCAAGTCCGTTCGTTCAAAAGTCCGTCAGAAGTCCGCCGAAAGTCCGTTGGAAAATCCGTCGGATTAGTCCGGTCGAAAAGTCCGCCCGTGTGTACGCGGCATTACAGTTCTGCTCTGACAAGCAAAATTCAAGTAATCTCTGAGAGGTAAGGCTGCACTATTATAACAATTCAGCAGAACTCTGGTTATTACATATGCGCATTGGTAATTACGTCTTTTAAAAATATGTGATCGATAAAAAGCACTGTAGTTTTCTTTTGAGAAATATGGGGTTACATTTTTTTGCAGATTCATACTTACCTACTGTAGGTAGATGCAGCTTGGTCCGATGCTGCATATGTCCCCGACCGGCTCTAACACTGAGAACCAAGCACCACAGATCGTTCAGTTCTCACATCTCCCCAAGCAGAGAGCTGGTGACTGTCAGTTACCGGCTCCCTGCTCTGCCCCCTTGCGCTCACTGGAGGGCTGGTTGTGGAGGGGACGGGAGCAGCCATCTCAGGCTCTCAGCGGCTCGATGAGAGGCTGAACCAGGTGCCGGTCCAGCCATGCGGGCGGATCCTGACTCCATTGTCGTGATCTTACCCGATCCTGGACCGGCTCTGTGACGTCAGCAGACAGTAGTTTTCAGCCCGCTGTCTGCTGAAAACAGGTCACAGGAGTGCAAAATGAACTGCACTCCTGTGATACATAGGTGAAGTACAACCAAACATACACTATAAGGCCGCTTTCACATGATCGGCCCACTCGGATCTGCCTGTCCATTTTTCAGGTGGATCCGGGAGGGCCACCCATTGACTTCTATGGGCAGATGGATGTCAGCGGAGATGTGTCCGCTGACACCTGCCTGCCATCCGATCTGACAAGATCCGCTCTGAACAGACAGATGGCGATATGTTCACCATCCGTCCAGCAGAAATCCGTCCATAGAAAACAGCGGGGCCCTGACAGGTCTGTGTCTGCACAGCGAGCAAAGATGGACCTGTCATCCGCGGGCTCAGCGGAGATCAACGGAGCGATCCCCTGCTGAGCTAGTGGAGTCTGTCCAACGAATACGAGATTGTTAATATCCAAAGCACTCTTTTAAGCCTTGTACACACTTGTCTTGCATACACACGGCCACGCAATTGTTGGCCAACAAATACGAACGCAGTGACGTACTACGTTGTTTTTCAGCTCTTCTTTAGTGTCACCCTTTGGGCTCCTTCTGCTAATTTCGTGTTAGTAGAAGTTTGGTAAGTGTTGATTCACACTTTTCATTTCGCACTTTTCAGTTTGCGCTTTTCAGTTCGTTTCTGAACGGCCATTCACCAATCAGCCATGTTGTGGAATCAGAGGAGATAACGTGTTATTTATTATTGGCCTTGGAGTTATTGCTTTGACATTATTTTTTTGGTTGAATAATGATTTGATTTTCTATATTTTTGGATGCATACAATGCACTTTTCGGTTAAGTTCTATTGGCAGATAACATGTCTAATTTTATTTGTTTTCTTTTTTTAATGCACAATAAAAAAATTGTGTAGAATAATACTTGGCTATGTGTTTTACTTCAAATAACAGTTTGGGAGTAGGCAGTTACATTTAAAAAACTACAATGTAAAATTGACAAGGGGCACCAACATAGTTGTATCTTTGATCTTAAAAACTACAGGATAATGGTGTTGTGGTAACTTGCCCAATTTAAAAAAAAAACGAAACATAATAATATTATTCTTGATATCACTAGAAAAAAAAAGCCTTTGGAAATTTGTTTACAATAACTCCATCAGTATCACCAGCAAAGCAGCTTCATTATTATCCCATTAAAGAAGAAGAGAATGTGCGCTGCATTTCGAGATTTCATAATTTGCCGTGTCACGAATGTTAATTCTCAATTATGAACACTAGTTTACAAGACCGACCATTTCTGGCTCGTCCTTGCTTCCAAGCAAGCGTGTTTGTACTTTGGACTTTTGTCTGACGGACTTGTGGACACACGCTCGGAAAATCCGACAACAGACATTTGTCCGCAGAGAATTTTTAAAACCTGCCATCCAACATTTGTCCACTGAAAGTCCGACAACAATTGTCTGATGGAGCATACAAACGGTCGGATTTACTGCCAACAGCCTGTCATCGAACATTTCCCGTCGGAAAGTCCTATCGCGTGTACGCGGCTTTACAATTAAATATAAATACTATCAAATAATTCTGTTTTCACTATCTGTGCTTATATCTTTATAGCTGTTATGATTTTTTTGTAAAAAAATAAAACATATATATCGTTATCAGTTGCTGTGACAAAATAAAAATTCCCCAGCTTTATGTAATATATATTTAATCAAATAAAATGTGACTTTCGATTTGTGAAATACCAATTAATATAATGACTAATTAATACCTCTATTTGCTGTTTGATCAGCTCACTTTGCTTTTCTTTCTCTTGAGTTTGCAGTTGTCGTGTTAACTCAGATATTTCCATCGCCTTCTTAGAAAGCAGCTTACTTTTTTCCTCTTCTTTAAGCAACACTATTTATGTATAAAATATAGAATTGACATACTGAGCAAAAACTGACAAGTAAGCATTTATTATATTGCAGCTTACAAATTCCTCGATGTAATGGCCGCATTCAATTCCCTTTTTAGGCTTTCTTTCTTCTATTTTTATGGGGTGATCTAGCCAATAAGTCTGTTGTTTTTCAACAGAAAAGTTATCTTGCAATTACAGGAATGAGACAGACCATTTAACACTAGCAGGAGTACTTAAAATGGCCAGCTTTTACGGTATTTCTTTATGTAAAAACTTTATTCCAAAAGGGAAAAAAAAAAAAAAACAGTTTGCCGTAACTGCTTATAAAGTATTAGCTGGAGTTCAGCTTCAATTTGTTGGTGTACTTAAAGCCTAACTCCACTATATATATATATATATATATATATATATATATATATATATATATATATATATATATATATATATATATATATATATATATATATATAAATAAAAGAACAGAAAAAAATGAATAGAAAATAAAGAACTAGAGAATGGAGAATAGAATAGATAGAATAAAACATAGAGTAGAATAAAATAGAAAGAATATATATATATATATATATATATATATATATATGATTAATTCCATGAATTCATTTTATAACAATGAAACTAGTACTATTCTTTTTTCTGTGCTTTGCAACATGTGAATATTTACATATGTAATATTATTAATAAAATTAATGTATGTTAAACTTTATTATGACAAGGTTTTTTCTTTTTTTATGACAAGGTTACAATTATTAATTACATTTTGTCAGAACAACACCATGAAAGTCCCTGCTTAGGCACTTCCTATAATAGAGTGACAACATTAATGTCCTTGGGGGTTATTTACTAAAGGCAAATCCACTTTGCACTACAAGTGCAAACTACAAGTGCAAAGTACACTTGAAATTATTACTTGGAAGTGCAGTCGCTGTAAATCTGAGGGGTAGATCTGAAATAAGGGGAAGCTCTGCTGATTTTATTCCAATCATGTGAAAGCTAAAATGCTGTTTTATATTTTCCTTGCATGTCCCCCTCGGACAGAGGCGGCTCTAGGCTTTGTGAGGCCTTAGGCAAAACTTACACATGAGGCCCTACGGACTGGGACGCTCCGTGATGAGGCCGCTATTCCTCAGGCTGCGGGCAGTATCTGATTTGTCCGTCAGCTCCTAAACCACAGAGTCCCAGTGGGGGTAGGCGGAGCCGCCGTCAACTTCAGTGATTGAGAACAGGCAAATTAGGCGGCTGCGAGGCCCCTGTGAGTGCGAGGCCTTAGGCGACCGCCTAATTTGCCTAATTAGAGAGCCGCCTCTGCCCTCGGATCTACAGCGACTGCACTTCCAAGTGCACTTTCAGTGCAATTTCAAGTGCACTTTGCACTTGTAGTGCAAAGTGGGTTTGCCTTTAGTAAATAACCCCCCTTATCTCCTAATTGTGTTCATGTCTTGGCAACCTATAAAACGGACCCTACCAAAGGAATCTGCCTTAGCAATGACCTGCTGCCACTGCTGGAGCTTATTCATGTAGACATGAAGTGGTTGCACAAGGACTGAAGGTGATTAGCACCAATGAGTGCTTTTAGCAATTATCTTTTTGCAATTAGTGGTTAGTGTCAGTGTTATTAACCTCTCCTTAAATTGGTGGTTAGTGGCAGTAATAATATCCCCCTTTTGTTGGTGGTCAGTGGAAGTCATAATATCTGATCAGCCCCTACCCTGTCCACCTTTAGGATATCCCTGAAAACTCACTTATTCAGGGAAGCCTATCCCACACCCACCTAACAACTGTCCCTGAGCCACCCCCATCAAATCATTCCCCGCATCTATTACCTTTTGTACCACCACCCCCTCCCTTTATAATGTAAATGCCCTCCTGTCCCTTCTTTATTGTACTGTAATTGTGCTGTCCCCCCTCTACATTGTAAAGCGCTGTTGGCGCTATATAAATCGTGTATAATAATAATATACCTCCCATACTTTCATTGGTGGTAAGTGGCAATAATAATTGCACCCATCCTTTCATTGGTGGTTAGTAGCATTGATAATTAACCTCCCCCTTCGTTGGTGGCCAGTCGCAGGGATAATTACACCCCCTTTCATTAGTTTGCAATGGCAGGGTTAATTATCACCCTTTATTGGTGGTCAAGGGTGGGGATAATTACCCCCCCCACCTTCATTGGTGGTCAACGGCATTGTTAATTATCCATTCTGTCATTGGCAGGGACAATTAATCCCACTTGCATTGGTGGACAGTGGCAATAATAATGAATTCCCTTTTTCATGGATGGTCAGTGGCAGTAATAATAACCCCCCTCTGCTAATGGTGGTCAGTGGCGGGGATAATTATCACCCGTTCATTGGAGTTCAGTGGCAGGGATAAATGCCTCCCTTTCATTGATGGTCACGACAATGATAGTTAACCCCCCCCCCCCCCATAATTGGTGGTAAGTGGCAGAAATAATAACAACCCTTTTTTCACTGGTTTTCAGTGGCAGAGATATTTACCCCTCTTTCATTGGTGATCAGTGGCAGGGATATTTACCCCCTTTTATTGGTGGTCAGGGGAAGGCATAAATCACCCTCCCCATTCATTTGTGGGTTCAGATACAGAAATTACTCCCCTTTTATTGATGGTCATTGACAGGATTTATAAACCCCCATCTTGCTGGTCAGTGGCAGTCATAAGCATAATTACCTGTCCCTTTCATAGGTGATCAGTGGCAAGATAATATACAGATGCCTTAGGTAACCTTGCATGTTGCCCATGCAGTGAATAGCAACATTTACATAACTGCTGCTCTGCTCAGCTTTATGTACTTACATTTTCTTTGCTCCATCATCATCAGATTAGCTGCCAGAAGCTAAGTTATATATTTGGTGTTTATGGGTATGGGGGAGCATGTGACTCTTCCTTCCATGTGAAAATGCTGGTGTTTTCACTCTACTGCTAGATGGGGGCAGGAAGAGAGTCCATAATGGAAAAGAGGGGAGAGTGAAGAGAAAGTGAGTAAGAGCAGGTGAGGAGGGTGACAGTTTTGTAAATATGTTGTTTTGCCCTTTATTGTCATGAGAACAACAAACTGTTAGAACATTTTGGCAGTTTTATAAATCATGGATGGCAGCAGAGTGAATTGTATGTGTTGCATAATTTTTTGTCAGTAAAGTGGAGTTGTCCTCTAAATTAAATTCTGCCCATATCTGCCTGGAAATAAACTTTTAGTACATATCTGCTAAAAGGCTATGAAACCCACATTTGGTCTCCACCTCACAACACTTCTTCTCCATTTGCACATTAAACTCTCCCTCCTTGTCTCGCATTTCAGTTGTTAGTAATTCAATCTTGTTCTTGTAGTCCTGAATGAAAAACATGTAATTAAAAGATAACTCTGCTATAATCGAAAATGCTAGAGGTTATTAAACTTTATATAACGAGTCAACCAACCAACCAACCAACCAATTACCCAACACTTCCTTTCTTTGAAAATGTAGAGAATGAAGCTCATATGTTTCTGTTTATGTGGCCAAATCGATTTTATACCTTTAAATAGAGTAAGGAAGGGTTAAACCGGTTGTATTGTCAAAGCTTAATTGAACACGCTGAAGTTAGAAGCTGATTGGTTACTATGCACAGCTGCAACAGGTTCTGTGTGAACCAGTTTTAGTAAATCTCCCCCATTGCACCAATTGTCAGATTTGTGCATGTGCGCATACACATGCATGTTTCTGTGCATAGAAACCTAACCAGAAGACTAGCTTCACAGCGTGTGTGCAGACATTGCTATAGGAGGGCCTCTGGTTTCTAGGTTGTTAAGCCAGTTACCAGGTATGGAGCCTCACTGGCTCTATATACACTTGAGTTGTTCTAGGCCAGGTCAGGAGTCACAATTTACACTTTGCCCACAAGGCCTCAACTTCCCAGTGGTTCCAGGTTTAGTCCATAGGAAATCTCATCCAACACCTGAGGCCCAGATGGTGGGGGTGTGTGCCTGGGGAACCTTCTTGGCCCCTGTTGGACCTTCCGTCACGAAACCATCACACACTCCCAACTCGAACCTGCTGATAGATCTCTCCTTCCCCAAGGAATAGGCTGTGCCTCTGCATCTCAAAGAGATCTTTTGACCATTCCAGCATATTTAACAGCAACAACACTCAACAGACCCGGCTGCTGCAAGATTGTTACCTAGCCAAGTGCAGCACCCTTCTAGATAGGTGCTATGATCCATTAGATTTAGTGCTGGCTCACTGTGTTCAGTGGACCTGGGTGTGTTTTTGTTAGGTAAATTTAGCTTGCCTCACTCTAACCAGTCTGACAGTAATTATTGTGTTAGGTAAATTTAGTTTTGCTTACTGTAACCAGTGCAGTCGATTAATCAGGTCAGTTCAGTGCTCTCAGCTGCTGCCACTCTGATAGCACCCTCTGCTTTCCAGAGAGCTGTGAGAATTCTCTGTAAGAATTATAAATGCAGCTATGCTCTATCCCAGGGAGAAGGGCCCTGAAGGCTGCTGTAAAACTGAATAAATACTCTGAGAGACTGAGTTTCTGGGTCGTTTCCTGCAAAGGATCAGTCCAGCCTGGAGGGCTACTGATTACCAGCTGATTGGAGAAAAGCCAATGTAGCACCAATATTTAAAAAGGGCCCAAAAAACATCCCTGGGAATTACAGACCAGTTAGCCTAACATCAATAGTATGTAAAATCTTGGAGGGGATGATAAGGGACTATATACAAGATTTTAGTAATAAGAACGATATCATTAGCAGTAATCAGCATGGATTCATGAAGAATCGTTCTTGCCAAACCAATCTATTAACCTTCTATGAGGAGGTGAGTTGCCATCTAGATAAAGGAAGGCCCGTAGATGTGGTGTATCTGGATTTTGCAAAAGCATTTGACACAGTTCCCCATAAACGTTTACTGTACAAAATAGGGTCCGTTGGCATGGACCATAGGGTGAGTACCTGGATTGAAAACTGGCTACAAGGGCGTGTTCAGAGGGTGGTGATAAATGGGGAGTACTCAGAATGGTCAGGGGTGGGTAGTGGGGTTCCCCAGGGTTCTGTGCTGGGACCAATCCTATTTAATTTGTTTATAAACGATCTGAAGGATGGGATAAACAGTTCAATCTCTGTATTTGCAGACGATACTAAGCTAAGCAGGGCAATAACTTCTCCGCGGGATGTGGAAACCTTGCAAAAAGACCTGAACAAATTAATGGGGTGGGCGACTACATGGCAAATGAGGTTCAATGTAGAAAAATGTAAAATAATGCATTTGGGTGGCAAAAATATGAATGCAATCTATACACTGGGGGGGAGAACCTCTGGGGGAATCTAGGATGGAAAAGGACCTGGGGGTCCTAGTAGATGATAGGCTCAGCAATGGCATGCAATGCCAAGCTGCTGCTAATAAGGCAAACATGATATTGGCATGTATTAAAAGGGGGATCAACTCCAGAGATAAAACGATAATTCTCCCGCTCTACAAGACTCTGGTCCGGCCGCACCTGGAGTATGCTGTCCAGTTCTAGGCACCAGTCCTCAGGAAGGATGTACTGGAAATGGAGCGAGTACAAAGAAGGGCAACAAAGCTAATAAAGTGTCTGGAGGATCTTAGTTATGAGGAAAGGTTGCGAGCGTTGAACTTATTCTCTCTGAAGAAGAGACGCTTGAGAGGGGATATGATTTCAATTTACAAATACTGTACTGGTGACCCCACAATAGGGATAAAACTTTTTCGCAGAAGAGAGTTTAATAAGACTCGGGGCCACTCATTACAATTAGAAGAAAAGAGGTTTAACCTTAAACTACGTAGAGGGTTCTTTACTGTAAGTGCGGTAAATATGTGGAATTCCCTTCCACAGGCGGTGGTCTCAGCGGGGAGCATTGATAGCTTCAAGAAACTATTAGATAATCACCTGAATGACCGCAACATACAGGGATATGTAAGTTAATACTGACACATAATCACACACATAGGTTGGACTTGATGGACTTGTGTCTTTTTTCAACCTCACCTACTATGTAACTATCTATGTAACTATGACATACTGGGGCAGGGAGTTCCAGAGGATGGGAGAGGCTCTGGAGAAGTCCTGAAAGCGAGCATGCGAGGAGGTAACAAGGGAGCTAGAGAGCAGGAGGTCCTGGGAGGAGCGGAGGGGGCAATTTGGGCGATATCTGCAGATGAGGTTGGTGATGTAGATGGGGGGCGATGTTGTGGATGGCCTTGTATGTTATGGTTAGCATTTTGAATTTTATACGGTGGGGTAGGGGAAGCCAGTGAAGGGATTGGCAGAGAGGAGCAGCAGTCATGGATCGGTTAGTGAGGTGTATTAGTCTAGCAGCAGAATTCATAATAGACTGAAGGGGTGATAGCCTGCTTAAGGGTAGGCCATTAAGGAGAGAGTTGCAGTAGTCATCGATACCAAGTGGGCAATTTAGAGCTGAGTGATACCTACGCTCAGTGCTGAATAACCTTTCAGCTGTAACCTCTGACCCGTAATCTCTGTGCCTGACTTTTGTTACTGACCTGGCCTCTGTTTGACCTGCTGATCTCTGCCTGTTCCCGGTCTTGAGCCTGCTTATGATTTGGTGCTTTGCTACTCTTCTGTTACCAACCCTGGTCTCTGACTTGACTTCACATGTATTTGGACCTGGTGCATCCTTGGTATATTACTAGTTATACTGCTGCTATCCGAAGTTCCAGTCAATAGCAATTGCACCTGGGCAGGTCTCTTGAAGGCCCTCAGCTCAGATGGGAACTATTCAAGAGACCACCCTTGTCACCTCAGGCCCCTCCTAAGAGTGTGCAACAGAAATGAAGAACTGAGCGGTTGATGCCTGGCTAAGGTTAATTAGCTGATGGCACAAAAATAAATGTGGATGTACAGTATAGAGACAAAAGCAGAAGCTTTAAATGCAGAATTTCATAGATATATGTTCCTGAGGCTGACCCTTTATTAGAAAGATGTTCCCAGCTTCCTGAAAGGCTTAGGCCAATAGGAATCTGTTCTACACACTTCCTTGAAAAACTACACCAATACAATGTATAGTAATACTATATACTATATATACTATTCCTTTGTGTCTTCTGAGAATCCCATAAATGCATAACATTTTCATCATCACTAACAATCCATTTCACATACTCCCACTCAGGCTGATTAGAATAATTTGTTTGTAGAGCACACAATGGTAAAAGTCAGCTCTGCACAAATACTTCCACTGGCTATCAACACACACACACAACTTTTTCTCCACATTCCAGACCCAAGGACACCTTATGTTCAGAAACGGTACTGGTTATTAAACTTTGACGAAATTATGTTTAAAAATACAGAACTACATTACAGTGACTTGCAAAAGTATTCACCCCCTTGGCATTTTTCGTGTTTTGTTGCCTCACAACCTGGAATTAACATGGATTGTTTGAGAATTTGCATCATTTAATCTACAGAACATGCCCACAACTTTGAAGATTTATTTTTTTTTTATTGTGAAGCAAACTACAAATAGGACAAAATAACAGAAAAAGTCAATGTACATAACTATTTACCCCCTAAAGTCAATACTTTGTAGAGCCACCTTTTGCAGGTATCATAGCTGGAATGGCTTTGACTAAGCCATTCCAACACATTTACATGTTTCCCCTTAAACCACTCAAGTGTTGCTTTAGCAGTGTGTTTGGGGTCATTGTCCTGCTGGAAGGTGAACCTCCGTCCTAGCCTCAAATCACACACAGAATGGTACAGGTTTTGATCAAGAATATCCCTGTATTTAGCACCATCCATCTTTCCCTCAACTCTAACCAGTTTCCCAGTCCCGACTGCTGAAAAACATCCCCACTGCATGATACTACCACCACCATGGTGTTCTTTGGGTGATGTGATGTGTTGGGTTTGCGCCAGACATAGAATTTTCTTTGATGGCCAAAAAGTTAAATTTTAGTCTCATCAGACCAGAGCACCTTACATACATTTTGGGTGTCTCCCACATGCCTTTTCACAAATTCAAAACATGCCATTTTGTCTTTTGCTGAAAGCAATGGCTTTCTTCTGGCCACTCTGACATAAAGCCCAGCTCTATGAAGCGTATGGCTTATTGTCGCCTTATGTACAGATACTCCAGTCTCTGCTGTGGAACTCTGCAGCAGAGACTGGAGTATCTTCAGGGCTTCCACTCCAGGGTTACCTTAGGTCTCTGTGCTGCCTCTCTGATTAATGCCCTCCTTGCCCGATCCGTGAGTTTCGGTGTGCGGCTGTCTCTTGGCGGGTTTGCTGTTGTGCCATGTTCTTTCCATTTGGTTATGATAGATTTGATGGTGCTCCTAGGGATCATCAAAGATTTGGATATTTTTTTATAACCTAACCCTGACTTGTACTTCTCAACAACATTGTCCCGTACTTGTTTTGGGAGTTCCTTGGTCTTCATGGCAGTGTTTGGTTAGTGGTGCCTCTTGCTTAGGTGTGTCAGCCTCTGGGGCCTTTAAAAAAGGTGTGTATATGTAATGACAGATCATGTGACACTTAGATTGCACACAGGTGGACATCATTTCACTAATTATGTGACTTCTGAAGGTAATTGGTTGCACCAGAGCTTTTTATGGGCTTCATAACAAAGGGGGTGAATACATACGCATATGCCAATTATCAGTTTTTTATTTCTGAAAAATAGTTTTATGTATAAATTTTTCTAATTTTACTTCAGAAAAAAACTTCACCAACTTAGGCTATTGTTTTCTGATCCATCACATATAATTCAGATTTAAAAAGCATTGAACTAAAGGGTAAACAGCCAAGGGGGGTAAATACTTTTGCAAGGCACTGTATGTACTGTAAAATGAAATTCCCATGTTAAAAACTGGCCAGTTCAAACATATCATGAAGAATATGCAGAACCAGAAGTTATCATGAGTGAAAACAGAACATCAAAAACATTGATATAGGCAGCTGAATTTATCTGCAAAACTTTACTTTTTTTCTGTAAAAGTCAAGCTTTTGCTCACCCTCCAGCACCCTATTCCTCCCTATACTTCCTTATAGTCAGTAAATCTGCCTATGACCCTATCGCTGATCATTTGCACCCCTGACTTGGAAATATTGAGTCTCTTTGAAAAGAAAAACATTCTCCTCTTATACAATTTTCAAGAGCTGCAACAAAAAGGTAATATGTGCAATGGTATACAATCCTCTTATATGTAGGAAAAACAACACAAAAAGTAAAAGACCGTATTGCCAGGCATAAATAATCTACATGGGACAAATTGACTAAATTACCACTTATAAAAGACACCTTTGTGGAAATGGGATATACGGTTTCATAGCTCAGATTTATGGTCATTGATACAATCCCACATAATACACGTGGAGGTAATCATGAACTTAGTTTACAGAAATTGGAAGTTCAGTGGATACGTCGTTTTTTTTGTAGTGGGATTATTTTTCTTTTTTTACTATTTTCCCCTCCCTTTTCTATATATTTATTTTTGTTGATGGATAGGGTGATTCTCTTTATTAAAAAGAAAGGGACTGTTTTTTTGTATAAAGGGAACATTTTCTTGTTGCAATAGATTTAAAGGGTTCTTTGGTGATATCTTTGCTCCTGTTTTAGTACATCCTTTTGATGTAAGTGAATACTGGAATATCCTGTGTATGATTAGAGTTGGGCCCAACCTTCCCCGGTTCAGTTCACGCTAGAACTCTTGAAAATCGCAAAAATTCAGACCAGAACCGCGAACCCTATTAAAGTCTTTGGGACCTAAACTTGAAAAATCAAAAAGTGCCCATTTTGAAGGCTTTTATGCAAGTTATTGGCCATAAAAAGGGTATGGGGGCCTAGGTACTGCCCAGGGGGACATGTATCAATGCCACAATTTTTTTTAAAGAAGATTGTCTTTAAAGGAGCAGTGTTTTCAATGATGCTTAAAGTGAAATAATAAAAATAAAAAATTCCTTTAAATATAGTGCCGGGGGGTGGGGGTGGGGGGTGCATCTCATAAAATTAGAATATCATCAAAAAGTTCATTTATTTCAGTAATTACATTAAAAAAGTAAGTGAAACTCTTATATTTTATATTGATGCGTTACACACAGAGTGATGTATTTCAATATTTCTTTCTTTTGATTTTGATGATTATGGCTTACAGCTAGTGAAAGTCCAAAATTCAGTATCTCAAAAAAAATTGATTATTACATAAGACCAATAAAAATAAAAAGGATTTTTAATACAGAAATGTTGGCTTACTGAAAAGTATGTCCATGTACAGTATAGTAGGCCCAGGTTGCTTTGATAGCGGCCTTCAGCTCAACTGCATTGTTGGGTCTGGTGTCTCCCAACTTCCTCTTGACATTACCCCACAGATTCTTTATGGGGTTTAGGTCAGGTGAGTTTGCTGGCCAATCAAGCGCAGTAATACCATGATCATTAAACCAGGTATTGGTACTTTTGGCAGCGTGGGCAGGTGCCAAGTCCTACTGGAAAATTAAATCAGAATCTCCATAGAGCTGGCTGGCAGAGGGAAGCATGTGAAGAAGCCAAATTATAGTACACTCAGTCCAAGATTAAAATTTTTTTTTTGGATAAAAGTAACAGGTGCGGAAAAATTGGGCTTTGGGTGTTGGTGGTGCCTTCAACATACAAAAAGAATGTCCAACAATAACTTCAAAAGAGATGTTTCAAAAAAATTTACAAAACTAATTTGGAAATTGCTTTATTCTCTCATTTCGCCATCTTCTTCCTCCTCTTCTACTCCTCATATATACAATACATTTTTAAACCTTATTAGAACTTCTTCAAGATGTCCAGACAGAGCCCCATCAATATACTCTTCAGTATTGATTAGTTGCGTGTTCATGTAGCCATCCACAAAGACCAGGTATCCCTTGTATTCCATACCCCACTACAGTTATACCATTACTGGCTTACCTGTAAGGCCATTAACGAATAGTTTTGGGTTTAGTGGCAAACTCATTTTGGTGGTGCTTTCACACCATAGCCCTATAGAGGAACATTTGATGAAAGCAAGAATTGGCCTTTTTGTGTAAAATATTTTAATTATATGCACCTGTCAAACAGGTGCGGAAACACTGGGCTTTGGGTGTTAGTGGTGCCTTCACACCATAACCCTATAAAGTACTCTTTATAAAGTAAGAATTGGCCTTACTGTATAAAATTTCAATTATATGCACCTGTCAAACAGGTGCGGAAAAATTAGTCCTTGGGTGTTAATTGTGCTCATGAAACTTATACCAAAAAATTACTTCAAGATATAATCAACACCCACAAAGCCAGGCAGCCTAGACAATCTTGCAGAGATTCCAGATCCCAAAAACACCTCTGGCAGCACTGAATGCCCATTCAAAAAGCACGCTGGATGCAGGGCAGCCTGGATGCATGACCCAGTAGCCCAGTGGATCATCTACTGGAAAGCTCTCCATGTCTGTATAGATAATCTTCCACCATGTGATGCAGACCCTGCCGATGGGATGTGGAAGCTGCCAGACCTGGGCGCCGAAGACTCAGTTTTTTTTTTAAATGCATCATTTAGGCAGACCCCTTTTTCTCCGCTCCTCCTTTGACCAACAGAAGCCCCAAAACTTCCTTTTCCATGAGACTTTAACCTACCAGAGTCTGGAAAGGTGTTACCTAAACTCCTCTTTAAGGTGTCCTCAAGATATTTCATCCTGTGCTCCCTCTGCGAGGGCAGTATGAATTCTGAGACTTTCTCCTTGTAACGGTGGTCAAGGAGGGTTGCCAACTAATAATGATCCTTCTCCTTGATGCCATTAATTCTTGGATCCTTTCACAGGCTTTGAAGAATAAGGGAGCCCATGCACTGCAAGTTTGCGGAGGCATGAGAAGCAGAGCCCTCAGGGTCACTGAGAATTACACTATCTGGAAATGTCTCCTCTTAGCCATATACTACTACTCCAAAAGTTTCTGAAGACTGAATGCCATCTCTTAAGGTTTGACGTATGTCTTCATCTGCTTCAATGCCTCCAAAACTGCCATAAACCTCCTCCCCCCTCCTCCCCTCCTCTTGTGTATTATGTGGTGTCGCAAGAATGTTGTCTGCATAAAGTGGGCTTTGAGAGGAAAGGAAGCCCTCCTCTTCCTCCTGCTGCTCTGTCTCGAAGTGCCCTGTCCATAATGCCATGGAGAGTATGCTCCAGCAGGAACACAAGAGGTATAGTGTCACTGATGCATTGTCATGGCTCACCAACCTTGTCGCCTACTCAAATGGTGACAGTACAGTGCATGTATCCTTTATCAGCAGCCATTCGCGTGGGGGAAAAAAGCTGAGCTCCCCTGAGGGTGTCCTTGTGCCATTCTCACACAAGTACTTGTTGATGGCGCTCTGCTGCATGTTCAGCCTCTGCAGCACGGCCAAAGTTGAGTTCCACCTGGTGGGCATTTTACAAATCAGGCAGTTTATGGGCGGGTGGAATTCCCGCTGAATTTCAGCCAGCCGAACACTGGCTGTGTATGACCGCATGAAATGGCAACAGACAATTCTGGCCTGCCTTAGAAGATCTTGAAAACCTAGGTACCTGTTTAAGAAATGCTGCACCACCAAATTGAGGACATGTGCCAGGCATGGCACATGTGTCAACTTTCTCTGCCGAGGGGGCGGACAGAAGGTTAGTGCCATTCCTGGTTCAAGCTTCCGTAGCTTGAACCTTCTCTGGGCCTTCCTCTGCAGAGCTGAACAAATCTTTGCTCCAGTGTGGCTCCTGTCCCCTGTCCTCTAGACAGACCAGCTGAAGTACTGCATTGTAGCCTGACTCGATGAATATCCTCTTGAACGCTTAGGGGGCACTGGTGGTTCATAGGACAATTCAGCAGAGGAGAGCATGGAGGAGGAGGGGGTGGAGCTGACAGATCTCGCATCATCACCACCAGCTGTATGGAGACGTGGCAGCAAAACAAGCTCCAGCACTGAGCCCTGGCCGGCAGCATTCCTAGTTGCAAGCAGAGTTACCCAGTGTTCTGTGAATGAAATATATTGTCCCTGACCAGGCTTGTTGGACCACGTGTCAGCAGTAAGGTGGACCTTGCTGCTGACTACCTTGCCCAACGAAGCCAAAACATTGCCTTCCATGTGATGGTACAGAGTTGGAATGGCCTTACGCGCAAAGAAATAGCCACTGGGAACCTGCTACTGTGGTACTGCACATTCTGCAAATTCACAGAAGGGGGCAGAATCCACCAGATGTTAAAGCAGGAGTTGTACAGCCAGCAATTTGGACAAGATGGAATTTAGATGCTGGCATGTGGGTGGCAGGGAGTGTATTTTTTTCCATGCAACAGCTGGGGCATAGAAATGTGCTTGTTATGCTCTACAGCTGGTGGTGTGCTGCTGATAGATGTGTTGAAAGGACCTATAACACCCTTTGCTATACCATCATCCCTGTTAGTGGAGGCTGTTGAGAGGTCATGAGATATAGCGGGGGTAGACATGAAAGGTGAGGAGTGAGGAGGAGAAGAATTGTGTCCCTTTTGTATGAGTTTCAAGTGCTCTTGCCAAAGGGCTGAGTGGTGGGAGGTTAAATGCCTTTGCAAGCATGTGATAACCAAATGGCTGGTGTTTTTGCCACGCTTGCAAATTGAAACAGTGCGATCAGCTGCACATGTGCTAAAAAAGCCCACACAGCTGAGCTGTGGGAAGTGGGCTGGGAGATAACAGCTCCACAATCTCATGGAATAGGGTGGCTGCTCTCTACTCTCCCATGATGGCTGCCTCCGGAGGACATCCTGCCTCGCTGGGGTTGTGCCTCCCCCTCACTTTCCTCCTCTGCTCTATCCGGCACCCAAGTTGCGCCAGTGACCTCACCTTCATCATCCCCTCAATTCTCATCACTGGAGCTAACTTGGCAATATGCTGTGGCTGTCCCTTCCTCAATCTCAGAACCAACATCGGAATCAAGTAATGCCTGTGCGTCGTCAAGAAGCAAGTGGCTGACACTGTGTTCAAATAATTCAGCTGACTCCTCCATGCCTGATGCTGGGGCTATGGCAGGAGTAGCTGTGGACAGAGAGGCAGAATAAGGCGCTCTGGCAGCTGCGGTGGACTGCGCACTAGTCTCCGCTCAGGTGATAGAGGATGAGGAGAATAAAGGATGGTTTAGAAAGCCATTCTACCGGTTGGTCCCACTTACCCCATCTAGGTGGCGGTTGGCGGGCAGCGGCTCCTGTGTCCTTTCCTCCAACACAGAAGCTTTTGCCGTGCGTCTCCGCCCTTCCCTTCTGTCCTTTTAGCCAATTGGGTAATGGGTCTCAAGACATGCTTCCTGATTCATTCGCTATTGTAACACACCTGGGTGGGCTCGGTTCTCTGCGCCCTGAGCCCACCCTATTTTGAAGCCTATTAGAGCCTCTGGCTCTAATCAAGTGCTTCAAACCCCCCCCAATTGGAATCTATGCATCTGGCGTCCTGCAAGGGGTCGGACGCATGGATAGGGGGTGCGGCGCCCATGCGCCCTTAATGGATGGGCCGCCCCTGCACTACACTATACTCACACTATACGCAGACTACACTAACACTAAAATGTAACTGAAATGTGTGTGTCACTGGCGCAAAACCTGTTCTATCAATCAATATAAAAGTGATATCTATAGCTGCTGCATCCAAAAAATTCTCAAAAGAAAAAAAATTAAAAGTGCTATGTGTGTGGATGCGCTGCTCTCATTTATACTCTCTTTCCTATCTATGTATATCCTATCTGTTAGACATAATCTTATTCACCATCCACCTATTTAAATATATCACATTAAACAACAATCATATGCAAATTGTGTAAATCATATATAAGTCCGGTGACATGTATCACATGATAATAAAGTCCCTTCATATATGCTTGCAAATCTTCTGTTAGTTTGCCGTGATCGGCGTGCTCTTGTGTTTAATCAATTTAAAGTGACTTAGTGCTTCACCACCACCTGTGAGATTGGCCACTCACCAGATATTTCTTTAAAACTGCACCTTTGGTTCATTCATAGGGATAACCACTCCACTCAAAGGGAACTTCTCCAATAGCTATACTAGGGCCTTAGTGTTCCTCATAAAAATGGATGAAAACGATCATCGCACAATAACGTTTAAAACCTTTATTTCATAAAACACAAAAAAAAAACTATGCACTCACATTTCCAAGTGCCATTATGCCGGCACAGAGCTTTTCCAGCAGTTAGGGACAGGGTGGGCGCTGCAGCCCGGTTCGCCTGGTGTATGCTATGCTGTCTCCGTGTGCCGCTTGCGTTCCCCCCTTGTGTTCGTTCGCGTCCTCACCAATCACGCTCGTTCCCGGTCACGTGGGTGCAAAAATCTCCCAGCAGCCTCTACGCGTTTTGCATTCCAATGTGCGTCATCAGGAAGGGCTTCCTGATGTTCCCTTTGAGTGGAGTGGTTATCCCTATGAATGAACCAAAGGTGCAGTTTTAAAGAAATATCTGGTGAGTGGCCAATCTCACAGGTGGTGGTGAAGCACTAAGTCACTTTAAATTGATTAAACACAAGAGCACGCCGATCACGGCAAACTAACGGAAGATTTGCAAGCATATATGAAGGGACTTTATTATCATGTGATACATGTCACCGGACTTATATATGATTTACACAATTTGCATATGATTGTTGTTTAATGTGATATATTTAAATAGGTGGATGGTGAATAAGATTATGTCTAACAGATAGGATATACATAGATAGGAAAGAGAGTACACTAACACTACACTGACACTCTATGCTCAGAGTCACAATAACTTACTAACTCGCTAGTAGCAAACAGAGCCCTGCTCTATCTATCTCCACTCCAACAACACACTGCAAAAGGTTCCTGTGGGAAGGAACCTTTTATAATGTGGGGTGGGACTATAAGCACTGAGCCACAATTGGGGAAGTCATCATGATTTTGTCCAATCACTGCTCTGACTGTGCTCTGTGCCCTGATTGGACAAAGCCTTGCACCTGATCAGTGGTCAGGTGCATTGCTTCATTCAATTAGGGCCCTAGAATCCACTGTGCAGCAAATTCGGGTGTTTGCCAAACAGGCTATGTTCGGGCCAAACTTTTTTTTTCTCAGAAGTTTTTATTAAAGTTTTCAAGTTTACAGAGAAGACAAAAAGAAACAGGACCAGTGAATTGGTTACATGGAACCATAAACATTGCATGAATGGTATCAAGATATATAACATTGCAAAGAGATATAGACAGATAAAAGAAACAGTAAGCCGTTCAGTATAGAGTGTAGACAGATGGTTTCACAGGTATCTATACTGTTGGGAATTAAAGTGCTGCACTTGGGGGGCTCTGCATGGGGGGTACAGGTAAACCAAAACGTGCCACCACGGGACCCAAACACCCCTATTGGGATCATACTGTGAGTGGGTGGGGGCATTGGTTGCTGACAGAAGTTTCCCCATCAGTATTGGTTTACTAAGAGGCTTAGATGAGCCTCATCGTGTCTGTAGGGTTCTATGTGTGGCTAGCTCCTTTCAGTGGGTGGCCCTTTAGAGGGGGTTTGTCATGATAACTTATTTATTATGGCCCTTTGTTGGGAGGCTTTTAGTGTTTTAAGTTTGCCGGTGAGGCGTTGGACCATATTTATGGGGGGAAGGAGGAAAGAGGGGGGTAGAGGTGGCGGAGATTTAACATGTATGCGAGTAACGTCTTGTTGTTCTCCCTGGGTTATACAGTTATGAGTTGCTTAGAAGTTTGTGAAAATCCATAGAGTCTCTAAAGTGTAGCCAGCAAGCCCGAGTTTTCCGATATTTTGTTGGGGTCTCTTTAGCTTAGTGGATTAGGTTCTCCATTTCTGCTGTTTTCTCTACGTGATGAAGCCACTCGGCGATTTTAGGGGTTTGGTGCTTCTCCAGTGGATGGGTATGCATTGTTTGGCAGCATTGATGAGGTGTAGGATAAGGAATTTTTTGTATGCTGAGGTATGGATGTGTGGTGAAGCAGGTATTGAGCCGGGGTAAATGTTGTAATTTGAGCGGTTATGAGGTGAACTTCTTTCTAGAGCGGTTGTATGAGGGAGCAGTCCCCACCAAACATGGAGTAGGGAGCCTAGGGCTGAATTACATCTCCAACAGAGCGGGGAGACGGTGGGGTCATATTTGTTAATTTATTGGGTGTCCGGTACCATCTGGAGAAAATTTTAGAACTATTTTCTTGTGTTGATATGTTAATGGATCCCTTGTGGATGTGGTCGTATATACGTTCCCATTTATCTTTGGGTAAGTCTATGGTAAGTTAATTTTTTCCAGCGTTGGCTGATTTTGTTTGCCTTGGGATCGCAGCCTACAAACAGGAGTGCATATGCGGTCGAGATCAAGTGTCTTTGGGGTTCCGTGCAGGTACAGATTGCTTCAAAGGGAGTGTAGTCTCTGTGCCACTTGGCAAGGGGTTTGGCACTGTTAAGAAAGTGTCTAATCTGTAACAATTTGAAGAAGGGACTGTTACGCCCTGGGAATTAGGAGGAGAGTGCTGGATATGTGAGAAGCTCGTCATTCTGAAAAAATTGTTGCGCTGTAAGTGGAGGTTCGTAGTGTGGGTCAGTCGGTTGTGTTTCGAGAGACCAGGAGGAAAATCGGGGTTCTAGTCTATCGGGGTCATAGGACCAGGCTAAGGTTTAGGTTAAGTTTTTTTGCATGCTGCTCTGAAGTTTAGTATCGTCGGGCCTATTAGTGGGTGTGTAGCGTATTCTTTAGGGATCGATTTATGTTCGATCCAGGCTAGGTGGGAAATTGGTACCTGAGCAAAGGAGTCCTCAAATTTGATCCAATCTTTAGTGTTCCTGTGGACATGCCAGTCAATTATTCTGGTGAGGTGACAAGACCAGTGATATTTGTCAATGTCAGGAAGTCCGAGCCCACCTTTCAATTTGTGGAGGACCAGTCTATCCCAGCTTAGTCTGGGGGTATTGGAGGACCATATGAATTTTCTGCATAGCCATTCGTATGAGGTTAAGAAAGATGAGGGAATTTTGATTGGTACGGTCTGAAAAAGGTATAGGATTCTGGGTAGAATATTCATTTTTTATAATGGTTGTTCTTCCAAACCAGGAAAAAGGACCTGTATTCCATTTGTGGAGGTCCCTTTCTATGGTCTTTATGATAGGTAGGAAGTTTCTAGCGTATAGTTCGGATAATTTTGCGGGGATTAGGGTACCCAGGTATGTGATGGCGTGGGGTTCCCAACCAAAGGGAAAATTAGTTCGGCATTGTGTCACTATCTAGAAAAGAAAATGGTGGTATCCTCAGGTAATAAGGGAGGTAAGTCAAACAATTGAACTTGATTTGCAGGATAACATGGGTGAAAAATAACTAAAGTACTTAACTAAGCCGAACATGGCTGAACGCAACTATTTAAAGATGAGTGCTGGAGGTAGTTTCAGTGGTCCCGCCGGGCTTTCCTAGATCTAGGTAATTGGTAGGGCTGGAGCCATAATGGAGGCTGTGGGAGGCTGTGTGATGCCTGGGTCCCGAAGGGGATCGATGCCTGCGGAATCTGGTGTCTTGCGCGTCCATGGGCTCTTCTTGTGGTGTTTCCTTCCTTGTGGTTGTGCGATGGAAGTCTGCATACCAATTTGGGACATTAACCAGTGGGATGCCCTGGGTATCACAGAAGTGTTGCAAGTCTTCAGGCACTTTCAGTAACGCTACACGGCCTTGTGTGGTGGCGGAAAGACAGAAGGGGAACTTCCATCTATATTGGATTCCTTTGGTGTGTAGGGCGTCCAGCAGTGGTTTCAGGTCCCTACGGTGTTGTAGCGTGATGCTGCAGAGATCCTGAAAGATTTGAATATTTGTTATTTCATACACAAGCTGCGGTTTGCTCCTAGCCTGTCTCAGTATATCCTCCTTTAGTGTGTAATCCACTATGCAGAAGATGATAGCCTTAGGAGGCTTGGCGTCCCTTCCTTTGGGCCTGAGGGCCCGGTGAATTCTTTCCATATCAATCACTGTCTGAGGCGGTCTGTTGAGCAGCCCATTAAACATGCCTGTGACAGTGGGGGAGAGCTGCTCCATGTCAAATGATTCGGGCAGGCCTCTGATCCTCAGGTTATGGCGCCTGCCCCTATTGTCAAGGTCCTCCATGAGGCATTGGAGCTCCCTGAGTTGGAGGGTATGGGTGTCCATTCTCCGAGTGGCCTGGCGGAGGACTGTGTCGTGTTGTGCCCTGACCCTCTCTACCTCATGAACCCTGCCAGCAAGTGCGTGAATATCCAGCCGGAGTTCCGATATGGCAGCTGACAGGGTATCTTTGATGTCGGCCGCGATGATCCTCAGGTCCTGGATGTTCAGATGTGGTTGGGGAGGGACACCGTTCTCTCCTGGCCCCATCGTATCCACCGTAGGGGGAGCGGATGATGTTCTTGTCAGTTGTGGGGATGCGGCCTGACAGTGTCCGTGGCGGGAAGACACCATATTGCCTCTTTGGGTCCGGAATATTTCTGGAATATTCTTGCTTAAACCCCCGTTCTGTTCGCAGGGGGAGTGGAATCTGGATGCCGAGGAGTTGTGGGATGCTGTCCCCATGGTTTGTCAGTAGTCTGGAGTGAGGTTACCTCCGTTGTTGAACGAAGTCAACCTGCAGCGGCGGGAGCTCTAGATTTACTCGACCATCTTCATACTAGGTCAAGCCACGCCCCCCTCGGGCCAAACTTTTGCTCGGCTCGAACTGTTTGCCCAACTCTATGCAATGTGATGGAGAGTGATCACATCTTGTTTAACCTTTGTTTTAAAACTTAGGATAAATTGACTAAGATTTTGTTTATTTAATTGTATATTTAATACTTAATTGGTTCCTGGTGTAAAACGTTTCTATATAAAAGGATGGTTAAGGTTGTTGTTCTATGCTTGTTTCTACTTGAAGATAGGCATGAACACTATAGCCCCAAACTGTTGAATGGTACGTTATGCATTTTTGTATATCTTGTATATAAATATTTTTCTCCTTTATTAAATCACAAGTGCAGCAATCCCTGGACTCATTTATCGCTATATGGCTGTTGGGAGGGCCTGATGCATGAGAAGAATACTGCAGTGCTGTTTACCTCACTGGCCACAGTCTGCTCTCATGCCTAGTGTCAGTTTTTAATTGGAAAGCAGAGGGACTGGCAAAAGCACCAGGTATTTCACACAAAGGAAGCAATACAAAGAGAACACTTGAGAGGAAATATGATAGCGATATACAAATTCAAAATGAATATACTATTCAGTTTAAGGGAGTATAAGAAGACACGGGGCCACTCAATAAGATTGGAGGAGAAACAGTTTAACCTTAAACTGCGTAGGGGTTCTTTTTACTATCAGGGCGTTAAGGATGTGGAACTCATTTACACAATCGATGGTGTCAGCGGGAAGTATTTAGAGCTTCAATAAACTCTATGGCTGGGCTCACACATTATGCAAATTGGATGCAAGTTTCCCCGCATCCAATTCACATGACAGGAGAGTGTGCCTGGCTCTCAATGAAGCTGGTTCACACATCTCCGGGGCGAATTGCACAGGGGTCCTGTGCGTCTTTGCCCCCGTTTCAGGTCCGAATTCAGGCAAAAATTCGGGCCTAATTCGTCCCTGTAACAGAGAACAGGGACTCACTGGACCCCTGCTGTGAGCTGCATCGGCACACAGTGTGAACCCAGTCTTAGATGGACATCTTAGTGAGCACATTATACAGGGATATGGGATATGATTTTTGGCATGAGCACACACACACACACACACCCACACAGGTTGACCTGGATGGACTGTATTCAACCTTACCAACTATGTAACTATATAACTATGTAACTATGTAAGAACAGGATTATTTTTCATACAAGTACATCTTACAGCAAGCACATATCTTTAATGATTTTGACAAAATGGAATATTTTCTTCCAGTTTCCATTGATTAACTATACTGTTTTTAGGATAAACAGCAATGGCATTGGAATATTTACATAACTCCTTTACTTGTATTGTTATTAAGACAGTGTAAAGAACAGTGATGATTTCCAAAGTACAGTAATCCATGGCAACCAGAGGTTACATAGTTACACAGTTGGTAAGGTTGAAAACATTGTATATCCCTGTATGTTGTGCTTGTTAAGGTGCCCGTCTAATAGTTTTTTTAAACTATCGACACCCCTTGCTTATACCACTGCTCGTGGAAGAGAATTCCACATCATTACCGCTCTGACAGTAAAGAACCCTTTAGAGAGAGAGAGGTCATTAGTGATAAATGATCTGATCTCCATAAACTGAAAGATGGTTGCTCTAGGCTAGGGGGTCCCCAAACTTTTCAAAGGGCCAGTTTCACTGTCCTTCAGACTTTAGTGGGGCTGGATTGTGGCCAGTCAGTGTAGAAAATGTCCCGGGCCCTGGATCAGTGAGAATAAACATTGCTTCAGGGTTGGTAGTCAATTATTTAGGGCCTGCAGTCAGTAAGAGGAGGAATAGTGCTTCATGATTGATATCATCTCTCCTCTATTACTGGGAGGAATAATGATAATAATGGGAGGAATAGTACCCCATCATTTGTGTCAGTGGCAGGAATGATGACCCATTGTTGATGTCAGTGAAAGGAATAGTGCCCCATCATTAGTGTCAGTAGCAGGAATGATGCCCCACTGTTGATGTAAGTGGAAGAAATAGTGCCTCATATCAGTAGTAGCAATAGTGCCCCAAGGGCCGGAAAAGGGCCACATCTGGCCCCTGGGCCACAGTTTGGAGACTACTGCTCTAGGCTACTGCACGTTGTACATCAATATTGCTCTCTACACTGCCTATTATAGGGCATTAATACATTATATACTGCTTTCTTTTATACATATGACTCTGAACCCCACTGCAACTCTACAGGACAGGGCCAATATAACTGAAAGCAGTCGACCCTCTGCGCCTATTGTTATGAAACACCCACAGTGCTCCTAGTAGCCAGGGGCCACATGATCTTTGCCTAGGCCTTACATCTCATCTGGAAGCTCGGAAGCATTGGCTTTTTTTAAAATCCATGGCAAGAAAGAGGTACTTTTTTACTCAAAACAAATATGATTTGTTAATGCTGACGTTCCATATTGATTTATGTGAACTGTGAATTTGAATGACAGGTCAACTTTAAATAATCTCATAGTAGTTACTGTGATTATGTCCTTTTTTCATATGAAAATGTTTATGGATGCTAAACATGCAGAAGACCCAGTGCAATAACAAACTGACTAGGGTGATACAGTATATCACTTTGGTTTCAGACCACAGTTATGTTTCATTGCAATAGATAAGTAAATAATGTCAGATCTATTTTACTTGTTTATATAGCTAATTGCTCTCTGGAGAACAAGGCACTTCCCTCAGCACAGGATATAAATTTGTTCTAAACAAAATTGTTCTTAGTATTGATGCATCTTGTGGTGAGCCCCATTAAAATGTTCCAAATGTTCTAATTAAACCCAGGATCCGAGTATGTATTTCCATGTACTCATAGCATGACAAGAATTATCTCCATACAGAACAAAGCTGATGAGTTCTTGCTCTTCGCAGCTCAGCCAGACCTTGCACCTTGTTAATCAAAAATGGCAGGATAACAGACATTTCTGTCCAAGTTACAAGCCTCATTAAAAAAAATGCATTTCCATATTTAACAAAGTGAAATATAAAACAAAACATGCATTTATCCCATACCCAAAGACATAACCCATTATGACCATTTCCTTAGCTGAAAATAATGCGTCACACTCAGGGGCGGATCCAGAGTCTAGTCTCGGGAGGGGCACTGCCAGAAAATAAGGTGTTACTTACAGAACTGTACTGCAATAGCCAGCGAATGCGCACACGCTGATTGGCCAGAGGGGGAGCCAATCAGCGGGTCTGGCGGAAGCAATGTCCACCGGCCACCCATGATCGCTCCCCACAGAGATAGAACAGCGGTCTGCTGATGTAAACAAGGCAGACCGCCGTTCTGTCAGAGGTGAACAGAGGGATCTTGTGTTCCTGCTAACCAGGGACACGGATCACTCTGTTCATCTAGTGAATCCATCCCCCACACAGTTAGCAAGCACCCCCTAGGGATACAGTTAACCCTTTGATCGCCCCTGATGTTAACCCCTTTCCCAGCCAATGTCATTAGTACAGTGACAGTACATATTTTTAGCACTGATCACTGTATTAGAGTCACTGGTCCCCAAAAAGTGTCAGTTAGGTGTTCGATCTGTCCGCTGCAATGTCACAGTCCCGCTAAAAATCACTGATTGCCGCCATTACTAGTAAAACATAAATAAATAAATAAAAATGCCATAAACCTATTTTGTAGACGTGATAACTTTTGTGCAAACCAATCGATATAGGCTTATTGGGATTTTTTTTTTTTTTTTACCAAAAATATGTAGCAGAATACATATTGGCCTAAATTGATAAAGAAATTTTTTTATAGCAAAAAGTTAAAAATATTGCTTTTTTTGTTGCTCTTTTTTTGTTTATATCGCAAAAAAAAAAACAAAAACAAAAAAAAAAACAGCAGAGGCGATCAAATACCACCAAAAGAAAGCTCTATTTGTGGGGAAAAAAGGACATCAGTTTTACTTGGGTACCACGTCGCACCACCGCTCAATTGTCAGTCAGTTAAAGTAACTCAGCGCAGTATCGCCAAAAATGGCCTGGTCATGAAGGGGAGGGGGGGGGGAGGGTTTAAAACTTTCTGGAGCTGAAGGGGTTAAGATTGAACAAGACAAAAAGGGCATTTTTTTTTCTTCCATACATAATGGCACACATGTATTTTGCGATTTGATTTGACACATGACATTCATTCATTCTTTTACTCATTTTTAGTAAAATATTTTGGTGCTCTGGTGGGGGGGAAGGGCTCCCATGCAGGAGCCATGGAGATGGATCCGGTAATTGCACTGTCCGCAGGCAGCATTAGATGACTGCTTCTTCCTGTGTTCACACCGCTCTGTAGTGTGGAGAAGATGGAGGGAGGAGGTGGGTGGAGCCAACATTCACTCAGGGGCGGAGGCCTGCAGTGTGGAGAAGATGGAGGGAGGAGGTGCCGGTGGGTGGGGCCAACACTCTCACTCAGGGGCGGAGAAGGTAGAATGTTCGCGCTCTCCCTTTCCTCATCGTGACTGACTGACGTGACTCACTGACGTCACTGGTTGCTAGATGCCAGGCGGCCCAGGTACTAGCAACCAGTGCAGGGAAAGAACACAGAGGCCAAGCCAGCGGTGCAGCTCCACCCACCTCCTCTTGGTCCAGGCGTCCAGCGCGGCGTAATTATTACACTAACACAGTCTCTCTCTCTGCACCGCTGATCGGCTGATGTGAGACAGAGAGAGAGACTCGGGAGTCGGAACTGCACTGCAGTCAGTGTCAGTCTAGTCAGTGATTTTTTGCTCCCCCCGCCCCCCCCGGACTCGCCCCTGGTCACACTTGAATTGCTGAACTTTTCTGCTGGAGGCACATTTTACTTTACAACACAAAATCTCAGTCGCGTGACCGAATCTGATGCTATATAACCCTCCTGCAACACAGGAAAGACCATGAACTTCTGGTTTGGGAGGCAAACACAGCCAACTAGCCCATGGTAGGGACAGTTTTCTGTGGGCTAAAAGTACACCAAAGTGTGCTGCAGTGTCGCAGTGATTGCTGGCCATGATAAAGGTTGGGTGTTGTCTTACAAAACGTGTATTATTGTAACTACCCTTCATGGCCGGATCTAGGGGGTGATGGGGTGGGCTGTGCCCCCTCAGATTACAATTGTGCCCATCCCAATGCCCTGCTGACCCCCCTTGCTGACCCCCTGTACACTGCCCCACTGACACCCTGTACAATGCCCTGCTGACCCACTGTACACTGCCGACACCCTGTACACCTTCCTGCTGGCCCCCCTGTACACTGCCCTACTGGCCCCCTGCTGGCCTTCTATCCTCTGTGCCCCTGACATTTTATACTGCACCCCCACATCAGACAGGCTAGACCCCCTTTTTTACTATAACATGGGATTGTAAGGGATACATTGGAAAAGGGGCCATTGACATTCAACAACATGCTAGTTTTGAAACCTGCGCTGTGAGCATGTTAAACGAGCTACCTGGTATACTTGCAAATCTCTGTAATCCATTATGAATGGTTTTATTTGTATAAACAATATTTCAAAGCCTTTTTTTTTTTTGGAAGATAGTAGACATAGATATTTTATGGGTCAGAATAAAAGCCCTCTCTCCTACTCCTCCTCTAAGAAGTTCATTTCATGCCCAATTGACTGTCCCATCTGGCAGACAATGGAAGTCTCCACTTGAAAGTTCCCCAGCCAGTAGCCCGTAAAATAAAGATTTACATGGGTTGGTTTTTATTGGCTAATAAGGAATTCTTTAAAAGGATACTGTACTAGTATTCAAAGTGATAGCCAATTTTGAAGTTAGGGCTTGAACAATATTTAAAATGGTACTTAATGCCCCATCCCAAAACATTTGTTGCCGCCTCGAGTTTTAGAATGATCTGCACCGTTTCTTGAATTTCCTGGTTGTAGAGGAGAGTATTAAGAACAGTGGAGTGATAGGCTTCTGCTGCCCCCCAATCATATTACTAGGAGGAGAGAGCAGGGTGTGATTTGCTGGATGTGGTTTGTCTGTGGACACACCGAACTCGCCTCAGGTCCCACATGGGAGCACGCATGCATGGGTGTCTCATTAGCAGCCGGCTTGCTAAAGGAGACAAACAGGCTGGGGAGGACAGAGAAGAAGGAAAGGGACAATTGTAAAGAAGATAAACAATTATCTAATGTGAGTGTGGACCCTCTCTTCAGAAAAATAAAGGTTTAATATCACTTTAAGATTTGTCTTTCGAAGGAGCCAGCTATGGAGCTCACCAAAATCAGTGCAGTAGAGACATAAAGAAAAAAATCACAGGGCCCCATAGCACCATAATGTTATTGGAGCCATTATCAGTTACAGTGTTCTTTATATACAGTATCTCACAAAAGTGAGTACACCCCTCACATTTTTGAAAAATGTTATTATATCTTTTAATGTGACAACACTGAAGAAATGACACTTTGCTACAATGTAAAGTAGTGAGTGTACAGCTTGTATAACAGTGTCAATTTGCTGTCCCCTCAAAATAACATACAGCCATTAATGTTTAAACTGCTGGCAACAAAAGTGAGTTCACCCCTAATTGAATATGTTCAAATTGGGCCCAAAGTTTTAATATTGTGTGTGGCCACCATTATTTTCCAGAACTGACTTAACCCTTTTGGGCATGGAGTTCACCAGAGCTTCACAGGTTGCCGCTGGAGTCCACTGCCTTGCTAATGAAGCTGAGGGTAAGGGTGATGGACTGGCCAAGCTTGTCTCCAGACCTAAACCCTATTGAGCATCTGTGGGGCATCCTCAAACGGAAGGTGGAGGAGCGCAAGGTCTCTAACATCCACCAGCTTCTTGATGTCGTCATGGAGGAGTGGAAGAGGACTCCGGTGGCAACCTGTGAAGCTCTGGTGAACTTCATGCCCAAGAGGGTTTAGGCAGTGTTACAGTTTACGCTGTTGGGGCATAAGCTAGAATTTAAAAATCTCAAGTAACTCTGTGGATCAGGTTGTGTTTCAATGTTGGTTGGCTTTAAATTCTGGATACATTATACTATTTTCCAGATAGTTGGGAGTCCCATTATTGTGTTCCTGTTAAACGCATAAAGAAGGGTATACTGGTGGTGTCAGTGAGGTTGAGCTCTCACACAAAGCTAGAACAGGAGCAGAGGACCCAAACTAACCAGAGGCTCTTGCTGGGTAACGCTACACTTGGATCTGAAATTTCAAACAGGCACAATACCCATCTTGTGCTACTGGCTGGACATTTGATGTCTGCTGTTCAAAAGTTGTTTTTAATCTTCGTAAACATGCAGATTTCATTAAAAAAACATCTGACAATCTTACAATGAAGTCCCCTTATTGGGTACCTCCTATTATGGGGTGACAACTGCCTTAAGAGTATGCTCCTGCATTGTCACACATCAAGAGCAAAGATGTGCAACTGATGCACATGAAACTATTGCAGGAGTCCATGCTAAAAGGCCACAGGAGATCAGCAGCACAGAATTGCAAAAAGGATGGAACAAAGGTTAGGGTTTAGAGCCGAAGCATGTTCACACAGTGGCTCTTGCCAGTGGTTTCCAGATGCTTATCGGGTCAAAAAAGCCTGAGCGAAAAGTTCAGTTCATGTTTTTCCTGATGGCCCTCCACACTGGGAGGGCAGTCTGGCCACGAATAGGACGCTTTCCATAAAAACACCCTCACCAAAACTGATCCTGGAAAAACTGCTCAAACTGCAAACTATTTCAACAGTCTTACCTGTGTGACACTTTGTAGTTTCTCCTCTAGGTCATTTATAGTCTTCTTCAGACTGCAGTTTTCATCTAAACATACACAGAAGTGTTTAATGATTCTAAGCCAATTTAAACAAAAAACAGTTACTGCATCTCAGCGAATGCAATCAATTAGAGTATTGGACACAAATAACAAGTTTATTCTCCTGGCATTTTGTGCTGATTAAAAACAAAGGCAAGGCACGCTGTGAAGGTCTATAAATGTTCAAAAAAAAGAAAAGAAAACAGAACATTTAGCAGGATACCGCACATTCCCTTAGCAAACTGATCTATACCGTATAAGCATGGCAAATACCTTGATTGCACACTGAGAAAACATTACTTAAAGTGGGGTTCTAAGTTAAAATGGTTGTAAACCCTCACATATACCCAGTGAAGTGACTGGCCTCAGGTGATACACAGAGATAAAACAAATCCTCCTACATAGGTTGTATCTGTTTATCCACATACTTCTTTTCTCTATAGCCATTCAAAGTTCAGAATTTATAAACTTGTCTGAGTTGGCAGAAAAAAAGGGGTCAAAGAGCTGAAATTACACACTGCAGAGCTCAGTAAGGAGAGCTCTAAAAGCTGATTGGAGGGAAGGGACACACCTTCACACAGCACACAGGAACAGGGCTGAGACTGTCAATCTACTGGAGCTCCTTCCCCGGTCACCTTTTTTCTCTTGGTGTCAGGAAAACTTGTCAGTTTTGATTTATGCTGATAGCAGAGGAACAAAGTATATATTTAATGTCTGAGGTTTACAACCACTTCAAACTTTTTCCCTTAGTAGTGGGTTGAGTGGAGAGAGATTGGGTCCTGTGACATTTTTTTTATTGCTGCATCCTTTTGGGTAGATTTAATTTCTCTTTCAGTGTCACCAGTACAAGAACTATTGAGAAATGGCAAGGAACCTGAGTCAGGTTTTTGTCGCTCCACCATGGAAACATCAACACTTCGTTGGGTCTTGTTACACTGTTATTAAAGGGGTTGTAAAGGTAAATTTTTTTTTTTTTTTTTAAATAACAAACATGTTATACTTACTTTCACTGTGCAGCTCGTTCTGCACAGAGTGGCCCTGAACCTGCTCTTCTGGGGTCCCTTGGCAGCTGTCTCAGCTCCTCCCCGCAATAGCTAACCACCTTAATGCGAGCTCTCTCACATGGTGGTTAGTTATTGCGGGCGCACTCCCGTGATACTGCCGGCGGCTATAGCCGCTCGCTGTATCACTCGGCCCCGCCCCTGGCGCGCCGCGTCATTGGCTGTGATTGACAGCAGCGCGAGCCAATGGCTGCGCTGCTTTCAATCCATCCACTATAGCCAATCAGCGACCAGGCTGATCGGCTGAATGGAGGTCGGGAGCGAGCGGCCGAGTTTCGAGGTGTCAGGTAAGTAAAATGGGGGGGCTGGGGGCGGCGGTATTTTCAAAAGTTTTTTCACCTTAATGCATAGAATGCATTAAGGTGAAAAAATGTATACCTTTACAACCCCTTTAACTTGTTTAGAGGAGAGGTGTAAATTGAAATAACGATGGGCAAACACTAGGGCTACAATGATAAATACATTTCTTTGATTTATCAACTTGTTGGCCGCCTATTTTACTGCTTACTGAAATCAATATTATTCTAATGACATTAATTTCAACAAGCATTTCAGTCTCTCAGAACCAAAGAGGTTTAATCGCCTGTGTAGTCCCAGGAGGAAAAAAAAAATCTGATAGAAGAGATGGATGAATTGTTCTTTGTAGCCAATGACTCCTCCTCTAAATTCTCAAATATTTGGGCTTGTTGGACTCACTTTAAAACCACTGAAAGATATAAACACCTGATGGGATTCACCCCCTGATCGTCAGTCGTAGGTATCAGATATCTCTGCTGAGGTGCCTCTACTCCTAGAGTACCTTTAGACTTAGGGTAGTGGTGCTACCCCCTCTCCCTAAGGGGTTGGGTAGGAAGGACCTATGCCGAGGAGACACACCATACGTGCTTCTTCTACACTTGCTGCCCCTAATGGACAGTCTATATTGCAGTTTGTCATACATGCTGCCCGCTTGGGCATTTTCTCAAGTACTACCACATCCCACTAACTTCCAGGAATGAGGCTTCAGTTATCCTCTGGACTTCTATTCTTTTGATTGAGTTATCACTGGGTTTGGTTTCTATATAATATTGCTACTGATTCCCTCTAAACAGTATGGCCTATCACTGATATTGTGCCAAACTCTGTACATTCTGGTGTTTCTATTTCAACTACTGTATTATTGTTTACATGATGCTGTTGTAAACCATTTCTTTATCCTTAATAAAATATTGTTGGAACAAAAAAAAAAAAAAAAGAAATCTAATGCTAGGTCCAATTTAAGCAGAACTATACCCAAGGGTTTAACGGTTTTAACGGTTTCTCAAAACAGTTGCATACAAGGCATGCCGTTAATGATAACTATAACAGTTGCTTGTGCTCTCAACAGGACTGTCAAGCCACAATGGCTGGTGTCATAACTGATCACATGTGCAGCATCATGCAACTGCAGATCAAACAGAGGCTTCCTTGGCTGTAAAGGATAGGAGAGTTTAGTTCCACTTCAAATGTGAGCAGAAACAAGATCTGATTGCATTTTTCGGGTTGCAGAAACAGCTGTGCCACTACTGGCTGACACTTCTGTGGGTACTGAACACATTTTGGATTCTATATTCTGCTATGACTGAGATGCAAATTACCACCTCCCCCCCAAAAAAAGTTTAATTGTCTACTGCCATTATTGTTTCCTCCAGAGACCCCCTTGTCTGTGTACAGAATGCACCTGGACCCTGCTTCCAGTGGCTAGTAGAGGTTCTTTGCTAGTCTGTTGCTAAGGGGTCTGGTTTAGATCTGAAGTGGGTGCTAGGCTGCCCAGTAAGTCAGATCTCTCTCGATCTCTCTCTCTCTCTCGATCTCGATCTCTCTCTCTCTCTCTCTCTCTCTCTCTCTCTCTCTCTCTCTATATAGTGGAGAAGTAATAAGCATGCTTACAGGCAAGGTCCCCATGGTCTTTTGATGCTATTGATGGTTTGATTACTTGACAAGTTCACTTTAAGCTCACTTGAAAATTAAATTATTATTATTACCCCCCTGTAAACAGTGGAAACAGGAATTAATTGCTCAGGGCTGCTCTTTGTTTCACAGGCTGCTGTTCTGCTACTCCCCGTGTCTTTCTCTAAGCATAGTGGGAGGGAGAGCAGGACAGGCAGCCTGATAAATTAATAGAACTCCATCCAAAATCAGGGTAGGTAAGCGGGGGGAGAGCCCATAAATAGTCTGAGGCCTGTGCCACAGGGGCAGTGTTCCTGGATCCAGTTTTGCAGGAGGAGACCCCTGCCCCCTGGGGTAGAAGTCTGGGAGGAAGCCAGTCAGAAGACACTGAGGTCTCAGCTAGGCTTAGCTGGGGGCTTATTCACAAGTCCTGGTCCAAGGATACAGTTGGGTCAGGAAGAAGCTCATGGGATAAAGCTGGGAGGAAGTTGGGAGGAAGTTGTGGGACAAAGCCCAAGCTGTCTAGAGGCTGTGTGAGTATACATCTCCCTCTCTGGGAAGAGCCTGGTGGATATGGGCAGGAGGCAAATGATGTTCCTGTGGCTGAGTACAAGACCCCAGTGCTGCAAAGTGTGAAAGTGTGTAGCTTTGAACTCTGGAAGGAGTACAGGTCACAGTCAGCCTATAGATTCAGAAGTGTACACAGTGTGGCCAACAGCTGGGCACACTGCCAGAAGTTAAGGAGTCTTCACTTTGTTCCAATTACAGTTCACCAGGGTATCCCACGCTCCCTATTCCCCGTAAAAGTCCCTATTCCAATAAAAAAAAAACTAAAAAGAACCCCTACACTGTTTTCTGAGCCAGTGAAGAAGGAAGAAAATATTGTGTGCCTGGCTTTGTGTGCTATAAAGGGGTAAATAGGACCAAATTCACCCATGGCTTTTTAGGGGGTGCACAACAATAAGAAGCTTATAACACAATGAATGTTTATAAATGATGTCTCTAATCAATTACTAGTTTTTTTTTCATACACCTGGCTCCTTTTTCCCAGAATTGCTTCCCTGAGCTTCTGGTTAAGAGGAAGGTGCATTGCAAATGTAATAAAGACACATGACTTTTACTACATGTGCAATCATTCTTAGAGCCATTGATGCAAAAAGCATGTGTGCTCACAGTTGCCAATCACTAAGCTGGGGAGTAAGCCATCAGCATGTTGAGCTGTGGGAGCGGGTTTATAAGGGTGGCTCCAGGGGACCCTGAAAAGAGAATGGGGCCACCCTAACAGAAAGAGACGATATAGATATTTTTAATTGGGATTTAAGAGAAATGGCAGGCAGAAAACAAAACAAACACCAAACCAAGTAAGTACAGACCTAGGCTACTCTGTCATTTTCTTACCGAAGGTTTCTTAACAGTTTAATAAAGATTGATACATGCTTACCTTTCATGTTACATTGTGCTTCCATTGTCTCCTGCAGCCCTTTTATCATGTTCCGTAATACGGCACACTCTGCACATTAATAAGCAGAAACACAGAGATGAATGTGCGCCTTTCACATAAACACAATGAACAAATTAGCTTTTATGATGTATCACAAAAGCATAATATTTTTTTTTTAATGTAAATTAATGTAAAATTTATTCAGCTTCAGACACATCTCACATACCTAAACATAGAAAAATACTGTATTGCTGTATTAAAGTGATTCTCTACTTTTGGTTTAGGGCCGTTGAACACAATGCATTGTGGTACCGTGTGTTAAGGTGTGCTGCATTAACTCACTTTGAATGTAACTTAGCACAAAAATTGTACCTGTGTCAGGGCTGGGCTCAGCCCTTCCTTCTCTGAGCTGGCCACTCAGCTGTCGGCTAATTGCCAGCTCCTATCTCTCCACAGTGACTCACCTGTTGATGTTATCCTGCTCATCAGTTCTGCCTACTTAAGTTGTTTAGCCCAGATGATCTCTGCCTTCGTCTTGGTCACATCTCTAGATATGCTCTCCTGTGTTCCTGTTAAAGACTTGCTGGGCTGACATTCCTTCTGGCTCCAGATCCTGCTTGCTGTTCTACTACGCTCATCTCTGGCTCCCTGACATTTTGGCTTGTCTGACTATCCATTCCGGTTCCTGAACTCTGGCTATGTTTTGACTAAGTTTACTGTGTTTATCTTTTTTATTATTATTATTAAACAAGGGAGATTTAACTGTACTTCTGTCTCAGTCTGATTCATGGTTTCTGACAGTAGACGAAGGCCACTAATTTAGAAGATGCAGTCAATCCACTTGTTGGTAATATTTTTTCCAGATTGGATGAGCAGGATCACCACATAGATCAGTTTGCCATGGTGTTACAAGCGCTCCTGAGTCGCACGGCTCACCTGGAATCACCCAATGTGGCTGCTCCAGTCTCTGTGCAGGCACCCACCTCGAGTATTACCTCTATAAGATATATGTCTGGTTCCGCTCCGCTTCTCCAGCGATTTGGGGGTGATCCAGTCCAATGTAGAGGGTTTCTCAACCAGGTTGAGATATACTTTGAGATGCTGCCCTAGGAGTTTCCACGGACAGAAACAAAGTAGGTTCTGTGGGCGCATACAGTACCTGGTGCATTGGAAAGGGTACGGTCCGGAGGAATGCTCTTGAGTCTCATCCTCAGACGTACATGCCCATGTCCTCCTCCATGATTTCTATAGATGTTTTCCCCTCTAGCCTGGTGGTCCTTCGAGGGGGAGGAGTCATTGAGGAGGGGGTACTGTCAGGGCTGGGCTCAGCCCTTCCTTCTCTGAGCTGGCCGCTCAGCTGTCAGCTAATTGCCAGCTCCTATCTCTCCACAGTGACTCACCTGTTGATGATATCCTGCTCGTCAGTTTTGCCTACTTAAGTTGTTCAGCCCAGATGATCTCTGCCTTCGCCTTGGTCACATCTCTAGAGATGCTCTCCTGTGTTCCTGTTAAAGACTTGCTTGGCTGACATTCCTTCTGGCTCCAGATCCTGCTTGTTGTTCTACTACGCTCATCTCTGGCTTTCTGACATTTTGGCTTGTCTGACTATCCGTTCCGGTTTCTGAACTCTGGCTGTGTTTTGACTAAGTTTACTCTGTTTACCTTTTTTTATTATTATTATTAAACAAGTGAGATTTAACTGTACATCTGTCTCAGTCTGATTCATGGTTTCTGACAGTAGACGAAGGACACGAATTCAGAAGATGCAGTCAATCCACTTGTTGGTAATATTTTTTTCAGATTGGATGAGCAGGATCACCACGTGGATCAGTTTGCCATGGTGTTACTAGCACTCCTGAGTCGCACGGCTCACCTGTAATCTCCCACTGTGGCTGCTCCAGTCTCTGTGCAGGCACCCACCTCGAGTATTACCTCTATAAGATATATGTCTGGTTCCGCTCCGCTTCTCCAGCGATTTGGGGGTGATCCAGTCCAATGCAGAGGGTTTCTCAACCAGGTTGAGATATACTTTGAGATGCTGCCCCAGGAGTTTCCCACGGACAGAAACAAAGTAGGTTCTGTGGGCACATACAGTACCTGGTGCATTGGAAAGGGTACGGGTCGGAGGAATGCTCTTGGGTCTCATCCTCGGATGTACACGCCCATGTCCTCCTCCATGATTTCTATAGACGTTTTCCCCTCAAGCCTGGTGGTCCTGTGAGGGGGAGGGGTCATTGAGGAGGGGGTACTGTCAGGGCTGGGCTCAGCCCTTCCTTCTCTGAGCTGGCCACTCAGCTGTCGGCTAATTGCCAGCTCCTATCTCTCCACAGTGACTCACCTGTTGATGATGTCCTGCTCGTCAGTTCTGCCTACTTAAGTTATTCAGCCCAGATGATCTCTGCCTTCGCCTTGGTCACATCTCTAGAGATGCTCTCCTGTGTTCCTGTTAAAGACTTGCTTGGCTGACATTCCTTCTGGCTCCAGATCCTGCTTGCTGTTCTACTATGCTCATCTCTGGCTCCCTGACATTTTGGCTTGTTTGACTATCCGTTCCGGTTTCTGAACTCTGGCTCTGGTTTGACTAAGTTTACTCTGTTTACCTTTTTTAAATTATTATTAAACAAGTGAGATTTAACTGTACTTCTGTTTCAGTCTGATTCATGGTTTCTGACACCTTTATTTTTTGTATAATGCTGGATGGCTGCTTTGCCCCCTACTGAAACAATACGTTAGGGTGCCATTCAAAGGGAATGACATTGCAGTGCCTTATTACCACAATGTGTGGTAAAATGCGCTTTTTACTTCACATTTCCAAAAAGAATCATTTACGCATGGGCCTTAACATTTATCTATTGCCCTCTTGCATTTATAAACAAGAAAAAGATCAGAGTTTGAGTTCATGATCCCCTTACTGCTGAGCTGATAAACATCCAGGTGTTTAATCTGTCTCACTTTAAATTATCGCTACAGATAACTACAGGCTCTAAGCAGACAATTGTTCAAGCTTGAAAAAACCCTCTATTTGCAGGACAACGTTTTGAAATATCTGAAAGTGTGGCATCCATGGGTCTCTCACTTTCACCTCCCAATTTTGAGGACTCTTTACTTGAACCTTGATCGAAGGTTGGTCAAATCCAATTAAGATATGGTCTGTTCTCTTAGTTGCTTCCAGCGGTCCCTGAGAACCCCTGCCATTTCCTTTTCCAATTTCTCCTTTACATATTCTTTTTATTCATCTCAATAGCCTGACGAGTTTAAACAATGGTTACCCTCTTATGGGTATATGAGGGATATACCCACTTGCTCTACCATCTGATCAGGCTGTCGGACAAATGTTATTTTATATCTGATTTGCTGTTCATACTTTCCTGATATATTCTTTACTCTGTTCAAGTGTCTTACTTCAAGACTTTCGTTGTTGATTATTGAGTCATTGTTTGCTTTAAATAAAATATATTGTACAAGAAAAGTTTGAGTTCTTCCAGGATTCAGATTTTCTGTCTTTCACTTACCACAGTTGGGGCTGTACGGTAGGACAATCTGTTGGGTAGACCTGTCTACTATATGTCCCCACAGTGTTAGCTGTGACTTTAGGAGTCATGAGAATAAACGGCTGCCCTGCCCTGGTGAAAGGGTACCATGGAAAGTAGGTGATTGATACATATAGCTTGTTAGGAAGCTAGCAATTGTCTGTGTTGGACAGGACTCAGGACTCAGGATATAGTTTGCAAACTAAATGTACTCTGCTGTAAACTGTTTGTAACCTTGTGTGCTGTTGCCCCTGGAGGGATACTAATCTGTGCTTCACATTATGGCAGGATAAGGAGGTAAGATCCAATGAGGAGTCTGTGTAAGATCGCAATGTGATGCAGAGTGTCGGTGGGAGGGGGGAGGGCAGAGAGCTGAAGCATAGTGTGTATAAGGCAGCAGTGTGATCCAGGGGGAGGGGGCAGAGAGCTGGAGCATTGTGTGTAAAAGGCAGCAGTGTGATCCTGGGGGAGAGGGCAGAGAGCTGGAGAATTGTGTGTAAAAGGCAGCAGTGTGATCCTGGGGGAGGGGGGCAGAGAGCCAGAGCATTGTGCGTATAAGTCAAAATAGTAGTAAAGGTCTTGCGAGCTACCAAATCAAAGATCCCCTATCTCTTATAATAGTGTGATGACAGCTGCTAACACTAATCACGTCCCATACTAACGCGTGAGAATCACAGATAAACAAGTAAATCATGTGCTGCGCTATCCCCTTAATGATCTGCTGAACCTGCAGCAAAAAACCTAAAAAACAAAATTGTTAACTAAAGTGATGTGCCTATAAATTTAATCCCAAGAATAAAAAAAAAATTATATATATATATATATATATATATATATATATGTGCGACTGTTGTCATCATACAGCTTACAACTTCATATAGCGTGAATATACACACATTTCATAAAATATAAGTATTGATACAAATGTGATCCATAAAGTGCTCAGGTGCATATAGGTCCTGATACTCTGACCATCCAGGGTCAGTTTTTAGCATCCTTAATACAAAGGTAATAAAAGTGACTTGATAGGTGACTGTGAATATAGCGATCTTCAGCAGTGATTACACTTAGGTGCTCCCCACCCCAAGGTAATGGCCGCTCACCTCAGAGCATGTGACCTCGCAATTAAGTTTGGTCAGTACACGTTTTTGAATCGTCAAAACGGATTCCAGGTCAGGTTGCAAGGTCCAAATACTGCTCAAAGATGTGGCATCCTCATATATAAATATCAAAAAGAGACTTCCATAGTGTAATAACATTTTGAAAAGATTTTATTTAATGCAAAGCCCTGATCCCCCTGATGAAGATACAATATTTCTCTTGTATCGACACGAGTAGGGGAGGGGACTGGACGGCGCAGGAGGCAGCTGGTCTGTCATATGCAGTAGAAGCACACAATCTCATCCACGGCTTGGCGCTATTAAGGCATGCTATAGAGCGGTGCACTACCGCACTAGACCCATGTGAGTACCCTATAATAGGGCTTTGTTTTCATTAAATAAAATCTTTTAAAAACGTTTTTACACTATGGAAGTCTCTTTTTGATATTTATATATGAGGATGCCACATCTTTGAGCAGTATTTGCACCTTGCAACCTGACCTGGAATCCGTTTTGACGATTCAAAAGCGTGTACTGACCAAACTTAATTGCGCTGTCACACGCTCTGTGGTGAGCGACCATTACCTTGGGGTGGGGAGCACCTGAGTATAATCACTGCTGAAGATCGCTATATTCACAGTCATCTATCAAGTTACGTTTATTATCTTTGTATTAAAGTGGAGGTCCACCCTAAAAAACAAAAAAAACAAAAACAAAAACATAAAAACGCTCCTTTAAATACATTAAAAAACATTTGAAAAAAAAAAAAAAATGTACTTACCAGAAATGCCTGTTGCTAGGCAGATCGTCCTAATCTGCCACTTACTATTTCGTGGTGATCTTCAGTCTTCTCCTCCTCTGGGAAATTTGGGCGCGGTGTCTTCTGGGACTTGTGTGTGTCACAGAAGACAGCCGCCCATTCAGAAATCGCCGGGGGACTCGGGCATGTGCAGTAGGAAGCGCGCAGTGAAGCCGCAAGGCTCCACTGCCTGTTTGCCTTAGTGAGGCACTCCTCCACTGTGCCTTGCTAGGAAGGGACCACTCTGTTAGCAGCCACAATTCAACACATGGATTTGCACATTCATAACCCATTGACCAGTATTTGAGGGCGTAGGAATCAGTTGGCTTGTGTATCCCCTGGCCCGCCCTCCAATGTGTTGGGAGGATGGTCGGAACCCTGCCTCAACCCCGGTTGAGACAGTTATATCTTAGACCTTAACAGATCCCATTGCTGGAAGTTCTCCTTGATTTTTGGGCTATTTTGTAAGTAGCCTCTCCAATTAAGCGGACAATATTGATATCTTTTCTCTATTAAACTGAGGTTCTACATGTATCAATATTCATCATATTCTTTTGCTTTTCTTAGTAAAAATATGGGTTCTCAAACTAAGGATGCCCTATCAAGCTTAATTTTAAATCCTGATATTATCAATTTTCTTCTATTGAGTTTGTACTCATTTCATGTGATTTTGTGATTTTGATTGGCAATTTTAATTCATGTATTTCTGTTATGAACTGCATTCATGTATGTCCATTGATTTGTTTGCATTCCAGATTCCTTGATAATTGTTACTATTAATATGTCAATCTTTTTGATTATATTTGAATTTATACTACTTCATTGTTACTGTATGCATCAAAATCATGGACTACCCCTAGGGGTTATTGACTTTAAATTCAATCCAAATCATTTTACCTACTCACATGTATTCATCATTTTTACTCTCAATTGACATGCTTCATTTAAAGTCCAACTTGTCCCCCTTTTTCTTTCTTTAAGGACGCTGAAAACTGACCCTGGATGGTCAGAGTATTACAGACCTATATGCACCTGAGCACTTTATGGATCACTTTTGTATCAATATTTATATTTTATGAAATGTGTGTATATTCACGCTATATGACGTTGTAAGCTGTATGACGACAACAGTCATATATATAGGCACATCACTTTAGTTAACCGTTTTTTAGGTTTTTTGCTGCAGGTTCAGCAGATCAATAAGGGGATAGTGCAGCACATGATTTATTTATTTATCTGTCATTGTGTGCATAAGGCATGTAAAATGCATGTTAGTGGTCCACGGGATTCAAAATTGTGAGTTTAGTGGTCCGTGAGGTCCAAAAGGTTGGCGACCACTGGTCTAGAAGCAGTGTGTCCCTCCTGGCGTTTTAGTGCATCCATGAGAGACAGAGGAAGTCCGTACTGAAGGCAGCTTGTCAAAGGTTATGGCAGACTGTGGCAGGACAAGGCTAAATGCGCTATGGAGTTGTACTGGCATTTTGGGCCCTGTACATTCAGAGACGAAGGTCTAACCTTCATATCTTCATCGGTGGTCTTCCTCTTTGAGTTTGGCAGAGCCCTTTATGACAACACTGTGCAATAAAAAAACAACCAAATGGCATCTTTTTCATACCTTCTGCTGAGCTCTGTTCTTTTGCCTGGCTTATTTTCCACAATCTATTTAATCGCTCCAGCTGAATCTCAAGCAGGTTATTTTTTCCATTAACCTCTGCAAATTTCTGTATGAATACAAACAATTCAATTGTACAAAACACACTGAACATGTTGGGTAATTATTTTACAAAATAACAGCTTGTTTTATATAATCATTTGTACGTTCTGATAGATAATGCCCCATAGTGCTCGCAGGACATCAATATGTGTATTACAAAACACAGCTGCATCTGTTTCCATTTAACAGCTGCAGAAGGTTCTCACTTTGAACTTGTTTCTGTTATTTCCCTCGGCTGAATTAAAGGGCCACAAAAATGTGTTTGAAGCCCACACTCCCTTTTCACATTTTCTCGCTATTTCTCATACATTCTTCCTCATATGCCCCATATCTGCCCTTCTTTTCCCCAAATTGTATTTCTTGGTCGTCCAGAACCAGATTTTTGGGTTTGCCGGCCCCAGGCACCTCAACACCAAACTGTAGGATCTGTCTGGAAGGACCAAGACCAACACCAACCTTCACCCATCATGGCGGGCAAAGTCTAAGTAGATCCTCAGGGACTTAATCCCCTTTTCTTGAGGTCCCCTGCCCTGGACCTATAGAGCATCCTACTGGAAACACCTTGGCACGGGGTTCCATATACACAGGTTACAGTGCTGAATGAACGCATTACAGGCAATCCCTGCATGTTTGTTTGAATCTCATCATAATGAGGACCGAGGACCATCCATCTTAGCATCACAGCTGTAGGATTGGATCCGGACAACACCAATCTCCTGATCCCTCCTGGAACCATTGAGAATCTGGTAGCATTATGCAGAGAGTTACACATAAGTTACCATCACCTTCAGACATTGGCGAAAAAGCTGAGGTACTTCCTATGGGGGAGAGGTTGTATAGGAGAGGACGTCCTTTCTGTTTCTGACAGTGTCCATTCACCTATAGGTGGCTCATAACCCAGGTAGTCATGATTTAAAACCTGCTCTGTGCCCTTGGATGTAAGAATAAGAAATAAGCTGTCTCCTAGGGTGGCAGAACTGTTAGGGGCAGCTCAGATTATGTTTTTGTTTGCTGCCAGCAGGGCCGGGCCACCCCTGAGGAGAGGTAAAGTGGTGGTAAACTCTCCATTGTGACTTTCCTCCATTTAAATCATCCTGAAACAAAATGTGCATGGTACTGTTTTTATGTTCTGCCTAACCTTTGCTGTTCATCAGATATCGAGCGATGTTCTCTTTAACCACTTCAGCTCTGGAAGGTTTTACCCCCTTCATGACCAGGCCATTTTTTTTTTGCAATACTGCACTGCGTCGCTTTAACTGACAATTGCGCAGTGGTGGGACGTTGTTAAATGTACATACTTTTTTCCCACAAATAGAGCTTTCTTTTGTGGTATTTGATCACCTCTGAGGTTTTTATTTTTTGCGCGATAAACAAAAAAAGATCGACAAAAAAAACAATATTTTTTACTTTCTGCTGTAAAACACATCCAGTAAAACAAATTTAAAAAATCTAATTTCTTCATCTATTTAGGCCAATATGTATTTTGCTACATATTTTTGGTAAAAAAAAAATCCCAATAAGCGTACATTGATTGGTTTGCACAAAAGTTATAGCGTCTACAAACTATGGACTTTTTATTTTTAAAATTTTTTTTTTACTAGTAATGGCGGTGATGAGCAATTTTTAGCAGGACTGCGACATTTCATCAGACAAATCTGACACTTTAAGGACTTACACTTTAAGGACTGCCCCACGTACATATACCTGATGATACCTGACTTCACCCTATAGAGTTTTCTGTAAACATGAACTTACACTTTAAGTGGTTAAAGATGTCACCTGCGCATGCACATACTAGCGGCTATTTATGGCATAATTTGTGTGTCATCAGTCCTTTCCGGACTGTACCTCTGATGCCTGCGTCATCCAGTCTCCAGCATTGCAATACCATGAGAGTACATCCACATTCAGAAGTTGGATGGAATGTTTAAAAAAGAGGCTTGGCCAATACTCAATATTCATGCTCAAGAGTTCGTATATTTCTGACAGGAAGGGTGGACATAAACTAATATGGAGCCGGCTTTAGATGGGAAGCATGAAACAGAAATGATGCAGCTAAAATGTAAGGCAAACCGAGGGGGATTATTAATGATCTGGAAAGATGTAAAATGCTTTTGTATACTTGCTACATGGATTTTAAAAATTTGTATGGCTGAGTATACTACCGCTTTAAGGGCCCTTTCACACTGAGGCGGTTTGCAGGCGCTATTACGCTAATAATAGCTCCTGCAAACCGACCCGAAAGTGCCGCTGCTTTTCCTCCAGTGTGAAAGCCCCGAGGGCTTTCACACTGGAGCGGTGCTCTAGCAGGACGGGAAAAAAAGTCCTGCTAGCAGCATTTTCGGAGCGGTGAAGGAGTGGAGTGTATACCGCTCCTTCACCGCTCCTGCCCATTGAAATCATTGGGACAACGCGGCTGTACTGCCGGCAAAGCGCCTCTGCAGAGGCACTTTGTAGTGGTATTTAACCCTTTCTCGGCCGCTAGCGGGGGGTAAAACCGCCCCGCTAGCGGCCAAATACCGACGGTAAAGCATCCTGCCGATGCAGACACTCCCTGCTCCATTAACCTAGCAATATAATACAAAACCAGTAGACCCACTGTACCACCAACCGACTCTTCCCCTACCTCTTGTACAAATTCCAGCCACTCCCGCCATACTCTAGAGTATGCTGCCCACGTCGCCTCACTTACCGATTTTCTGATCCATCCAGCGACGAGGCCAACGCTATCCCCCACAACCAATCGGGACAAGGCACCCCCTGCTGCTCCGCATCCGATGCCAACTCTCTGAACCTGTCCCACTGGAAGCGAGACAACGCATCAGCGATAACATTCTCGACACCCAGGAGGTGTACTGCATGAATGAAGGCATTCAGTTGCAAACAACGCAAAACCAAGTGTTGCAGTAACCTAATAACTGGCGGAGAAGACGCAGTAATCCTATTGATCACCTGCACCACCCCCAAATTGTCCCCATGAAAGCGCACCTTCCGGTCCTTAAACGCCGCACCCCACAATTCCACCGCCAGCACCACCGGAAACAGTTCCAGCAGCACTAAGTTAGTTGTAAAACCCGCTTCAATCCATGCCTGTGGCCATGGACCTGCGCTCCACTGACCCTGAAAGAATCCCCCTATAACCCGTGGAGCCGGCCGCATCCGTAAACAGTTCGATGTCAAAATTACTAACCGGTCCTGACATCCATAGCGCCCATCCGTTAAAGGACTCCAAGAAGGTATGCCATACCCTCAAGTCTGCCCTATGCTCCTGTCCCAAGCGGACGTAGTGTCTGGGGGACTTAACACCAGCTGTACCTGCCGCTAGCCTGTGGCAGAATACCCTCCCCATTGGCAAAATTCGGCACGCAAAATTCAGCTTACCCAATAGCGATTGCAGCCCCCGAAGCTGAACTTTGCGCAGTCCAATCATACCTGCAATTTCCTTTTTGAGATCCGCCAACTTATCCTCTGGTAACCTGCATTCCATAGCCACCGAGTCCAGGACAATGCCCAGGAAGACAATGACCGTACTAGGTCTCTCAGTCTTCTCGAGTGCCAATGGAATGCCGAACCTATCTGCGATGTGTTCCAACGTTGCCAGGAGCACCGCGCAGATTCTGGAAGAGGCTGGTCCTATGCAAAGAAAATCATCCAAATAATGAATGACCGAATTCATGCCTGACACATCACGCACCACCCATTCAACGAAAGAGCTGAATTGCTCAAATAACGCGCAAGATATGGAGCAGCCCATCGGCAAGCATTGGTCAACGTAAAATTGGTCATTCCAATGACATCCCAGCAACCGGAAACTATCCGGGTGAACCGGCAATAGCCGGAAAGCTGACTCCACGTCCGCTTTAGCCATCAATGCTCCCTTGCCGTAACGCAGCACCCACCCCACCGCAGCATCAAACGATGCGTAAGACACCGAGCAAGCTGCTGGATCAATTGCGTCATTCACCGATCCTCCTTTCGGAAAAGACAGGTGATGAATGAGCCTGAACTTGTTATGCTCCTTCTTCGGCACCACCCCCAACGGGGATACGACCAAATCCGCAAAAGGCGGTGATGTAAATGGGCCCCCCAGTCTCTCCAAAGCAACCTCCTTCTGTAGTTTCTCAGAAACCACCTCCGGATGTTGCATGGCTGATCTCAAATTGGGGGGGAACAGGGGGAATGATCCCCAAAGTACACAGAATCCTAAAACCCACTGTAAACCCTGACTCTAACAACTGCGCCGCCTCCCTATCCGGATACCTACCGAGAAACGGCAGCATTCTGTTCACCATCACTGGGGTCCTCCCTCTTGTTTTCAGTCTCCCCAGCGCGACCTATGCCCTGTTTAAAACATCTGGACGCCGGATGAGACCCTCCACATCTGGAACACTCGTGTTTGTATCGGCATGTAGCTCCAAATTTACAGGTCCCTGTGTTGTACTGCCAACAAACCCCTTTTCTGTTTCTGGCCGATTGTCCCTGGGTCGAAGGTCCACCGCCCCCCCCCCCTGAAAAAACTGGTTAGGCGCCCTCGCTGATGTCATCAGGCGCATCCAAAGGCTGATGTCCTTATGGTCCCATCTTAACTCCAGCCGTACCGCTCTCCGTTGACGAAACTGCTCATCATACCGTAGCCATCCTGTACCACCGTAGACTCTGTATGCCTCCCCTATCGCGTCCTGGTAACAGAAGAGCGCCAAACAATGTTCAGGGCTCTTCTCCCCTATGACACTAGCCATGATTGCAAACGCTTGCAACCAGTTAGTAAACGTCCTGGGGATCAACCTGTACCTCCTTTTTTCTTCATCCTCCTTTTTTGAATCGTCCGGTTTAACCCTATCCAGGTTAAACTTCTCTAACGGTAGCAGGGAAAATATTTCGATGTACTCACCTTTCCACAGTTTCTCACGCACCTCCTGTTTCAGGTGAGCTCCCAACGGCCCCTCATAACAAACATAGACTTCGCATTTTGCAGCATCGCCCAACCTGATAATGTCCTGCCTCCCCTTAGCCCCTTTTGTCGTCCCTTGCGGGGAACTATTTGCCGTTGTCGCCCCTGCAGGCCCCGGGACTGTACTCACAGCCGCCGGCACCACTGAGCTCCCCCCAGCTGTACTGGCTTCAACAGCACCCCCAACAGGCGACACCCATGCCGATGTTGGCCCAGCAGCGCCTCTTTCTGCATTTTCAAACTTTGCTACCAATTCTTTTATCCCCGCCAAAAAGCCCAATAAACCCGCCGCCCCACTAGATGTGGGCACACTCCCCGCATTTCTTTCCATCCCAACTAAACTCCCATCCACCACATCAGAGACAGATCCTCCCTCCTTAGTTATGGACAAAGGCAACTTACCTGGCTGCACAGGTGTGGACCCATCAGCCGACCGTCTGTTCTCCTCCAACCGCACACTCTCAAGTGGACCCGTCTCCTCTTCCGACCTGGACTGTTCTCCTGGGGACCGCAGCTCCATTACCGCCTCCTCTTCAGATGAAAGCCCACCAGGCGAAACCGCCCTGGTTGCCGCTAGAGCTGCCGACATCCGTCCTTGCCTCCACGCAGCATGGCCTGTTACCGATTTTTGGACAGCCTTGCGAGGACCAGTGTAGGCCCCCTCAGTCCCGCCGGCCTCTGCTCTCCCAGGCGCCAATCCCGACCACCTCCCACGATCGCTCCTCATTCGGTCCCCTGCTGCAGTATTGGAAAGCCCGGGGACCTCTGCCATTGCCCTCTGCGCTGTGTGTCCTGTCTCCTCTGACGCCATCTTCCTCTGCGCTGCATGTCCTGTCTCCTGTGACTGTCTCCTGGGGGCGGGGGAGGGGCCCGCACTCACACTCTACCTAACCGGGCTCCCCTTGTCCACTAACGCTGCACGCTTCGCCGCCGGACCCGACAGGGTCCCAGCAGCATCACCACCCCCCGCCCTCCGCTGCGGTCCCGCATGGCGGTCAGGGGAGAACCGCTCCGGCGGTCTGGATCTCCGTCCCCGCGTACCTGTCAAAGGCTCAGAGTCTTGTAACACAGTCCCGAACTTATCCTGTAGCCATGAAGCCCCCCGCACCGCCGCCTCCTGCTTAAACTGGGCCAAGATCCTCTCCACATCAGCCATGCTGCCTGCTCACTGAACTTTCCCCCACGCTTGTGATGACTCATCGGGGCGGGGACTTCATTTAACAACTCTGTGACCCCTCCCCCTCGGCACCAAGCATTACACCCCTTACATCTCCCTGTTAACCCTGTCATGTCAGCCCTACGCCTATGTCCTTCTTACATTGCTCCGAGCTTTTCTTTAAGGTAAAAAAAACGTTTAGGCTTTAGGACATGTTAATGTCCCTGTAATCTATTTTTCATTAAATTGTTCCTTATGTGCTTATCTGCCTCCTTTTGACATCTGAGCTCCTGAACCTCTTATTTTGCCCCTCACTTCTGTTTGTTTGGAATTAGTTGCGGTCATGTGCAGTGCTCTATGCACACTACAAATCCCATAGTCCATAGTTCATCTCGGGAGTGAGCAAGGGAGGATGGTTATGTTCTTACTTACAGTGGGACCAGTGGCAGGTGGTGCTTAAAGTTTTTGGGGGGGGCGCAGACAAACTGAAAAATACTGAAACGCCCCCCCCCCAATCAATTGCAGCCTCACTGTACCAATCAACTGCAGCCACTGTGCCCATCAAATGCAGCCACTGTGCCCATCAAATGCAGCCACTGTGCCCGTCAAATGCAGCCACTGTGCCCATCAAATGCAGCCACTGTGCCCATCAAATGCAGCCACTGTGCCCGTCAAATGCAGCCACTGTGCCCGTCAAATGCAGCCACTGTGCCCGTCAAATGCAGCCACTTGTGCCCGTCAAACACAGCCATTTGTGCCCGTCCACTGCCGTCACTGTGCCCATCAATTGCCGCCACTGTGCCCCAAATGCAGCCACTGTGCCATATCAAATGATGCCAGTGTGTCCCCCACTTGCCCGCTGTCTGCACCTCAATGTCTTCTCCTGTCCTCTCTTCCCGACCTCTGCTATGATTGGATGCCTGGCTTCCAATCACAGCGCCTGTCGTTTCAGCCAATCAGGTGACAGGTAACAGATCCCAGCACCTGATTGGCGGAGAGGCGGTTTAGTGTTAGGAAAGCAAATATTCATTCGCTTTTCTAACACAGCTGAGTGACCTGCGAGTACCCAGCATGGCGTTCGCAGGTCACCTTTTTTGACGCCTATTAGAGTCTATGGCTCTAATCAGGTGCTTCAAAACCACCCCCCACCACTGTAATTCAGGCGCCCTATGTCCGAAAAGGGGCCAGGCGTCTGAATAGGGTGTGGCAGCGGCAGCCATAGATAGATTTATGCATTGTATGAATCTATTTATTGGTGCTAGAGGGGTGGCAGGAGAGAGGGGGCGGCTCCCGTGCGCCCTTATGGACGCACCGCCACTGAGTGGGACTATGGAGAACGAACATAGCCACTAGATTTAGTTACAAATTTGTTTTCGGACGAAATTTGGCATATTCCTTCATTTGGAAGCATCCGAATGAACGCAAGACTCTTGACGAATGCATGTAAAAACGAATTGTCAGAAAGCACGAAAATCCGAAAGAACGAAAATTTAAAAGAACGAAAAATTATTCAACCTACAAGTTTAACTAATTGATTACATTCGGATCATTTCGTTTTTCGTATTTTCTATTAAAATTTAATTATTAACTATTATTATAGTTTTTATTATTATTATAAACAAATAAATTATAGGTAAAATAGCCAAAGTCAGTAATTCTTCTATTCAGGTCTCTGCGCCATAGCAGCTAATTTGGGATAAATTAGATTTAAATTTTTATTGGAATTTCCTTTCAAATTTGGCTAAAGTAACTGTTAGACCTCTTTTGCACTGGGGCGCGTTTCAGGCGTTTTAGCGCTAAAAATATCGCCTGTAAAGCGACTCATAAGCCATCCCAGTGAGAAAGCCCGAGGAGTGCTTTCACACTGGGGTGGTGCACTTTCAGGACGGGAAAAAAAGTCCTGCGAGCAGCATCTTCGGCAGCGCAACACGAGCGCTATTAACCCTTTCTTCGGCCGCTAGTGGGGGTAAAAATCTCCCCGCCTCAGTGTGAAAGGGGTCTTAGTGAGCGTGACAAATACGAATGCATTCGAAGTTACAAATGCAGATCATAATGAATGATCTGATAAAGAAAAAAAACGAATGAAACGAAAACCAAACTAAACACATTTTTCAAGAGTGCACATGTCTAATAGCCACCCTCTAACAGGAAGTCAGATCACAGCAGGAATTTGGAGGAGGCTGGGAGCAATAGAACCAGGTCATGGAGTCTTAGGACTAGGGTGGGTGGGTGGATCGCCACCGTCTGCGTCTTCTGCAGGGGGGGGGCTTGCGTGTTTGATGACCACATACACTGTTAGAAATTCATTACTTTGAGAAAAAAAAAGTTACCATCCTTACCCTTTGAATTTTCTCGTCACTGCAGCCGAAAACAGACTCCAGTTTGACACCACTAAAGATTAGAAAATCGAATGAACGCTGTTGGAGGCTCGTTCACACTAGCAGTTGATGGGTGGTAGAACCCCATGGTGAACTGTGTTTTTACCCCCCCCACCCCACCTGTTCCCCATTAGCTGCAGAAGCAGGGGCCGGGGGTGTACACATGCCACAGCCCCAATGTTTCACTTCACCGCCCCAGCAGTCATTTTTTCCCCTGTTGCTTTTGATGGGAGAGGCGCCAGCTGAGCGAGACACATTCAAGTGAATGGGACCGCTCTACAAGCACCCTGCAACACATGCAGCTGTGGTCTGCTAATGAGGGGTTAAGTAGGGTTGCCACCTCATCCCTTTAAACCCGAACACATATGAATTACACAGGTTCTGAGACTAATTTAGTGCAGATAAGGCACCAAGTTTAATTACCACCTTAATCAGCCACAGAACCTGTGTAATGAATATTGTGTTCGGGTTTAAGCCCGGGTTCACACCTATGCGAATTAGATGCGGCTTACACCGCATCTAATTCGCAGGACATTTTAAAATACATTCATATGAATGCATCTGGTTCACATATGTGCGTTGCATTCGCACTGCGCATTGCACAAATAACGTGTGCGTTTTTGGGCATTGCGGTGCGAACTACAAGCCTATTATCTCCTATGGGAACGCATCTGATTCGCAGATGCATTGCGTTCTGAACAAGGATTTTCTCTTTCTCCTCACTACACCTCCCCCTCTCCCCCCCCTCCCTCCCCCTCTCCCTGCTCTCTAATCCTGAGCAAAAACGCAATGAATCCGTTGAACAGGAGATTGTTATCTCCCCAGTGAAACCTGAGCTTCAATTCGCACCGCACAAGTGTGAAACAGGGCTAAAGGGGTGAGGTGGCAACTCTAGGGTCAAATGCTCTCTGAAGAGTGACTTGAATGCAGATTGTGTGAACAGGCACAAGACCTTAACCACTTGACCTCTGGAAGATTTACCCCTCTCCCCCCTTCATGACCATGCCATTTTTTGCTATACGGCACTGCGTTACTTTAACTGACAATTGCGCGGTTGTGCGACGCTGTACCCAAATAAAACGAATGTCCTTTTTTCCCCACAGATAGAGATTTTTTTTGGTGGTATTTGATCAGCTCTGCATTTTGTATTTTTTTGCGCTATAAACAAAAAAAGACCGATAATTTTGAAAAAAAAAAAAAAACAATATTTTTTATTTACTTTCTGCTATAAAACATATCCAATAAAAAAATGGATCCAATCTAATTTCATCATCCATTTAGCCCAATATGTATTCTGCTACATATTTTTGTTAAAAAAACAAAAGTCCCAATAAGCGTATGTAGCGCCCTGATGTTTAGGCAGAGTTGCTAGAAAATTAACCTGCCAGGTGTAGTCGCCTTGGCCAATTAGGGGATCAACTGATTCCACCGAAAGTCTGGAGACAAAAAGGTACTAATGCGCAAAACCACAATAACCATAAAATCGGAAAGGAGTCGCCAACATAAATAAGTAATCTCACATAGCTCAAAAGTAAATAGTAAACAAGGTATGTGGCGCTACGCTAGTAAAATATCCTGTGAAGCAAACAACAATCCACATGTGTATAAAAATGACAGATACAATCAATAAATATATAAAATTAAATTATCATAGATAGTGCATAATTGCAAGCATAATAAGCATAATAAATAATAAAGTGCAAATAATAATAAATAATAAAGTGCAAAGACAAATAAATCCAAATAAACTGGGTAAGTGCAATGTGAAATGACCAGTGCAAATGTGTAAATAACAAATATGGCAATGTGCATGAATCAAATTTCTAATAAATAAACAATTCTAAAATAATGCAATAATCAATGCAATAAAGTAGTGCCGTAACACAGCTAAACGTTTATTTGCTACTTTTGGACAGTTTTTTCACACGTTTAGCTGTGTCACGGCACTACTTTATTGCATTGATTTTTGCGTTATTTTAGAATTGGTCATTTCACATTGTACTTGTCCAGATTGTTTATTTGGATTTACTTGTCTTTGCACTTTAATATTTATTATGCTTATCATTGATTATGCACTATGATAATTTAATTTTATATATTTATTGATTGTATCTGTCATTTTTATATACACGTGGATTGTTGTTTGCTTCACAGGATATTTTACTTAGGTCAGGTAGCGTCACATACCTTGTTTACTACTTACCCTAAGTCTGGAATTGCTGCACTTCTCTCTTCTGTCACTAGATGGCCGGGTATCTGGTGTCATTAGATAAGACAAGGGCATTGCAAGGACAGATTAGGAATAGATGGGGTATCTCAGCCAATGGGCAAGGATCTTCTTTGGTCCCTTGGCCTGCTGGGAGAGCCTATTTATTTGGGTGAGGTCAGGTGATCAGGGTTCTGTGCCACATGGACGGCTGTCTGGGTGGACATGTGTTGTGCTGCCGGTTGCTAGGCCAGAGCCTGAGGCCTATCCCAGCATATCCAGAAGCAAGAGAACAGCGTAGGGTTGGGATTGCGGCTTGCAGTACAACCAGAAGTGACTTTTCTGCCGGCTGGAGAACCTGTCGTGGTCGGAGGTAGAGGGAAAAAACAAGGAGAGGGGCGCCTCTGAGTATGTATCATAAAAACAAATTCATTAAACAACAAAATCCACTCACATGGAGGAAAGGAAGGTTGTATTCAGGTCTTGTTTGGTGAACTGAAGGGATGATGTGGGACTACAGGTCACAGCAGATCCTGTAGGGCTGGCTCCACATAAAATCCAGAGAGGGAAAAGTGGGATGGCTCAGCATAGAGCGGTCTCCTTCATCAATCCAGTCTATATCATATCCTGGTCAGGTGGAGTGAGATAGTCCATCAGACAATGATACGGTTTCCAAAGGCGGTTAATAGTGGGGGGATAGACGCCGGTGCTGCTGGCTAGCCGCGCCGCGGCTCCACAGTGAGTAGTTGAGCCTCGGTAATATGGAACAGAGACACGGCCGTGTGTACAAATGAAATTGAGGCTTGGGGATCACACACAGCATGGCGCCGGGCAATAACGTCTCACTTTCGTTGGACCAAAAGTGACAAGAAAATTTCCCAGCAGCCCTTCCTGATGAAGCAAATTGTATTGTGAAACGCGTAGAGGCTGCTGGGAAATTTTCTTGTCACTTCCGGTCCAACGAAAGTGAGGCTTGGAACACACGCCGCCGTGAGGAGACACAGGGATAGAGCAAGAGATAGATCGAGACTCTCCTCTCCATATACACGGCTGAATCAGCTTGGTCCTGGCTTAGAGGCACTATGACATGTGAGTTTAACTGTATTTTTTAATTTTTTAATAATAAAAAAATAGTTACATACTACACTGATGGCTATCCATATGTCTTTATGAGAACTAATAGAGCAAGAGGCACTAGTATACTGCTTGGAAAGGCTGCTACTGGATCCATCACAAACGGAGTGGTTATCCTAAATAAATGAACCAAAGGCCCATATTCTGATATATCTGGTGAGTGGCCATTGCACTAGGGCAGGGGTCTTCAAACTACGGCCCTCCAGTTGTTCAGGAACTACAATTTCCATCATGCCTAGTCATGTCTGTGAATGTCAGAACTTTACAATGCCTCATGGGACATGTAGTTCTGCAACAGCTGGAGGGCCGTAGTTTGAGGATCCCTGCACTAGGTGGTGGTGAAGTCACGTTAAGCGGTGGAAGTAGAAGCACTTAATATTGAGAAGGAACGTCAATATTGCACAGAAGTGATCACTCACTGAGGACATTCATTGTACTGTGGTGCATACATATATGTTGGGGACATTCACTGCATTGTGTTGTACACATATATGTTGATCATTTGAGACCTCATGGTTAGAGAGTAATATTGGCACATATTTTAATTATATATTTTTTAACACTTGCACTTTAATTAGCTGTTGGCAGTATCGTAAGCTATTTTCATCAGTGGTATTGCTTTCACAAGGATTATGATGTGGTGTAAAAAATTTGGACACATAAATAGTTGGCACAGATAAGCACGATATCAAGGACATTATATTTTTTTTATTTGTATATTTTGTTTCATGTTTTAGGAGTGGTAATATATTTTATAGAAGTAAGTGCAATCCATCTATTACATTTCCTTTTAACATTCTACCCTTAGGGTGGCTGACACATATGATTGCAGCAAACTAGGTTGTTTAGTTTCACATTTTTAGTTCTTTTGCTCCGGTAGCATACCTTTTATGGAATTTTTGTATAGCGGGACTGCAATATTGTGGCGGATAAATTGAACACTAACTGACACTTTTGACACTTTTTGGGGACCAGTGACACTAATACAGTGATCAGTGCTAAAAAATATGCACTGTCACTCTACTAATGACACTGGCTGGGAAGGGGTTAACATCAGGGGTGATCAAAGGGTTAAATGTGTGAGCCAGTGCTTGTGCACCGTGTGGGGGATACTTTTACTAGGGAAAGGCATTGATCCATGTTCCTGTTTTGCAGGAACACAGGATCAATACCTTCCCTACTGACAGAACGGCGGTCTGCCTTGTTTACATAGGCAGATCGCTGTTCTGGCTTTTTGCCTAATGATCGTCGGGTGCGGGCGGACATCGAGTCTGCGGTACTCGCAGATCAGCTGCCGTTGTGTATAATCACAGTGAGAGAGGGTCACCGACGGCGTGAATGCACCACCCAGACCCAGAAGTGCTGGATCACATACTAGGTATGTGATCCTGTGCTGGAGAGCCGTATATGTAAGTTATACAGTCGGAAAGGGGTTAAGGTGAAAATTTGTTGATGAAAATCTACTAGTGGACGCCCAGCTTTACTTGTGGGTTTGTTCCTTCGTTTTTTGCAAGGACAGGAAGTGATATAAAATCCCTCCAATGGTGTCACCAACAAAAACAAACTTGTAGTGTGGAAGAGTAATGCCGTGTACACACGAGCAGACTTTGTCCTGCGGACTTTTCGACGGACTTTACGACGGCCTTTCCTAATGAACGGACTTGCCTACACACGATCAACCAAAGTCCGACGGATTCGTACGTGATGACGTACGACCGGACTAAAACAAGGAAGTTCATAGCCAGTAGCCAATAGCTGCCCTAGCGTAGTTTTTTGTCTGTCGGAACAGCATACAGACGAGCGGACTTTTCGACCGGACTCGAGTCCGTCGAAAAGATTTGAACATGTTTCATTTCTAGGTCCGTCGAACGTTTGGGGAAAAAAAGTCAGCTGGAGCCCACACACGATCGAATTGTCCGACGGACTCCGGTCCGCTGAACCAAGTATGCCGTAAAGTCCGGTCGTGTGTACGCGGCATTAGGCCTTGTTCACACAAGCATACACCTGTGTAAAGACTGTGTTTACCTGCACAGATGTGTATATATGTTCCATGCATTCCCGTGCAGGCAGTCCCATTCATGTCATTTGGGAGGCAACAGCTGCATGGACACAGCCACTATTCCAAATTTGACATCCATGTGGGTGTGGACACACGGCTCTAAGACCCCTTTCACACCGAGGGCGTTTTGCAGGCGCTATAGTGTTAAAAATAGCACCTGCAATCCGCCCTCAAACAGCTGCTTCATTGTTTCCAGTGTGAAAGCCTCTGGGCTTTCACACCGGAGCGGTGCGCTGGCAGGACGTCAGGAAAAGTCCTGCCAGCAGCTTGTTTGGAGCGGTGTGTTTACCGCTCCTCCACCGCTGCTCCCCATTCAAATCAATGGGGCAGCGCTGGGCTACCGCCGGCAAAATGCCGCTATTACAGCGCATTGCAGGTGGTTTTAACCCTTTCTCGGCCGCTAGCAGGGGGTAAAAGCGCCCCACTAGCGGCCGAAATGCGCAGCAAATCCGACGGTAAAACGCTGCCAAAAATAGTGGCGTTTTACCGCCGACGCTATAGGCGGCTTGGTGTGAAAGGGGTCTAAATGCAAACAGTGTGTATGGTTATCAAATTGGGAGCAGCGACGGTGTCCATGCAGCCATTGTCTCCCAATTGACATGAATGGGACTGCCTGCATGAGAATGCATGAAACACCTGTGCCCTGTATGGGTAGGCATGGCCCTCACGTGGGTGAACACTAGTACGTGCGTGTGAACAAGGCCTGATAACGGTTTTACCCCTTTTTGTGCCTTTCGCTCTGCCCATTTCATGTCACAGGGACAAGAAATGAGGGAAAACCCCCTCAAATGGAGTCACAGACACAAAACAAATCCTGACAAAATGCTAACTTAACTCCTCCTTACCCAAAATGTAAATTCTTATCAAGCTTTTGACCCCTTTCACACTGAGGTGGTTTTCAGCCATTTTAGGGCTAGAAATAGCCTCTAAATAGCGCCTGAAAACCGCCTCCCATTGATTTCAGTGTGTCTTTTCACACTGGGGTGGTGCGCTTGCAGGATGTTAGGAGAAGTTCTGCAAGCAGCATCCTTGGGGTGCCCTACCCATTGAAATGAATGGGCAGCACTTACAAAGCGCCTGAAAAGCGATTCGGAAGCGCCGCAACAAGGGAATTTATTTTTTGGGGTTAAAAGCGCCCCGCTAGCGGGCGAAAAGCAGTGCAAAAGCGCAGCTTAAACAGCGGTAAAGCGCCGCTAAGATGAGCGGCGCTTTACCACTAACGGTCAGCACTTTCAGTGTGAAAGCAGCTTTAATGCTGCGTAAGAATTGTTCCTATTATCTCCTTTCTCATAAGTGGCACCAGAGATGACTAAACAAGGTTGGAATTAGCAGGGACAAATCTTGGGCCCAGTCACAGATTTACCTTCTCGATCTGTGAATATTCTTCCAGAAGTTTATCGAGATTGACAGAAGAGTGTCTCTTCTTTTCTTGATGTATGTCTTCATTCATGATATGGCGGTCTCAGAACCTACGCTCTGTCAGAGATTGTGAGACCTTTCCAGAAGTCAGTTGGAGTCGGTATGAAGTGCACACACACTGCAGGCCGGAACATGTGACACGGTTATATAGTCAGTCCAGTCCAGGCCTGTAATGAATTCCTCTCAAATGGCTTCCATGCTTCTTGTCAGAATATTACTAATAAAATGAAATCTTCATTTTCAAAGCAATATAATTCCTTATCCTGTCATGACAAGAACATTTGTAGCCAGTATTTGTATGGATAATAAATATTAAATGTGGTAATAAATAGTTATTAAAAGGGGTGAGCGGGGAAATGTATTGCAGTGCACTCCTCTGTTGTGTTTACCTCAGACAGTACATTGGTGTTTACCTCAGATATTACATAACTATGGCTCCATTTACACTAGCGCAACTTTCCAGTACGACTTTGGATTGCAACTTTGATCCGTCTTTACATTTAATGGACATAAGTTTCATAAAAAGTCGTACCAAAGTAGTGCAGGCACCTTTTCAAAATTGCTGTTACTTTCAGTCGGACCGATCTGAACAGGTGTCATAGAAAAGAACGGGCTGCGACTTGTCATGAAACTTATGTCTAACGTTGCATGACAAGTTTACAAGTGTGAATGGAGCCTATATGTTCTGATTTAGGCTTTATCCACACAGCCATTAAAAAAAAAAAAAAAAAAAAAAAAAAAAAAAAAAAAAAGCATATACAAGTGTTTTTCAACCACTTGCCAACTGCCTAACTGGGAAAATATGTCATTTGTTTGACGTTTAATACCAGGGTTATGGCTGCAGCTAGATGCCATAACCCCGGTATTTTCTTTTCCCTCAGATGCCAAAATTTCAGATAAAAGTGATCCCCATGGCGAATTTGCTGTGGAATCACTTTTAGAAGTGGCAGGAGGGACGCCTCCCTGCCTTTTCCCGGTAGTTCCCGGCTTACGTTACTGATCACTGAGCCCAGGAACCATCCGGCGCCGGCGGTGGCTTGCCATAGAGATAAACAATGGCAAGATGACCACTGCTCATCTCTATGCCCTTGGAGGACCAGAGCGATGTCATGATGTAACTTCCGGTTCTCAGGTCAAGTAAACGTGTTTTTTCTTAAAGCAAAAGATAAAACATTTTTTTTTTTTATGTTTTGCTTTTAACGGTACAGGAGAGATTTGGGATCTTTTATGGGGCGTACACACGGTCGGACTTTTCAGCTACAAAAGTCCGACAGCCTGTCCGACAGACTTTCGACGGACTTTCGACGGACTTGCGGCGGACTTTCTAACGAACAGACTTGCCTACACACGATCACACAAAACTCCGTCGAATTCTTACGTGATGACGTACACCGGACTAAAATAAGGAAGTTGATAGCCAGTAGCCAATAGCTGCCCTAGCGTGGGTTTTTGTCCGTCAGACTAGCATACAGACGAGCGGATTTTTCGACCGGACTAATGACACTGGCTGGGAAGGGGTTAACATCAGGGGTGATCAAAGGGTTAAATGTGTGAGCCAGTGCTTGTGCACCGTGTGGGGGATACTTTTACTAGGGAAAGGCATTGATCCATGTTCCTGTTTTGCAGGAACACAGGATCAATACCTTCCCTACTGACAGAACGGCGGTCTGCCTTGTTTACATAGGCAGATCGCTGTTCTGGCTTTTTGCCTAATGATCGTCGGGTGCGGGCGGACATCGAGTCTGCGGTACTCGCAGATCAGCTGCCGTTGTGTATAATCACAGTGAGAGAGGGTCACCGACGGCGTGAATGCACCACCCAGACCCAGAAGTGCTGGATCACATACTAGGTATGTGATCCTGTGCTGGAGAGCCGTATATGTAAGTTATACAGTCGGAAAGGGGTTAAGGTGAAAATTTGTTGATGAAAATCTACTAGTGGACGCCCAGCTTTACTTGTGGGTTTGTTCCTTCGTTTTTTGCAAGGACAGGAAGTGATATAAAATCCCTCCAATGGTGTCACCAACAAAAACAAACTTGTAGTGTGGAAGAGTAATGCCGTGTACACACGAGCAGACTTTGTCCTGCGGACTTTTCGACGGACTTTACGACGGCCTTTCCTAATGAACGGACTTGCCTACACACGATCAACCAAAGTCCGACGGATTCGTACGTGATGACGTACGACCGGACTAAAACAAGGAAGTTCATAGCCAGTAGCCAATAGCTGCCCTAGCGTAGTTTTTTGTCTGTCGGAACAGCATACAGACGAGCGGACTTTTCGACCGGACTCGAGTCCGTCGAAAAGATTTGAACATGTTTCATTTCTAGGTCCGTCGAACGTTTGGGGAAAAAAAGTCAGCTGGAGCCCACACACGATCGAATTGTCCGACGGACTCCGGTCCGCTGAACCAAGTATGCCGTAAAGTCCGGTCGTGTGTACGCGGCATTAGGCCTTGTTCACACAAGCATACACCTGTGTAAAGACTGTGTTTACCTGCACAGATGTGTATATATGTTCCATGCATTCCCGTGCAGGCAGTCCCATTCATGTCATTTGGGAGGCAACAGCTGCATGGACACAGCCACTATTCCAAATTTGACATCCATGTGGGTGTGGACACACGGCTCTAAGACCCCTTTCACACCGAGGGCGTTTTGCAGGCGCTATAGTGTTAAAAATAGCACCTGCAATCCGCCCTCAAACAGCTGCTTCATTGTTTCCAGTGTGAAAGCCTCTGGGCTTTCACACCGGAGCGGTGCGCTGGCAGGACGTCAGGAAAAGTCCTGCCAGCAGCTTGTTTGGAGCGGTGTGTTTACCGCTCCTCCACCGCTGCTCCCCATTCAAATCAATGGGGCAGCGCTGGGCTACCGCCGGCAAAATGCCGCTATTACAGCGCATTGCAGGTGGTTTTAACCCTTTCTCGGCCGCTAGCAGGGGGTAAAAGCGCCCCACTAGCGGCCGAAATGCGCAGCAAATCCGACGGTAAAACGCTGCCAAAAATAGTGGCGTTTTACCGCCGACGCTATAGGCGGCTTGGTGTGAAAGGGGTCTAAATGCAAACAGTGTGTATGGTTATCAAATTGGGAGCAGCGACGGTGTCCATGCAGCCATTGTCTCCCAATTGACATGAATGGGACTGCCTGCATGAGAATGCATGAAACACCTGTGCCCTGTATGGGTAGGCATGGCCCTCACGTGGGTGAACACTAGTACGTGCGTGTGAACAAGGCCTGATAACGGTTTTACCCCTTTTTGTGCCTTTCGCTCTGCCCATTTCATGTCACAGGGACAAGAAATGAGGGAAAACCCCCTCAAATGGAGTCACAGACACAAAACAAATCCTGACAAAATGCTAACTTAACTCCTCCTTACCCAAAATGTAAATTCTTATCAAGCTTTTGACCCCTTTCACACTGAGGTGGTTTTCAGCCATTTTAGGGCTAGAAATAGCCTCTAAATAGCGCCTGAAAACCGCCTCCCATTGATTTCAGTGTGTCTTTTCACACTGGGGTGGTGCGCTTGCAGGATGTTAGGAGAAGTTCTGCAAGCAGCATCCTTGGGGTGCCCTACCCATTGAAATGAATGGGCAGCACTTACAAAGCGCCTGAAAAGCGATTCGGAAGCGCCGCAACAAGGGAATTTATTTTTTGGGGTTAAAAGCGCCCCGCTAGCGGGCGAAAAGCAGTGCAAAAGCGCAGCTTAAACAGCGGTAAAGCGCCGCTAAGATGAGCGGCGCTTTACCACTAACGGTCAGCACTTTCAGTGTGAAAGCAGCTTTAATGCTGCGTAAGAATTGTTCCTATTATCTCCTTTCTCATAAGTGGCACCAGAGATGACTAAACAAGGTTGGAATTAGCAGGGACAAATCTTGGGCCCAGTCACAGATTTACCTTCTCGATCTGTGAATATTCTTCCAGAAGTTTATCGAGATTGACAGAAGAGTGTCTCTTCTTTTCTTGATGTATGTCTTCATTCATGATATGGCGGTCTCAGAACCTACGCTCTGTCAGAGATTGTGAGACCTTTCCAGAAGTCAGTTGGAGTCGGTATGAAGTGCACACACACTGCAGGCCGGAACATGTGACACGGTTATATAGTCAGTCCAGTCCAGGCCTGTAATGAATTCCTCTCAAATGGCTTCCATGCTTCTTGTCAGAATATTACTAATAAAATGAAATCTTCATTTTCAAAGCAATATAATTCCTTATCCTGTCATGACAAGAACATTTGTAGCCAGTATTTGTATGGATAATAAATATTAAATGTGGTAATAAATAGTTATTAAAAGGGGTGAGCGGGGAAATGTATTGCAGTGCACTCCTCTGTTGTGTTTACCTCAGACAGTACATTGGTGTTTACCTCAGATATTACATAACTATGGCTCCATTTACACTAGCGCAACTTTCCAGTACGACTTTGGATTGCAACTTTGATCCGTCTTTACATTTAATGGACATAAGTTTCATAAAAAGTCGTACCAAAGTAGTGCAGGCACCTTTTCAAAATTGCTGTTACTTTCAGTCGGACCGATCTGAACAGGTGTCATAGAAAAGAACGGGCTGCGACTTGTCATGAAACTTATGTCTAACGTTGCATGACAAGTTTACAAGTGTGAATGGAGCCTATATGTTCTGATTTAGGCTTTATCCACACAGCCATTAAAAAAAAAAAAAAAAAAAAAAAAAGCATATACAAGTGTTTTTCAACCACTTGCCAACTGCCTAACTGGGAAAATATGTCATTTGTTTGACGTTTAATACCAGGGTTATGGCTGCAGCTAGATGCCATAACCCCGGTATTTTCTTTTCCCTCAGATGCCAAAATTTCAGATAAAAGTGATCCCCATGGCGAATTTGCTGTGGAATCACTTTTAGAAGTGGCAGGAGGGACGCCTCCCTGCCTTTTCCCGGTAGTTCCCGGCTTACGTTACTGATCACTGAGCCCAGGAACCATCCGGCGCCGGCGGTGGCTTGCCATAGAGATAAACAATGGCAAGATGACCACTGCTCATCTCTATGCCCTTGGAGGACCAGAGCGATGTCATGATGTAACTTCCGGTTCTCAGGTCAAGTAAACGTGTTTTTTCTTAAAGCAAAAGATAAAACATTTTTTTTTTTTATGTTTTGCTTTTAACGGTACAGGAGAGATTTGGGATCTTTTATGGGGCGTACACACGGTCGGACTTTTCAGCTACAAAAGTCCGACAGCCTGTCCGACAGACTTTCGACGGACTTTCGACGGACTTGCGGCGGACTTTCTAACGAACAGACTTGCCTACACACGATCACACAAAACTCCGTCGAATTCTTACGTGATGACGTACACCGGACTAAAATAAGGAAGTTGATAGCCAGTAGCCAATAGCTGCCCTAGCGTGGGTTTTTGTCCGTCAGACTAGCATACAGACGAGCGGATTTTTCGACCGGACTCGAGTCCGTCGGAAAGATTTGAAGCATGTTTCAAATCTAAAGTCCGTCGGATTTGAGGCTGAAAAAGTCAGTTGAAAGTCCGGAGAAGCCCACACACGATCGGATTACCAGCCAGCTTTAGTCCGTCAGCGTCCGTTGGACTTTTGTAGACGAAAAGTCCGACCGTGTGTACGCGGCATTAGACTCCAGATCTCTCCATAAAGAGGACCTGTCATGCTGTATTGTTATCGCAAGAGATGATTACATTCTTTGCGATAGCAATAAAAGTGATCTTTTTTTTAAAGAGACAGTGTAAAAATTTTTTTTTAAATATTAAAATAGCACCCCTGTCCCTGCATAGTCGCGTGCAGTAGTGAACGCATATGCAAGTCACGCCCATATTTGTAAACGGTGTTCACACCACACATGTGAAGTAGTGTCGTGGTCCTCCGGGTGTCCCCCCCGTTGGACTACCTTTTGCTCAGGCTCCTCAGCTCCCGAGTTGGATGTCTATTGCTGCTGCCGCCTGTGAGGTCAGTGATCGTTGACCTGGCCTAGCCCATTGGTGAGTATGGGATCTTGCACTCAGACCCCTCTTTACCATTCAAATCCATGCCAATTCTGTGTAACATACATTCACTTGGTTTATTACTTGTATTGCATATACATTAAAGCATCTACCCCTGAAGAAGCGAGCGTGCAAAATGCGTTGAATATTACTGATGCTTGTATATTTTTGATGCCTGTATACATTTTTTTATACGATTCATTTACCAATGCACATGGATTGTTTCATTTTCACATTGTATGTATACCTCACCGGCCTGCCTATCACTGCTGTTGTGTTCAACATGCACGATAAGTTGGAATAAATCTGTATTTTTATTTACTTGTGGTATGTTTATTGGCTAACCACACTCACCTCATTTAAAGTCCCAGGGAAATTCGTATGTATTTATGTACTGTATTAGGGATGGTGGTGATATTGGGGTGACACCAGACCTTTCATTATATTCCTCTGCAACTCTAAACTGGTAATCTGTAGAAATGTTTAAAGCGTTGCCTTTGGAGATTTTTTAAGTACCGTAGTTTGATGCCATTACACAAGCGCACGCAATTTTAAAGCATGACATGTTAGGTATCTATTTACTTAGCTTAACTTCATCTTTCATATCATACAAAAAAATGGGATATATATTATGTTTTTTAATTAAAGTGTATTTTTTCCAAAAATATTGCGTTTGAAAAACAGCCGTGCAAAAACTGTGTGACATAAAAAATTGCATCAACCGCCATTTTATTCTCTATAGTCTCTGCTAAAAAAATGTTAATAATGTTTGGGGGTTTTAAGTAATTTTCTAGCAAAAAAATACAGATTTTTACTTGTAAACAAGGACTGTCAGGCTGGGTTCACACCTCTGACGGATACAGTTCGCAGCAGGGATCCAGTGCATCCCTGTTCTCCATTTCAGGGCCGAATTTTTGCCTGAATTGGGCCCTGAAATGGAGCCAAAGACGCACAGCACTCCATAGAGAGCCGGTCACAATCTCCAGTCATGCGAAATTGGATGCGGGGAAAGCTGCATGTGAAAGCTGCATAGATGTGAACCCAGCCTTAGAAAAAGAACTGGTCCTTAATTCACGCAGGTGATGCACTGCATTTAGATCCGTAATACAGAATCCAAAATTCGGCATTTAAGAACATGTGCTTTACACGCTTACCTGTGTAAACGTCTGTATACATGTTTGTAAGCGAGAAAATTACCATATTTATCGGCGTATAACACGCCCTTTTTTCCCCCTTAAAATCAGAGGAAAATCGTGGGTGCGTGTTATACGCCGATCCCCCGCCGATTGTGAGCCTCTCGGTGGCTTTTGGCCCTTCTCGGTGTCTTTCGGCTGCTCTCGGCGGCTCTGGCAGTCCCGCGTGAGCCGCCGAAAGCCACCAAGAGCGTCCGAAAGCTGCTGAGAACAGCTGGGAGCGGCCTAGAGCCGCTGAGAATGGCCAAAAGCCGCCGAGAGCTACCGAGCGCCGCTGAGATACACAGGATATGTGGCTCTGTATCTCGGCGGCGCCATTTTTAAATGGCAAAGTACTGACAGTGTACTGACAAGTCTGCAAATGATACAGGGGCAAGGCTGCAGATGGACACTGACAAGGCTGCAGATGGACACTGACAAGGCTGCAATGATGGACAAGGCTGCAGATGGACACTGATAAGGCTGCAGATGGACACTGATAAGGCTGCATGATGGGCAAATGTAAGTTTTTTTCCTTAAACTTCCCTCCTAAAAGTTTTTTCCTAAAAAATTCCCTCCTAAACTTGGGGTGCGTGTTATACGCTGGCGCGTGTTATACGCTGGCGCGTGTTATACGCCAATAAACACGGTAAGTCTAAAAAAAGGTGAAAAATAAACAATTATAAATAATCAATTATGTGCGCATACTCATATTTCTGTGTTTAAACACAATGTTTTACTGATCATTACACAGAAACTTTTCTCTTAGAAAACACTTACAGTATCTCACAAAAGTGAGTACACCCCTCACATTTTTGTAAATATTTTATTATATCTTTTCATGTGACAACACTGAAGAAATGACACTTTGCTACAATGTAAAGTAGTACAGCTTGTATAACAGTGTAAATTTGCTGTCCCTCAAAATAACTCAACACACAGCCATTAATGTCTAAACCGCTGGCAACATAAGTGAGTACACCCCTAAGTGAAAATGTCCAAATTTGGCCCGATGTGTCAATATTTTGTGTGGCCACCATTATTCTCCAGCACTGCCTTAACCCTCTTGGGCATGGAGTTCACCAGAGCTTCACAGGTTGCCACTGGAGTCCTCTTCCACTCCCCATGACGACATCACTGAGCTGGTGGATGTTAGAGACCTTCCGTTTGAGGTTGCCCCACACATGCTCAATAGGGTTTAGGTCTGGAGACATGCTTGGCCAGTCCATCACCTTTACCCAGACCAATTTGATGCAGTGTGCGGCGTATGGTCTGAGCATTGATAGGCTGACCCCCCACCCCTTCAACCTCTGCAGAAATGCTGGCAGCACTCATACGTCTATTTCCCAAAGAAAACCTCTGGATATGACGCACATGCACTCAACTTCTTTGGTCGAACATGGCAATGCCTGTTCTGAGTGGAACCTGTCCTGTTAAACTGCTGTATGGTCTTGGCCACCGTGCTGTAGCTCAGTTTCAGGGTCTTGGCAATCTTCTTATAGCTTAGGCCAGTGATGGCGAACCTTGGCAATCCAGATGTTTTGGAACTACATTTCCCATGATGCTCATGTACTCTGCAGTATAGTTGAGCATCATGGGAAATGTAGTTCCAAAACATCTGGGGTGCCAAGGTTCGCCATCAATGGCTTAGGCCATCTTTATGTAGAGCAACAATTCTTTTTTTCCAGATTCTCAGAGAGTTCTTTGCCATGAGGTGCCATGTTGAACTTCCAGTGACCAGTATGAGACAGAGAGCGATAACACCAAACTTAACACACCTGCTCTCCATTCACACATGAGACCTTGTAACACTGAAGAGTCATGTGACACCGGGGAGGGAAAATGGCTAATTGGGCCCAATTTGGACATTTTCATTTAGGGGTGTACTCACTTTTGTTGCCAGCGGTTTAGACATTAATGGCTGTGTGTTGAGTTATTTTGAGGGGACAGCAAATTTACAAAGTTATACAAGCTGTACACTCACTACTTTACATTGTAGCAAAGTGTAATTTCTTCAGTGTTGTCACATGAAAAGATATAATAAAATATTTACAAAAATGTGAGGGGTGTACTCACTTTTGTGAAATACTGTATATACAGTGGGGACGGAAAGTATTCAGACCCCCTTACATTTTTCACTCTTTGTTATATTGCAGCCATTTGCTAAAATCCTTTAAGTTAATTTTTTTCCTCATTAATGTACACACAGTACCCTATATTAACAGAAAAACACAGAATTGTTGACATTTTTGCAGATTTATTAAAAAAGAAAAACTGAAATATCACATGGTCCTAAGTATTCAGACCCTTTGCTCAGTATTTAGTAGAAGCACCCTTTTGATCTAATACAGCCATGAGTCTTTTTGGGAAAGATGCAACAAGTTTTTCACACCTGGATTTGGGGATCCTTTGCCATTTTTTCTTGCAGATCCTCTCCTGTTCTGTCAGGTTGGATGGTAAATGTTGGTGGACAGCCATTTTTAGATCTCTCCAGAGATATTCAGTTGAGTTGAAGTCAGGGCTCTGGCTGGGCCATTCAAGAACAGTCATGGAGTTGTTGTGAAGCCACTCCTTCGTTATTTTAGCTGTGTGCTTAGGGTCATTGTCTTGTTGGAAGGTAAACCTTCGGCCCAGTCTGAGGTCCTGAGCACTCTGGAGAAGGTTTTTGTCCAGGATATCCCTGTACTTGGCCGCATTCATCTTTCCCTCAATTGCAACCAGTCGTCCTGTCCGTGCAGCTGAAAAACACCCCCACAGCATGATGCTGCCACCACCATGCTTCACTGTTGGGACTGTATTGGACAGGTGATGAGCAGTGCCTGGTTTTCTCCACACATACCGCTTAGAATTAAGGCCAAAAAGTCATATCTTGGTCTCATCAGACCAGAGAATCTTATTTCTCACCATCTTGGAGTCCTTCAGGTGTTTTTTAGCAAACTCCATGCGGGCTTTCATGTGTCTTGCACTGAGGAGAGGCTTCCGTCGGGCCACTCTGCCATAAAGCCCCAACTGGTGGAGGGCTGCAGTGATGGTTGACTTTCTATAACTTTCTCCCACCTCCCAACTGCATCTCTGGAGCTCAGCCACAGTGATCTTTGGGTTCTTCTTTACCTCTCTCACCAAGTCCCTTCTCCCCCCGATAGCTCAGTTTGGCCGGACGGCCAGCTCTAGAAAGGGTTCTGGTCGTCCCAAACATATTCCATTTAAGGATTATGGAGGCCACTGTGCTTTTAGGAACCTTAAGTGCAGCAGAAATTTTTTGTAACCTTGGCCAGATCTGACCTCATGATTCTCATTTGCTCTGACATGCGCTGTGAGCTGTAAGGTCTTATAGAGACAGGTGTGTGGCTTTCCTAATCAAGTCTAGTCAGTATAATCAAACACAGCTGGACTCAAATGAAGGTGTAGAACCATCGCAAGGATGATCAGAAGAAATGGACAGCACCTGAGTTAAATATATGAGTGTCACAGCAACGGGTCTGAATACTTAGGACTATGTGATATTTCAGTTTTTCTTTTTTTAATAAATCTGCAAAAATGTCAACAATTCTGTGTTTTTCTGTCAATATGGGGTGCTGTTTGTACATTAATGAGGAAAAAAAATAAACTTAAATGATTTTAGCAAATGGTTGCAATATAACAAAGAGTAAAAAATTTAAGGGGGTCTGAATACTTTCCGTCCCCTCTGTAGATAACATCAGTAAAATTTGTACGACCGTGGGAATTGGACCTCAGGGGGACCCCAGGAAACCCTATGAAATACACAGAAAATCACTCAATTTAAACACGTTTTCATATTACATGTCATTGGACTTGATAAGTTATACATGCATAAAAAGGTTATGGAGTCATTTATGTGGGTGTATTATAGCGCCCATGTGAGGACTGTGTTTGCCCGCACAAGGATCCACGTATATTCCATGCATCCCTCTGCAGGCAGTCCAATCCATATCAATCGGGACACAGTGGCTGCACGTGTAAGAGGGGTGTGGCGAAATAACACGCTCCCAGTGCAGTGAAAGAACTTGTATTGAAATAATGCAGACAGTTCACAAATAGCCCCGTGGGAAGGTAGCCCAACCGGGAACACTCACAGTTTCAACACCGTGTAGAGAGCATACTGTAGGCATCTGTAGAGAGGGGAAGAATGTGGCCTGGCCATCTTGTGCCCAACAGGCAGGTGTCCAGAGAAGTTGCAAACCCTACTCTTTCCCTCCTCCTCAGTAATCTTTCTCTACCGCTAGTGCTGTCCCTAACAGGCAGGGTACCTATCTCTACTCTACCAACTCGCAAATGTACACCAAACCTGGGCCTTAAATAGGCTCTGTCTGACCCAAGATGGCTGCCAGAGTCACATGGGGTGTCAGCATCCAATTGGATGCTCCCCCAGTAACCCATAGAGGAACTATGTTCCTCTTGACTTCCTCTCAAACTGCAGTGCCGCTGCAGAGAGCGCCACCTACAGTGGAGAATGTAGACTGCACCTGCCTACACACCCTCTGCTCCCAATCTGACAGCTGTGTGAGTGTGGGTATACGGCTCAAAATGTAGACAGTGTTAGTTTGGGGCCATGCACTTGCACGGATGTCACATTGAAAGCAGCGTCTGTGTCTGTGAAGCTGCTGCATTCCAATTTACATGAATGCAACTGACTCTATGGGGATGCACGGAACACCTGTGTACCCCCCAAGGGAGCACACACACAGCCCTTGCAGGGGGGTACAATTTAAAATGCCGTGTGAACTAGGTATATATGAGTTATACATCTCTAATAAAAACATATATACATGTAAATGCATTCCAGCAATACTACAACCTATAGATTTGCATCCACTGTCAACATAATATAGAGGATGATCTACCCTGGATGGTGCTGGCTACTCAGTAATCAACGTTTCTCACCAACTAATCGATAACTATGGAATCCGTTTATGTTGTCAACAACAGTCACACAAAAATGCATGACACAATGGCCTCATGACGTTGCATGTGTGTATGTGCACGTACATGCAATCGTAGGCTACCTTGCTTATGGATGTAAAAGCTCTAAGCGTGGTTCACTTGAGCCACCAAAATACAATTATACACACTTGCCTGCCTGCAGTTTGCTATTGAATGTACACTGAGCTGAGCATGCACAGGATGATGTCTGTCCCCACTGGCCAGGCAAGAGGCCAATATCCCAACACACAGGGAGAAGATAACGGCAGCCAGTGAAGGATGTAATAGCCACATTGCTGGAAGGTGGAGGTGACTATATTCAGGTGTTTAGTTCCGCTTTATTATCATATCTACACAGTTACATAGTTGGTAAGGGTGAATAAAGACACAGGTCCAACCAGTCCAATCTGAGAGTGTGTGATCTCACGAGGTGAGGTCTTGCATGGAGTCCCAGATCGAGAGAGATTGACAGTTATTTTGTGTTTCTTCCATTTGCAAATAATTGCACCAACTGTTCTCACCTTCTCACTAAGTTGCTTAGCGATGGTCTTGTAGACCATTCCAGCCTTGTGTAGGTCTACAATCTTGTCCCTGACATCCTTGGACAGCTCTTTGATCATGGCCACGGTGGAGAGATTGGAATCTAATTGCTTATGTGGACAGGTGTCTTTTATACAGGTAAAAAGCTGAGATTAGGAGCACTCCTTTAAGACAGTGGTCATCAACCCTGTCCTCAGTGCCCACTAACAGGCCAGGTTTGTAAGATAACTGAAATACATCACAGGTGATATAATTTGCTGCTCAGTGATTGCAGCATTCTAGTCTGCATCTCCCCAAGATAATACATTAAACCTGGCCTGTTAGTGGGCCCTGAGGACAGGGTTGATGACCACTGCTATAAGAGAGTGCTCCTATTCTCAGCTTGTTACCTGTATAGAAGATACAATGTGTAAAGAGTACCACTTACATATAGAGAAGGGCCCTCATAAGAGCGGCGTACCAGGTGTCATCCAGAAGAGGCTTAACATACAATGTCTTCTATGACTAAATCAACCAATACACAGACACAATTGACCAAATGGTCCTGTTCTGAAAGATAATAATAGGCAAGAAATTGTTAGGCAAAGCAAAGGGCGTTAGCTTCAATCGAGGGCTACAATGTTGTAATACTTACTGGGTACTGGACCCCAGAGGGGAAACAGAAGGAGAGGCGTCAGACACCAATTCTCAATGTTTATACTGACTGGTTTCTCAGCATGGCCCCTAAAGAATCTAAATACAATGCATAATCAGTCTTCATTTAAATCGATATAGACCCCTGGATATTGGTCTTTGGTAAGTTTGTCGTTTGTTGTCATTCTTATTGGGATTTGCATCGGCATGATGGCTGAGTAATCAGACTTTTTTGACCATATACCATTATCTTTATATTATGCCTAGATATTACCCAACTGAACACTTTGGTAAAGAGACATCAAGTCTTTGAGCTCAATACCATTATTTTTTGCCACTTCAATATAATTGAGGTATATCTTGGTTTGTCTGACACTGCCCGATGCTAGGAAAATGGACTCTGCATTTGGAAGACTGATTATGCGTTGTATTAAGATTCTTTAGGGGCCATGCTGAGAAACCAGTCAGTATAAATATTGAGAATGGGTGGCTGACTCCTCTGCTGTTTCCCCTCTGGGGGCCAGTGCCCAGTAAGTATTACAACATTGTAGCCCTCAATTGAAGCTAGCGCCCTTTGCATCCTTAATGGATGCCTAACAATTTCTTGCCTGTTATTATCTTTCAGAATAGGACCATTTGGTCAATTGTGTCTGTGTATTGGTTGATTTACTCATAGAAGACATCGTTTGTTAAGCCGCTTCTGGATGACACCTGGCACGCCACTCTTATGAGGGCCTTTCTCTATATGTAAGTGGCACTCTTTACACATTGTATCTCTATATATGTATATGGGGATCATACTGGTAAAATGTAATGCTGCACTTTTCATCTGATTAGAAATGTGATGTCTCCCTCCTTTTCTTTTGTATAGGATCTATGTCTATAGTCAATGAAGTGAGGTCCTGAGGAAGCATGAAAGCAAAACATAGACCACTTTGACCTAGTAGCAACAGAGATCTATTATGATATCAACTAAGTGGTCAAATTGATGAGAGCTCTATTTATCTTGTTTTTATAGATGGTACAAACATTTTTTAACTAATTCATTTTTTGTAATGTTTTGTAATAAAGAGATTTAGTATTATTGATTAGTGATTGTCCTTCTCTGGTACCGGTAAAGTCCACTCAGTCTGTCAAGTTTTCTTCAAACAATCTTTATATGGATGAGGTACCCCCATAGCCAATACATTATATATATATATATATATATATATATATATATATATATATATATATATATATATATATATATATATATATATATACACACACACACACACACACACATTTGGTAATATACTGTATTTAGCAGTTTATATTTATTAAAACTAAGCATTTCCATGTTCTGTGTACTATGGGAGACCATATATAGTGAATGCATGGTCCTGGGTTTAGTAACACTTTAAGTGCCTCTTCTCCAGGGAGAACAAAAATAATGTTTGTAGTCGTTCCTCGTAACTGAGGTCCTCCAGCCCCCTTATTAGCTTGGTTGTCCCTCTCTGGATTTTCTTCAGTTCAAGCTCATCCTTCCTGAGAATTGGCAACAACAACTGGATGGCATATTTAAGATGTGGCCAAACCACCAGTTTTGTAACAAACAAATATACATATGGTGCTGGTACTGAAACAGATCCTATAGTACTGAAGTCCAAGTGGCCAGCCTAAAGATAGTCTATTGATTCAGGGCCAGCCTTAGCAGGAAAGCAGAAGCGGTCTCCAAGATATGCAAGGAAAAACAAATGCAGGCGCCTCTGAGTTAGACTGTAAAGTGTGTATTTCATAAAAACACATAGTAAGTTACATCTAGGTAAACAAGGAAGGGTACATCTGTGGGGTACATCTTTGGGCTCTCCCGGCCAGCAGGAAGATGGTATGATGGTGGAGAGCTGGAGAATAGCTTGGAACACTTCCTGGATCGCAGTGCTGAAGGGGGTGACCTCACAGGCTTGATCGGGACATGTTTCTGGGCTGGTGCACCCTGGTGGTGGGAGGAATGCGCGCTCCTTTTTCAAGCTGGTTCAGATGAGCTGGATGTACTAGTATTTATATATACCTAGTGCTGCCATCTAGTGAAAAGTTCATATTGCTACAGGCAGCATTTTTAGTAAACATTAAATAAATGGATAGAGGCAAAATACATTCTTGGATAGAAAAAAACCACACACACACACACACACGTATATTCCACATATTCCATACGTGCATTTAAAAAGACAATGGCAATATGCATTTGTGATATGGAAATAAATATAATGTAATATAGATGGAAATTATATCACACTAGCAATATATAGTACATTTTAGGAAAAGAAGGGGGGGGGCTTTTAGATTGTAATTAGGTATATCTGAAATACCATTACTGCTCTGGGAATCCCACCACCCCCAATGTATGTCATGCTCATGGATCACATGACAGACTATGATGTCCTGCAGAAAAAAAGGGGGGGGGGGGTGCACATATGGAATATGTGGAATATACATGTGTGTGTGTGTGTATTTTTTTCTATCCAAGAATGTATTTTGCCTCTATCCATTTATTGTTTAATGTTTACTAAAAATGCTGCCTGTAGCAATATGAACTTTCCACTAGATGGCAGCACTAGGTATATATAAATACTAGTACATCCAGCTCATCTGAACCAGCTTGAAAAAGGAGCGCGCATTCCTCCCACCACCAGGGTGCGCCAGCCCAGAAACATGTCGCGATCAGGCCTGTGGGGTCATCCCCTTCAGCACTGCGATCCAGGAAGTGTTCCAAGCCTTTCTCCAGCTCTGCACCATCATACCATCTTCCTGCCGGCCGGGAGAGCCCACAGAGTGGCTGAGACAGCATACCTTCTACTGACCAGTGTGATGGATGCCCCACAGAGTGTTTACCCACAGATGTACCATTCCTTGTTTACCTAGATTTAAGTTACTATGTGTTTTTATTAAATACACACTTTACAGGCTAACTCAGAGGCACCTGCATTTGTTTTTTCTTGCGCCAGTTTTGTAAAGTGGTAGATGCTAATAGTCTGTTGGCCTAGCTTGCTGCCGATTGGCATTGCATGCTATTGCGGAGTCTGTCATCTACTGAGGACCCCCCCCCACATCCTTTTACACCATCGATTCAACATCCTGTTTTATAGGGGTGGTAACTTGTTGTAGTCATACCCTTCCACTAGGGGGAGCTGACATGACGTCTCACACTGCGTCCTTACCAAATGACCTGCTATTATCTGGAAACTGAGCATGACTTTAGAATATTTTCAAAGGCATATCAAACAATCCACAGATACACAAAAAAAAAAAAAAGTATTTCGGACAATAATAACGGCTCTGATTCACAGGCTACAGACCTAGTCCCTGCAGCACCCAATGTTCTTATTAAGAGACTAGAAAACAAACATCCCTCTTCAATGATTAAACAGGTAATAAAAATCATCATCGCTGTGTGCTGTTTGTAACCCTATTATCTTGTACGATTGCATTATAATTCTAACAGGGCAACGGATATTCCTGATAATGTCAGAGTCAGGTCCAAAGACACATTTTGCTCATAACATACACAGATGTGGTCGGTAAATAACTGGCTGAGCTGCTCTTGGCATGCTTGCTGCCTCCTAAATCCTATAAAGAGCGCTTGGCTTCAGGGAAAGGATATCGACTGTCTCATATTCGTGTGCTGACTGTGTAATTAGATTCAACTCAGAGCGTGGCACAAGGCCATTCGATTGTGCTAAACCTTGATCTGTTGTCTTGTCCAGGAGGAAATCATTAGGTGCAGGTCTGGTAAAGGCCAAGCTCTGCCTTTTTACAAGTGAGATACAGCGCTTGATGTCACCTCTGCTAATAAGTTAATAAAACTTTCCTTTATTTGTTTAAGATAGAATCTCAATGTGAGAATGTTTTTTTTTAAATTTTATTGTTAAAGTGATTGTAAACCTCAGACATGAAATATGAACAAAGCATATCCCTCTATAGTCTATACTTGTCTCAATCCGGAGCACTAAGTGTAATTTCTGTCTGCTGCTTCTTTCCTCTACTATCAGCATGAGTCACTTCTGACATGTTTTCCTGACACCAAGAAAAAAAAGGTGACAGGGGAGGGATCTAGCAGCACACACTCTGTGATTGACAGCCTCAGCCCTGTACTGTGTGAAATTTCAGCTCTCTGCCCTCTGGACTTTGAACAGCTGAAGAGATGACTGCAGATAAACAGATACAACAGATGCAGGAGGATTTGTTTCATCTGTGTGTTATCACCTGAGACTGGTCACTTTACTGGGTAACCAGATGTCAAACGCCCCACGTACATTTACTGCGACAGGGCGGCTGCTCTGGGCAGATTCACTTATCTGTACATGATTCTGCACTTCCGGGGTCTGGGGTGCGCACTGCTGGCGACCCAATCCTGCTGTGTGCAATCCATTCAGTGGGTCCCGCCGATCATTCAGGACACAGGCAGTACGGCGATCTGCCTATGTAAACAAGGCAGATCGCTGTTCTGTGACAAGGGAAGGCTGTGCTAAGCAGGAACACGGATCTCTGTCTTCCCACAGTACAAGCACCCCCACACAGTTAGCAGGCACTCCCTAGGAACACATTCAACCCTTTGATTGCCCCTGATGTTAACCTCTCCCAGCCAGTGTCATTAGAACAGTGACAGTGCATAATCTGTAGCACTGATGGCATTAGTGTCACAGGTCCCAAAAAAGTGTCAGTTAGGTGTCCAATTTGTCCGCTACTGATCGCTGCCATTTCTAGTAAAAAAAATTAAAATTCCAAAAATAAATCCCATAGTTTGTAGACGCTATAACTTTTGCACAAACCAATCAATATACGCTTATTGAGATTTTACCAAAAATATGTGTCAGAATACATACTGGCCTAAACTGATGAAGACTAGATTAGATTTTTTTACTGGATATGTTTTATAGCAGAAAGTATGAAAAAAAAAAAAATATATATTATATATATATATATATATATATATATATATATATATACACATTTTTTATTTTTATTTTTTTTCTTTATTGTCGATCTTTTTTTGCTTATCACACAAAACAATAAAAACCAAAGAGGTGATCAGATACCACCAAAAGAAAGCTCTATGCTTCGGCCACGGCAGGTGCTAAAACCACAGCTCAGCTACTTGTTTTACCACCCCCTGGCCAGAAAAAGCCCTAATTATTTAAAACATATGAATGTTTGGTGAATGACATGTCTTTATTGGCCAGATTTTTCTCTCCATCATCTAACAAAAACAGAAATATCAGTTTTATACGGACTGAACCTTTAATTATCACATGGTTCAAGAAGGGATCCACTCATCATGTAAAAAGAAAATAGCTTTGAAAGGCTTGTTTGTGGCTTTTTATTCTGTTGGCAGGAGGATTAATGCATCTCTCTGCATACCATTAGCACAGTGACACACTGTTCCCATGATTCAGCCAATCAAGATAACACATGCACATGGTGGTGGTTATTCTCAGCCCTCAGAGTACTCATGTATCGCTCACACAGTTCTCAGTTGCCAAATCTGCTTTGGTAATAACAAATTAACATTATTGATGTGCTCAACTGTTTTATACCCCATCACATTATCACATGAACATGGAATTCATATGCTAAACACAAGCTGTTGCTAGACTATGTTAACCCGATAAAGAAAAGCCCGAAAATGCAGCATGCAATGCGTTAAGTGCAGGGCGTGCATGACGGTGGTAGCAGTGTGGGGAAGGGATGGTTAAAATGGAGCCGAGGGGGAGGGACAGGAAGGGAGGGGTTATATAAAAAGGTTAACTTGTGGGGAGGGGTTAACAGAAAACTGGAGGAAAGTTCTGTGCAGCATGGCCGAAGTGAAGCGTCTCATGGCCCAACTGCGTGCGGAGGCGGCGGTGAGAGGCACTGCGTGGCTACAAGAAGAGATCGGGGCAGTCGTGGACTGGGCAGTGCAACAACCGAGTGTGGGAGAGAGAAGCAGCGTCAGAGCTAGGAGATCCAGGCCGCCTGAGCGCTTCTCCCCGGAACGCTCTATGGCGGCTCAGAGACTATGGCGGAGGAATGCTGAAGAGGTGCAGGGATGTCCACCTGCCAAGCGGAAGACAGGCAGAGCGAGCGGAGGAGACGTCGCAGGCCCCGGCGGCACTGAGCAGGGAGAGAGCGGGCACGCATGGCAGGCTTAATAGAGGAGGAAGAGCGAGGAGCGCGAGCCCCGCCCCCAGGATGACGGCGGTGGGTCACAACATTACTGCGGCCAGAACAAATGCAACTGTCCCCAGGCTGGCTAATCCTGCGGCAGGGGACAATCAGAGGGATGACAGAGGCAGACGCGGGCGGCAAACAGGAGGAGCAGAGGCCTACAGGGCTGCGGTGGCCTACAGGGCTGCGGTATCCAACACCCGCCCGGCAAAGGCTGTCCAAAAGTCAGCGGGTGGTTACGCGGCGAGGAGGCGGGAAAGGATGGAGAAGACGGCGGCAGCCAAGGTCACCAGGCCTGGCGGGCTTTCGGCCATAGAAGAAGGAGAGAGGGTCCCAAGCGAGCTCGAGGAGACGTCCGGATCGGAAGAGGAGGCGGCCCCCCTTTCCAGGAGCACGGACGAGGAGGAGAGCAGAAGGTCGGCTGATGGGGCAACACCTGTGCAGCCCGGTAAGTCCCAGCAATTGGGGTTGGAAGGGGGAAGCAGGGTAAGACAGGACTTTAGTAGGCCTGAGGAAAGTACAGGGTGGGGGGCTCAGGTTTATTGGGTTTTTTGGAAGGCATTAAGGAGTTGGTGCAGAGGTTTGAGGCAGGAGAGCGTGCTGCGGGGGGCCTGGCAGCTGCGTGGGTCCCGCCAGCGGGGGGCAGCGGTAATGTAGCGGGGGTGGGGGCGCCTACAGTAATGGCTGCGGTAGCGGTACCCGCCCTGGAGTCCATGGTTAGTGACGCTACGCAGGGGAAGGAAAAAGCTGCGGAGACAGCAGAGAGGCAGGATATAACCAGGCTGGCGGATGCGGCGCGTTGCGAGGTGTATGTGTGCTACGAGGGGCCTTTAGGAGCACACTTGAAACAGGAGGTGCGGGAGAAGTTGTGGAAAGGTGTGTATGTGGAAATATTTTCACTACTACCTTTGGAGAAATTTAACTTGCATAGAGTTAAACCAGACAGCTCAAAGAAGGAGGAGGAAGAGAAGAGGAGATATCGGCTGATCCCTAGGACATTTGCAAACTGGTTGCAGGCGTTCGCAATTATGGCTAGTGTGATAGGGGAGAGGCACCCGGAGCAATGTTCAGCATTGTTCTGCTATCAGGATGCGATAGGGGAAGCTTATAGAGTGTATGGCGGCACGGGCTGACTGAGATACGACGAGCAGTTTAGACAGCGGAGAGCGATACGTCCAGAGCTGCGTTGGGACCACAAGGACATTAGCTTGTGGATGCGTTTGATGACGACGACGAGGGCTCCGCACCAGTTTTTTCAGGGAGGAGCCGGTGGACCTTCGGCCCTGGGACATTCGGCTGGAACCAGAAAGGGGGTTTGTTGGCAATACAACACCGAAGCCTGTAAGTTTGGTGCGTCATGTAAGTATAAGCACGAGTGCTCAGGTTGCGGGGGGACGCATCCAGCATCTAGATGCTGTAAGCAGGGAAAAGGTAGAACCGGGGATGTTGGGAACAAAAGGGAGGACTCCGGTGAAAGTGGAAAGGATGCGGCCGTTTCTCGGTAAGTATCCCGACAGCCAAGCAGCGAAGTTACTGGAAGAGGGTTTCTCGGTGGGCTTTAGAATACCATGCGAGATGAAGATTGTTCCCCAGGTGCCCAAAAATTTACGATCCGCATTGCAACATCCGGAAGTGGTTTCCGTGAAGCTGGCAAAGGAGGTTGCAATGGGGAGAATAGGTGGTCCTTTCCAGGTGGCACCATTTGCAGATTTGGTGGTTTCACCACTAGGGGTTGTGCCCAAGAAGGAGCACAACAAATTCAGGCTCATTCACCACTTATCCTTCCCGAAAGGGGGATCAGTGAATGATGCCATTGATCAGGAGGCGTGCTCAGTGACTTATACGTCATTTGATGCCGCCGTGGGGTGGGTGCGCCGTTACGGAAAAGGAGCTTTGATGGCCAAGGCGGATGTCGAATCTGCTTTTCGGCTGCTGCCAGTACACCCGGATAGTTTCAGGTTACTGGGGTGCCACTGGAAAGGGGAGTTTTATGTGGACAAATGCCTACCGATGGGTTGCTCAATATCGTGTGCGATATTTGAGCAATTCAGCTCTTTCTTGGAATGGGTAGTAAGGGACGTGTCAGGAGTGAATTCAATAATTCACTACGTGGATGATTTCTTATGCATAGGGCCGGCTTCATCTAGAATCCGTGCGGTGTTATTGGCGACATTACAGCATGTCGCCGACAGATTCGGCATTCCATTGGCTGATGAAAAGACGGAGGGACCTTGTACGGTCATCACGTTCCTAGGCATTGTACTGGATTCAGAGGCCATGGAATGTAGGTTACCGGCAGACAAATTGGAAGATTTGAAAAAAGAGATCGCAGGGTTAATGGGTTTGAGGAAGGTGCAACTGAGAACGCTTCAATCGGTTTTAGGAAAGCTGAATTTTGCTTGTCGCATACTACCGATGGGTAGAGTGTTCAGCCGCCGGCTGGCGGCTAGCACGAGTGGTGTACAATCACTAAGGCGTTTTGTGCGATTAGTCAAATCGCACAGGGAGGATTTACGGGTATGGCATACCTTTTTGGAATCCTTCAATGGAAGGGCGATGTGGATGTCAGGACCGGTCAGTAATTTTGACCTGGAACTCTTCACGGATGCGGCAGGGTCCACGGGTTTTGGGGCATTCTTTCAAGGCCGGTGGAGTGCAGGTCCTTAGCCTCAGTCATGGATAGATGAGGGTTTTACACAAAACTTGGTTTTACTGGAATTGTTTCCAGTTGTGCTGGCAGTGGAACTATGGGGCACATCTTTCAGGGATCTGAAGGTGCGTTTCCACGGGGACAATTTAGGGGTGGTGCAAGTGATAAATAGGGTGACAGCATCATCTCCGCCAGTGATCAAGTTGTTGCAGCATTTAGTATTAAGATGTTTGCAATTGAACGTGTATATTCATGCCGTTCACTTACCGGGGGTGGAGAATGTGGTCGCTGATGCGTTATCTCGCTTCCAGTGGGACAGGTTCCGAGAGTTGGCGCCGGAAGCGGAGCAACAGGGGGTGCCTTGTCCCGAGTGGCTGTGGGAGATACCTTTGGCGTCATCGCGGGATGGATTCAGCAGTCGGTAAGTGGGGCCACATGGGCAGCGTACTCCAAGGTATGGAGGGAGTGGATGGTTTTCATACAGGGAATCGGCGAGGAACTGTCAGAGAGGTCTTTGCATTTGTTGTTGCTATACTACGTGGCAAGGAAAATGGAGGAGGGTGCGTCAGTAGCTGTTTTAAATACGCAGTTAGCGGGGTTGGCTTTTCTTTTTAAGCTACAGGGTCAGCAGGATGTCACGAAAGATTTTTGGGTGCGTCAAGCGCTAAAGGGATATAGGAGGCGGGGAATCAAGCGTGATTCCAGAAGACCGGTGACTTTTGAGATTTTGGGGAGTATTGTAGCAAAGTTGGGTGACGTATGCTCTTCAGAGTATGAAGTCACTTTGTTTAAGGTAGCGTTTGTACTGGCATTTTTCGGAGCATTCAGGATAAGCGAACTGGTTAGCCCGGCAAAAACAGTTCAAGGAGGATTGGGATGGCAGGAAGTTCAGTTGGAGCGTGCAAGTTTAACGTTGGTTATCAAGAGGTCAAAGACAGATCAGGCAGGGAGAGGCAGGGTAGTGAAAGTTTACCCGATTCAGGGATCTTGCCTGTGCCCGGTGGGCACGGTAGAGGAATTCTTGCAAGTTCGTCCATATTTACAAGGCCCTTTTTTAGTACACTTGGACGGGAGTTTTTTATCTAGGTTTCAGTTCGTAACAGTTTTTAGAAGATGCCTGCGGGGTGTGGGATTACGGGACAGGGAATTTTCATCCCACTCTTTTCGGATAGGAGCGGCTACTGAAGCAGCCAAGAATGGGCTAGATGTGGAGGCGGTGAAACGAATTGGACGGTGGTAATCGAACAGGTTCCAATCTTACGTTAGGCCTCATTTGGTGGTAGGGTTAGGAGTACTCTAGGGGAGTAGTACTGTGATTATGTTTAGTTATATAAGGTTTTTATTTTAGGATAGTGTTTGAGTAGAGTTTTTCTTGTCTTCTCTAATTACAGGGTCGGCGCCTGGAATGGTCTGGATTATGGGCCATTCTTATGTGTGTTGGGGGGCAAGAAGGGGGGATGCTCCTTGGGAGGGCAGACAGTTAGGTTTTGAAAAAAGGGAGGTTTCTATTAAGTGGTTGGGGATACCGGGAATGCTATGGGGTAGATTGTTTCCTGAGGTACAGAAGTATGCCCTGAGGGAAGGACCACCTGACGTGTTAGTTCTACACGTTGGCGGCAATGACCTAGGTATCAGATCCATGGTAGACATCACGCGCGATATCAAGGGTGATTTGTGGCGCTTGATGGAATTATTCCCCAAGACTATTTTGATATGGTCGGATATGGTGGCTCGGACATCTTGGAGAATGGCCAGGTCGGTGGACGGTGTAAATCGGGCTAGAAAAAAGATTAATAGGGAGGTGAGCAAATTTATGGTACGCAATGGTTGCTTAGCAATTAGACATCCCGAATTGGAGTTCGAAACGTGGAGGTATTTGAGACCTGATGGGGTCCACCTTAATGATGTGGGGATAGATTTGTGGACTTTAGGATTACAGGATGGAATACAGCGAGCTATTCGGGTATGGAGGGGCATCCAAGAGTAAGGTATTACTCGTGGGATGCGGTGGCGGACGTTGGTCTGTGCAAGGGAAGGAAGATGGAAAAAGTAAGTGGGGGATCTAACGTTGTTATGGATCCGGATGTTTTTGGTTGCCGGTTAACGGAGGTTAGCCGAGAAGTGATAACGGGGCACTGCAGGAATTGTTAGTCTCTGAGCCAGCTTGTCGGCTTGAGGCCTAGTTGAGATATTTGGATAAGCACCGCAGTCCTACATGGGTGATGACCATCAGAATGAGTTTAAGTGATAGAGCAGACCAACGTTCTTTAGTTTAAAGTTCTTTCATGGAATAACAGATGTTTTCTTGTTTTGATAACAGAGTTTATAAGAAAGTTATAAATATATATTGTGTTAAATAAAGTAGGCTGCTACGGCCTTTTTTACTCCAGAGTTCAGTGTGGTCTGGTTTATTGGGAGTAGAAAGTTAAGAGGGGTGTTGATAAGGGTGTACAACATCTGTTATCCAGCAGTCAAGAAAAGCCCGAAAATGCAGCATGCAATGCGTTAAGTGCAGGGCGTGCATGACGGTGGTAGCAGTGTGGGGAAGGGATGGTTAAAATGGAGCCGAGGGGGAGGGACAGGAAGGGAGGGGTTATATAAAAAGGTTAACTTGTGGGGAGGGGTTAACAGAAAACTGGAGGAAAGTTCCCACCCACCCTCCCTTTCTTGTTGCTAGGTTAATGGTAGGTCTGGGGGACGTTCTTGTTTGTTTTCAACAGGTGGTGAAGTATGAATCGTCGTGGCAGTAGCGGACGTTGGTCTGTGCAAGGGAAGGAAGATGGAAAAAGTAAGTGGGGGATCTAACGTTGTTATGGATCCGGATGTTTTTGGTTCCCGGTTAACGGAGGTTAGCCGGGAAGTGATAACGGGGAACTGCGGGAATTGGTAGTCTCTGAGCCAGCTTGTCGGCTTGAGGCCTAGTTGAGATATTTGGATAAGTACCGCAGTGCTACATGGGTGATGACCATCAGAATGAGTTTAAGTGATAGCGCAGACCAACGCTCTTTAGTTTAAAGTTCTTTCATGGAATAACAGATGTTTTCTTGTTTATTGTTTTGATAACAGAGTTTATAAGAAAGTTATAAATATATTGTGTGTTAAATAAAGTAGGCTGCTACGGCCTTTTTTACTCCAGAGTTCGGTGTGGTCTGGTTCATTGGGAGTAGAAAGTTAAGAGGGGTGTTGATAAGGGTGTACAACATCTGTTATCCAGCAGTCATGGATCTCTGAATGGTCTATTCTTCCATTCCTTAGGACTAGAGAATTGAGAACAAAGATATGTCTCAAGAGCGGTAAAAATTTGGAGGATCAACCACAGTCTATTGCACAAAATATTAAACTTTATTGATGAAAAATTAAGGTACATCAGAGGCGGCGCATATAGGTGCCCGACCACCGACGTACTGCGTTCTCACACAATCAGACAACAATTAACTTAAAGACAAAAAGACATAACATCTTAAAACCACTATACTCAAAAATTCTCCCCATTAACTCCCCTACCCAGATTCCCCTTCACAAAAAAAAAAAAAAAAAAAAACTAAACAGAATAAATTCAAGAGGGATGTAGATGACTGGGCCAGAAATGAGATTTTTAAACTCACTATTAAAAGAGGTAGAAGTCGATCACGCCAATCAAAAATACCCCATGAGGTCAGGTAGTGAATCAGGAGGTCAAACTTCAGGAAGCGAAGACGATTCACCACACACGGTTACTTTTTTAGAACAGGAACTCCTGGAATCAGAGGAAGCACCCCCTCTCCCCAGGAGTATTCTGAAAGGAGGCAAACAAGGAACAACAGGAGGAGGAAGGAATCAAGGAAAAGGAAAACGGCTAACATGAGAAGGGCAACCGAAATTAGAACGCACAGCTACCAGAAGCCAAAAACAACCCAAATAGAGTACCCGATGGTGGAACATTTAAAAATTGAGGATCTTAAAATTATTAATTTATCTAATTTTGTACTTGAGAAAAGACATATTGATCTATAAAGTAGAGGGCTGTCTTTCTCCCCTTCCAGCAGCATGGATCATTTTGAGGTATTCAAGGACCTGAATCTTTTTCTGAGAAGGGTCTATTTCAAATTGCTGTATTCGGAGAGACCAACTGATACAAAGGCAGTAATTAGTGAAAGTGACCCTAATGATACAAAAGCCATCGAAGAATTGGTATCTCTACTGGAGGAAGGAGGAGATTTGTCAGAGGATGAGGAGGTAGTAAAGCCCCTTAGCTGGAAAAGAAATGCTGGTCTAAAAATTTGTTCAGTGAATATGCCCCAATTTAGAAAAAACAAAAGATTAAAGTGGTGTTCCGGCCGGAAATGATACTTTTTAAATAAAAATACCTCTATAATACACAAGCTTATTGTATTCTAGTAAAGATAGTCTGTAAACTAAGGTCTGTTTTGTTAGTTTATAGCAGTAGTTTGTTATTTTGTAAACTTACAGCAGGCCGTGGCCATCTTAAGTGTGGGCATCTGAAGCCAGATTGTATTTCTTCCTGGATCTCATCCTTGCAGATCTCGCACATGCTTAGTGCAGCACAAGCAGTGTAATAGGTTTTAGGTCAGGTTTCCATAGCAACGGCAGTGTCAGAGGAAGTTGCTGGCCCTTCCCAGAAGGCATTGCAAACAGGAAATGATGCGATGGGCCGCGGCCAGGGAGGAGGAAGTGAAAAATGAATACAGCAGATATACAGTAGGTGCTGAGAAAAAAAAATTTAAAAATATCCAATTTGTTTACAGTGCACAGTTTAGTGAGGGATGCTGACGAGTTGTAAAAGTGGGTGGAACTCCACTTTAAGTATTTTCCTTGATTTGGTAAAGGAGGATCTGGAAAGATTGGACTAGGAGAAAATCAAGGAAAATAATCTTTCAGGTGACGAACATAGGGCATTAAAAGAACGACAAGAAGCCGGCAAAGTTATCATCAAACAGAGTGACAAGGGAGGGAATGTAGTTTTGTTGTCTGCTGATATGTATGAGAGAGAGGTACATCGCCTGCTCTCAGACGGACAGACATATAAAAAACTTAAAGTGGAGGGCCACCCTAAAAAAAAAAAATTGCACCAAAAATCTGCAAAAAATTTAAAAAAAAACGTGGAAAAAAAAAAAAAATTACTTACCTCAAACCCTTGTTGCTAGGCAGTCTTCCTAATCTGCCTCTTTCTATTCCGCGGCGTGTCCTGTTCCTCAGTGAGTGGCCCCGTTGCCTTCTGGGAACTGTGTGTGTTCCCAGAAAACCACGGGGCCATTCACAGAGCACCGCTCGCGCGTGCGCAGTAGGAAGCTGGCAGTGAAGCCGCAAGGCTCCACTGCCTGTTTCCCTTAGTTAGGATGGCGGTGCCGGGACCCGAGAGCCGAGGGATGGGTCGGCCTCGGGCGGCCAACATCGCGGGCACCCAGGAGAGGTAAGTCTACTTATTTAAAGTCAGCAGCTACAGTGTTTGTAGCTGCTGACTTTAATTTTTTTTTTTCGCGGCTGGAACACCACTTTAACTACAACCCCTTTGTCCCTTTGGTTCAGCTTATTAATGATAGACTCCACTGGGCATTTGATGTCGACCTCCTATCTAAAAAGGAAATGGATTATCTGTCTGTGAGTGATTATAATCTTCCAGTATTTTACATAATCCCCAAAATTAATAAAAACAGGGATAATCTTCAGACCCCCTTAAATTTTACACTCTTTGTTATATTGCAGCCATTTGCTAAAATCATTTAAGTTCATTTTTTTTTCCTCATTAATGTACACACAGCACCCCATATTGACAAAAAAACACAGAATTGTTGACATTTTTGCAGATTTATTAAAAAAGAAAAACTAAAATATCACATGGTCCTAAGTATTCAGACCCTTTGCTCGGTATTTAGTAGAAGCACCCTTTTGATCTAATACAGCCATGAGCCTTTTTGGGAAAGATGCAACAAGTTTTTCACACCTGGATTTGGGGATCCTCTGCCATTCCTCCTTGCAGATCCTCTCCAGTTCTGTCAGGTTGGATGGTAAACGTTGGTGGACAGCCATTTTTAGGTTTCTCCAGAGATGTTCAATTGGGTTTAAGTCAGAGCTCTGGCTGGGCCATTCAAGAACAGTCACGGAGTTGTTGTGAAGCCACTCCTTCATTATTTTAGCTGTGTGCTTAGGGTCATTGTCTTGTTGGAAGGTAAACCTTCGGCCAGTCTGAGGTCCTGAGCACTCTGGAGAAGATTTTCGTCCAGGATATACCTGTACTTGGCCATATTCATCTTTCATTCGATTGCAACCAGTCATCCTGTCCCTGCAGCTGAAAGATGCCCACAGCATGATGCTGTCACCACCATGCTTCACTGTTGGGACTATATTGGACAGGTGATGAGCAGTGCCTGGTTTTATCTTGGTCTCATCAGACCAGAGAATCTTATTTCTCACCATCTTGGAGTCCTTCAGGTGTTTTTTAACAGACTCCATGCGGGCTTTCATGTGTCTTGCACTGAGGAGCAGCTTCCGTCGGGCCACTCTGCCATAAAGCCCCGACTGGTGGAGGGCTGCAATGATGGTTGACTTTCTACAACTTTCTCCCATCTCCCGACTGCATCTCTGGAGCTCAGCCACAGTGATCTTTGGGTTCTTCTTCATGTCTCTCACCAAGGCTCTTCTCCCCCGATAGCTCAGTTTGGCCTGACGGCCAGCTCTAGGAAGGGTCCACTGTGCTCTTAGGAACCTTAAGACCAGCAGAATTTTTTTTGTAACCTTGGCCAGATCTGTGCCTTGCCACAATTCTGTCTCTGAGCTCTTCAGGCAGTTGCTTTGACCTCATGATTCTCATTTGCTCTGACATGCACTGTGAGCTGTAAGGTCTTATATAGACAGGTGTGTGGCTTTCCTAATCAAGTCCAATCAGTATAGTCAAACACAGCTGGACTCCAATGAAGGTGTAGAGCCATCTCAAGGATGATCAGAAGAAATGGACAGCACCTGAGTTAAATATATGAGTGTCACAGCAAAGGGGCTGAATACTTAGGACCATGTGATATTTCAGTTTTTCTTTTTTAATAAATCTGCAAAAATGTCAACAATTCTGTGTTTTTCTGTCAATATAGGGTGCTGTGTGTACATTAATGAGGAAAAAAAATGAACTTAAATGATTTTAGCAAATGGCTGCAATATAACAAAGAGTGAAAAATTTAAGGGGGTCTGAATACTTTCCGTCCCCACTGTATATATATATATATATATATATATATATATATATATATATATATATATATATATATATATATTAGACTGACTGTATATAAATATATCAAATACACTTCCACTAACTGAATAACCTGCCTGCTTAATGTAACTCAAGCTATCTCTCTGTCCACGCCAACAACACTACACAGGGCCGCCATGTAAGCTGCCTTATATAGTGTGGGACGTGGACTTAGTCCCCCTGAGCCATGATTGGCCAAAGGCACCCTGCCTTTGGCCGATTATGGCTCTCTTAGCATGTTAAGGATATGATTAAGAGCTCAAGGTTATCTGCTGCTGTCTGTAATTGGAATGTGTTGATATGCATGCATATTAAAGTAAGACTCTCTGAGACATGCTCACAGCAGCATTACTTGTTACACTTCTGATTTATTCAAGGCGGTGCTAATGTTTTATACACAAAAATACGTCATTGCTATGTTAGTCTAATAGGTACATCTCATTGGTTAAGATAGAAAAGAAGATGGAGAATCTTCATAACAAGGTTTGGCTGTCCTTGGTTTTATCTTCAGTTCCGCGTTCTTCTGATGTGTGGGATGTAGGGGGTACCCGCCATCTTGAGAAAATATAGGAACAGAGCAAACCTATATACTTATATAATGAGTAAGGAGAAAAATATGTATGCACATAAGAAAATAGACATTTTCAGATTATTATTATCTACATCACATTCCTTCACAAGCAGAGGGCGCTGTGATTGGCCAAAGCATGCAGGTCAGGTGCATGCTTTGGCCAATCATCATACAGCAATGCACTGCAATCTCACAGTGCATTATGGGGCATTCCGCGGCGCTCGAATTTCCTGCGAACGCTCCATAATGTTCGCTGTTTTGTGAACGGCCAAACACCCGATGTTCGACCCGAACATCAAGCTCTCATCCCTAATCTAGAGATAGAAGACAGAGCGGGCTCTTTGATCTCCGAGCAATGTATCAAAAGGCTTGTCTTTAGGATATTATCACGAGCTTCCATTTGGTACAATTCCCACCTGGTCTATCCCTATTAAAGAGGGGATCATGGTTTGTAGACGCAAATAGTTTAGCAAAAATTTTTAGGTCCACGTTTATTAAAGAAATGGGCCTATAGCTAGAACATTGCGTAGGATCCTTTTCTGGTTTTGCTATAAGAGTAATATGTGCCTCCTGTGCCTGTTTAGTAAATGGACAATCGGACTTAATTTCAGTATAAAGATTACACAGGACGGGATTAAAAATATCTCCAAATTGCTTATAAAAAGTACCTTGAAATCTGTCCTTATACCTGGTTTCAGGGATTTGATGACCTGAGTAACTTCTTCCAATAAGAAAGGAGTCAGAAGGCTCTTTGCCTTCTCCTCCGAAAAATTGGGTAAGCCGGTATTATGAATATAATCAGAAAGTTGGGGGTAACTGGATCTATCTGGTGTTGATACGGTCGAGTCCTTTAATTTATATAATAAAGAGTAGTAATCATGCATTACTGCAATGTTAGCATGTTGGAGAGCCATCCATTGTCTATGGTAGCCCAACACATTATCCAGTGCACCTCTGACACTCATGCATTGCAGTACAGCACATTGCACATCCATTGTGGTGCGCTAAATCAGAAGAAATGGTGCGGTCTGTTTTTTTTTCTCTTGTTATGTGTTGGCAGCTCATTCAATTGAACACAATGCACCGGAATAAACAGTTGTGAATCCAGTGTTTTAGCTAGTAATAAATTGATCAGAGGAGGTGCAACTCCGGCAACAGAAAAAAACATGAAAGCGGAACTTCACTCTCACAATCAGTATTGACTATGTTTAACCACTTGTTGACCAGTCCCAGTACATATACTGTGACTGTGCAGCACGTGCAGGTGAAATCATGTATATGTACGCGATTTTGCCTGCTCTGGTTTTGGGGCATGCATCATTGGATTCATTCTGCGACCGCTAAGTTCATTAGACACAGTTTATCACAGTTCAGGGTAAAGGGCCCTTTACCATGTGATCATCTGTATCCAATCACAGCTAATCACACATAAACAGACTTGCCGGTTATCAGCTCTCCTTTCCTTACACGCTGTGTTTGTGTAAGAAAAGGAGAGCCGATAACCAGCAAGGCATTCAGTACATGATCATCAGTGCAGCTTATCAGTTCTCATGAGCGCACATCAGTGCAGCCTCATCAGCGAACATCAGTGCAGCCTCATCAGCGCTCATCCGTGAAGAAGAAACAATACTTATTTGCAAAATTTTATAGCAGAAACTAAGACAAATGTCTTTTGTTTGTTTAGCAAAAATATAAAAACCCAGCGGTGATTAACCGCTTCAGCCCCGGAAGATTTTACCCCCTTCCTGACCAGAGCACTTTTTGCTATTCGGCACTGCGTCGCTTTAACTGACAATTGCGCGGGCGTGCGACGTTGCACCCACACAAAATTGATGTCCTTTTTTTCCCACAAATAGAGCTTTCTTTTGGTGGTATTTGATCGCCTCTGCGGTTTTTATTTTTTGCGATATAAACAAAAAAGGATCGTCAATTTTGAAAAAAACACAGTATTTTTTACTCTTTGCTATAATAAATATCCCCCAAAAATATATAAGAGCCCTTGCACACTGGGGTGGGGGGCGGCGTCGGCGGTAAAACGCCGCTATTATTAGCGGCGTTTTACCGTCGGTATGCGGCCGCTAGCGGGGCGGTTTTACCCCCCGCTAGCGGCCGAGAAAGGGTTAAATACCACCGCAAAGCGCCTCTGCAGAGGCGCTTTGCCGGCGGTATAGCCGCGCCGTCCCATTGATTTCAATGGGCAGGAGCGGTAAAGGAGCGGTATACACACCGCTCCTTCACCGCTCCGAAGATGCTGCTGGCAGGACTTTTTTTACCGTCCTGCCAGCGCATCGCTCCAGTGTGCAAGCCCTCGGGGCTTGCACACTGGAATGAAAGCAGCGTCACTTTCGGGGCGGTTTGCAGGCGCTATTATTAGTGCAATAGCGCCTGCAAACCGCCCCAGTGTGCAAGGGCTCTAAAAAAACTATTTTTTTCCTCAGTTTAGGCCGATATGTATTCTTCTACATATTTTTGGTAAAAAAAAAAAAAAATCGCAATAAGCGTTTATTGATTGGTTTGCACAAAAGCTATAGCATTTACAAAATAGGGGATAGTTTTATGGCATTTTTATTATTATTTTTTTTTTTTACTAGTAATGGCAGCGATCTGCGTTTTTTTTTTTTTTTTATCAGGACTACGACATTATGGCGGACAGATTGGACACTTGACACATTTTTGGGACCATTGGCATTTATACAGCAATCAGTGCTTTGAAAATGCATTGATTACTGTAAAAATGTCACTGACAGTGAAGGGGTTAACTGTGTTCCCTAGTGTGTGTTCTAACTGAAGGGGGGAGGGAACTATGTAGGGGAGATGACAGATCGTTGTTCATACTGTTTATGAACAGACGATCTGTCTGTTCTCCCCTCAGAGACCCGGAAACTATGTGTTTACAAACATAGATCCTGGTTCTCGGTGTGCCCCGAGCGATCGCGGGAGCCCGACGGTGATCGCAACCGCCGGGCACTCACTTCGGCTCCGTGGGCGAGCAGGGGGCGTGAGCGCTCGCCCCCTAGTGGCCAAGTATGTTACCGACGTAATATGATGGCGATTCACGCAGCCGAGCCATGTTGCCTCAGTACAACTGTAGCGGCTGGTTGGCAAGCCGTTAAATACCAAAATAAAGATCTGTTTCCAAAAAAAAGATAAAAATTTCATATGGATAGTCTTGCATGACCATGCAATTGTAATTCAGTTTATGACAAGTATGACAGCACTGAAAGCTGAAAATTGGCCTGGGCAGGAAGGGGGTGAACGTGCCTGTTAGGCAAGTGGTTAACCTTTATGTGTACGTGTGTGATTTTTATTGACTAACCATTCCTAGAGCCTGGTTAATGCATTTTTATTATTATTATTATTTTGCCCATAATTCCATTTTAAAGGAAAACTTTCCTATGAGATATTTGGAGGCTACCATTGCTGACCCAGAACAAGTATGCGGATAAGGAGTCATTCATTTTCTCTGACTCTCCTGATGTGCATACTTGTCCCAGCAAATTCAAAGCAGCAGCATGCTGGATTTCTGAAAAAGGAAACACAGTTCAATACATGTAAAAAAAAAAAAAAATGTGAAAAAAAAAGTTGACAAATAACTAAAGACTGATGAACAAAAGAGAACGTTTGAGATGCTGTTGTGCACATACACTTTCTAAGGTCTGCCTTTTGGTTCAGGGCTGTGAAATAAGAGGACTGTGCTTTAGGGGGCCACTCCACTCCACACAAAACTGCTACATCAGTTGGAGGTGGTGTCTGGTGAGTCAAGTTAGTTCCATGTATTTCAGCAGGAAGACCTCCTGGGATAATTCCTGGCTCCATTCTCAGCGAATCCCGAATCAAACTGCATTTTCGACTACTGAAATCCATGTTAGGTGGACTGACACAACAAACAAGTCCGCTATTAAAATGCTACTCCAGCCACAACTGGCGATTCTGTTTGAGAGGAAAAGGGTCAGAATTCTTCTTGGCTTCTGAGATCTTGATGGGGAAATTTCATCTCACTTCCTGTCCCAGTGACAATGTTATCACAGGAGGTGATTGGAAATCTGAAATGGGGACACAGACAGCAATAAAAACCCTGTGTGTGTGCTGTCCCTATTGAATGTTCCCCTGACTTCCTGTCCTGGTGACAACCTGTTGGAATACATATTTTGGAATATGTCTTTTCTCTGTAATAAAGTTTCTGTTTCCTTTCTGCAGTTAAGCAGCAAAGCCTATGTGGACTGTGCACTGTCTGTTCAGTAGGGCTATATACAGAATTTCTAACAGGTTATGGGTCCAGGTATTCCCTGGCTGGGAACATCTTCTCCTGGACAAGAACTCTGGGGTCTGGACCATTTATACACTCCCCAACCAACATCTGGACGACCTCTCCAGGGACTGGCTGGGGCTGTATAAATATTTAGGCTGCCTATCTAGCCCTTCCATCCAGTCTGTTCTGGAAAGCTCCAAAAAACAGGGGGGAAGCAGCCAGACCAGCAGCCTGCAGAGCACAGAGCAGATTAAGGCAATCACACACCAAGTGATCCTGCCAGTAACATACTTTCTTTCCTAGGATGAAACTCTACTGTATCTAGGGAGAAGCAGAAGTACTGTACTTGAAATAAAGAATACCTCCCGCTCTCCTCATCACTATAACATAAGGGTTGTTCTGTAATTCACAGGGAAAATTGGGCAGAGCTAATAACACTGCTTGAGATAATAACGCATGGTGCACAGGACAGTATTAGATTTCTGGCTGCACCAACAGATATTTTTTTTCACCTATTAAACAAATTGGCAAAGCCATTTCACTGATATGTTTAAAAGGCTAACGGGAATGAAATAAGAGAAGTTCATTGTTAGGATTTTTAGATACTTTAAATATAAAGTGGCAATGAAATGTCAGATACAATGATTTCCTATTTCTGTGAGGGCTTTTTTATAATCCATATTCATCCCTACCATTCCATTTACTGGTATAATTACAGGTATACATTAAACTGAATTGTCGCAAACCCGTTAACCTAATTTGTTTTTACTAATCCAAATATGGCTGTTTTTTATAGAACAAATTCGTTTTAATTTAATTTCTCATCAGAATAGCAGCAGCAATTTAGATAATAACACTAAGGATACAAAAACGTCCAAGAAAATAAATTTATTTAAGACTAAAAGAAAATAAGAGAACACAGATATAACAATGATGAACATCAAATATAAATTGAAATGCACATTTTTAATGGCTTATGATGGTTTGTGTAACCAGAAACAGTACCAAACTGACATTCGGAAATTTGATTGAGGTATTTAACTATTTTTTTGGCTAAAAAAACCTTACATAGCATAAGAAACATTGCTTTCATAATAAAATATATACCTTCTATGAGGATCTGTACAAGAGAAATGAAAACCTTGTAGATTAGCTATAGAGGATGGTAAACACTTTTGGTGTAGGCAGCAAATTAAACTTCACAGGTAGTTTCTAATTCGTTTTATTTTTATTTAAACAATATATTTAAAAATCTGTAATATATTATTAAATTATTACATTGCTCTTATTTTGATCTAGAAATATTAAATGTGCACTAGTGCTTTGTTTATACATTCTGATGACAGTTAAAGTTTGCCTGTCCTCTCCAAAAAGCTCTTAAAGTGGAACTGAACTTATCGTGAAGATTTGCTATCTTATAGGGAACATGTCGAAATGTTATTTGTGGCTAAGCAGTAGAGTACCCTAAATGATTTACTTTAGGTCTTGAATTGATCCTAAAATAATATGCATTTCCTGTGCCTGTGCACTTTGACTCTTGAGCCTCACAGCTGCATATTTGCAGTGTGAGATCTAAAGCCAGCTATAGACAATTCAAATCTTGGTCTGTTAGGAACCATGTATGGACAGGCTGATTTAACCCAAGTTGATCGATCATTCATCTTGGGTACAACCAGCCTGATGGATTTTTCATGCGATTATTGGCAGCAGCTAAAGCCGCTAGCAATAATCATTGCGTACTCTCGGCAGGGACAGCTCACTGGGAGAACACGATAGCTCTGTGGGAGGGAACACAGTTAGTGTTGATAGAGGAATCAAACAATTTTCTAACAAGGAAAGAAAATCGCTCCATCTATGACCGACTTAAGGCATGGCTGCCTTTGACTGCTAGCCTTCTAAGATTTGGAGTGAGATTTTGCGATGTTACTATCTGTGCTGCTCAATGTTCTCCTTGCTGGAGAGGAAGCTCTACCTGAGGACCCACAGGACACTGACCTCCCTACTTCTGCTACATTCATTCTGCGGATCTGTGCTTTCTCAACCTCTCATGTTGCTTCTTGAATAATTCTCTATCAGTCATTAGGGGGCAACTATGACATAAGTACATAAAGCCCTGCCTCTAATAAGCTGCCTGCTTCCACAGAGAGGAACAGGGTAGAAAAAGGCACGGTAAGCCAGTAATGGGGAAAACATCAACTGCATAGAGACCATACGCAATACTAGTGAAAAAAACCTTTGTCTGTCCTCTGCTTTCCTTTTTGGGTGCAACTTTCATAGTTCAGGTTCTCTGTAATGCCATTAGGAAGAAAAAACAATGTAGGCACCTAGAGGTGCAATTATCTTTGTGCACAGCCAAGGAACCCCAAAGCCTAGGATGCTCTATTATGCAAATTTTGTCGAGAGGCTAAAGAAGGCCATGAAAAAGGACAAGCACCCACACTGACCAATTGCAGGGAGGGTGGGCCAGCAGAAGTCAGAATTCGCACAATAAAGCTCCTGGGTTTTTTGGTTACCTGGGCACTCATGCACGTTTAAAAGCACATACAGGAGATGCCCACAATGTATGCATGTTAACAGTTTAAGAACTTTAAGAGGAAAACAGGCTTACTTTACTAACATTTCCAATAAAAAAGGGAAAAGAAGGCGAAGGGCAAAGGAAACAAAAATGGATATCTAGCAAAAAAAAAAAAATTGAGAAGAAACAAAGGGGAGAGAAAAAATTATAGAACCAATCGTCTAGTTGAAGGATTTTTGTACTATCATTATATAAGGAACTACAAATACATTTTTTACATTTTGACACACGTGCAACATGTCTATGTAAATAAGGTATTGTATAGTGTTCAACAGCACTGGCCGTATAGTTTCTTACACAAAGAAACAGCCTTATTCAATACAAAATGGCAAGACAGTAAAGCCGTAAATAAATGGATCGAAATTCAGCCAGTTGAGCAGGGACCAGACCATTTTCGATATATGTGTGGCTGCTAATGCTCAAAGGAAGTCGATCTAATGTTCCACTTCCGTCAAATAGGCTTGTTGGCAAATTTTACTCAATCAGCATCTGATCCCTGTTTTTTGACAGCGGAGGAGTGCTGCTGTTAGAATACAATGGCACAGCAAGAAAGATTCCTCCATCCACCTTGCTTGTGTGGATAGAGGAATGCATTTGTTTGTTTTTTTTTTTCCAATTAACCAACTGGCTAATTGGAAAAAAAAAGTGGTCTATGACCAGCCTAAGAGTAGCCAGTACTTATTTACGTACTTTAGCCATAGTCTATGTCTGGTTACTTTGGTTGTTACTAAACTTTGACATTTGCGTTACTGAATAAGCATGGACAACATATTTGGTTTACCAACTGGTATAACATGTTTTGCGCTTCTTTATTAAATACACCAAAACATCTTACCAGTGTTCAGGAAATGGTTGTACTATTTCCTGCTTTTTATTATTATTCTATTATATTATTATTATTTTATTCAATCTGTGCTTTTTAAAGAGGATTTCCATGAATTAAATCCCCACTCCTGAAAATTGTCACACCTCCTTAAATAATACTGCGTAAAGGGCCTACAAACAGCCGAGGGCTCTATAGTCTTGGCTATGTGGCCTCAAATCCATAAATCAAAACATAACGGTGCTCATAGAGCAACATTACCCCTGAATGAATGGGCTGTGCTCTCTGACTACCAGCAGGTGGCACTGCATGAGGAATCCGAGCTGTTGATCCCATTATCGGTAAAGACCAAGAGGTGTAGCAAATACTCTTTGACAATATTTTTTTTTTTTTTAAGTAAATGCTTTTTGGGTGGAAACGGCATCAACATTGAAAAAGAATTAAGCGCCAGAAAATTTCAAACAAGCTTACTTCACAAAACAATGCACAAGTCAATAACAGTGTGCACCTTGCAGTAACCCATAGGAAACAATCAGATCTCAATTTACCTAATTCAAAACAGCTTAAAGATTTATTTTGATTGGTTACTGCAGGTGAATGCACTTTGTAAGATAATGCTTATAATAGCCACAGAGACATTTCCTTTGAACAGATCCATTAGTGTCCAGCATGAAACATATTTAACATAACACTAAATAATATAGATGTAAAACAATTTTAGCAGCAAGTTAGAAGCGATTTACCATTACTACCTTAAAGGCAACATTTCTATCATAGTTTTTTTTTTATAATTAATTTCTAATGCTGGCAGAACTGTATTGAGTATTAGTCCCCATATACATATGTAGCTTAGTGTAGTGTGCCATTTTATGTGGTACAGGAAAACCAGTTCACTTGGCACAGCTGAAACATCATTCTCATATTTCTGCAGTGCGTTTTCATTGCTGACATAGCAAAGCCTGCCAGTGCTTGTGCCGCAGAACAATTCCCATAGTGTTTTGTGCTCTGGTAGGTTGGACTTCACTTAACGCTCTCAACTAAACGCAGCGGACTGCCTCATTTATGAAAACTGGAGCAGGGGAAACTGGAGATGCTGCCTGTTGTCACAAAATTCCAGCTGTCACAAAAAAAAAAAAAAAAAAAAATCAAAGCATTTAATTGTTTAAATCAATCAAATGTTTCGGTTGTCCCAAGTGTGGGAGGAAAGTTTTGTTTCCCTGATTTGTTAAATTAGAACTATAGGCAAAACTTTTTTTTTGGATAGAGTAAGGGAGGGTTATAACCCCCATCAGATTTTTTTTTTTTTTTTTTTGCCATTTCTGTCCCATTGGGCAGATTTACCTTCACTTCCTGTCCCATAGCCAAAACAGGAAGTGAGTGGAAATCCCGGCATATTAGGGAAATCCTTGGGGCCTCCCAGATCACCAGAACTAGTGTCCTCATTGGAAGATTTTCCCTCTATTACTTTCTGGGAACAACCAAAAATGTGGGATTTTCTTTTACTTTCACTTTCAATGACAATGGTAAACAGGATAAATAGAGAGGGTGAATCTCCCTAACAGGAGCACAGACAGCAATAAAAAACACATAGTTGTTTTACACTATCTCTACTCTATCAAAAAAAAAAAAAAAGTCTTGCCTTTTGGTTTTACTTCAAGTGCATCTCTAATCAAATGTTGGTGCAGTTGGACTGATCTCCAAATTCTCATCTTAACTCATGATAAATGTTTTGTTGCTCTGTGATCCCTACTATCAAAGCCCAACTGTAGTTTAATTAAAACTATATTTCCACTTTTACAGCCAAATTACAGCTACTTCATATTTGTTATGCGTTCCTATTCACATAGCATAACTTTCAAAACAATGTTTAAAAATTGCTGCTCACTTTTTTTTGCTTGGTCTTTTCTGAAAACTCCAGGATGAAAAAATCCTACATAGTTTTCCCTTTCTATATAATGTTGGGGGGGGGGCAGTTTGCTATAATTATCACTGTCTGTACTGTGCTGCCAGATCTCATTATCAGTTCTTAAAGCGGAGTTCCACCCAAAAGTGGAACTTCCGCTCATCTGATTCCTCCCCCCCTCCGGTGCCACAATTGGCACCTTTCAGGGGGGAGGGGGGTGCAGATACCTGTCTACTACAGGTATTCGCACCCACTTCCTGAAATAGACTCCCACGCCCCTTCCCGCACCCCCCCGCTGTCTCCTGGGAAACACACAGGTCCCAGGAGATAGCGGGACCACTTAGGATGCGCAGCGTGACTCGCACATGCACAGTAGGGAACCGGGAAGTGAAGCCACAATGCTTCACTTCCTGATTCCCTCACAGAGAATGGCGGCGGCAGCTGCCGAGAGCCGATCGATTGATCAGCTTCGGCTGCCAACATCGCTAGACTCCAGGACAGGTAAGTGCAGTCTTTGTAGCTGTTGGCTTTTAATAATTTTTTTTTTCAGGTGGACTCCCTCTTGATTTGCAGGATTGTCTGCCCTGATAAAGGACTAAAGATCTCAAGGATCGGGTTGTCCATTTTATGTTAAAATGTCTCTCAGTTTGTCTCTTATCTTCACATTGCTATCTAATCAAAGCAAGAAAGCTATGTCGGATGTATAAGGCCGGCCATACACGGTGCACAATTTCCCAATCAACACAGACAGTGCAGGGAAATTAGCAATTGTTTTCTCCTGGTGGGAAAGTGGGGGAGGTTGGGGGAAGCAGCCCCCCCCCCCCCCCCGGGAGAAGACAGTGATTATCGCTAGCAACAATTGTAAGTGAATCTGGCTAGCTGGTTGTACCCAAGTTGTACCCAAGTTGATCAATCGATGAACTTGGTACATTCAGCCTGCCTGATAAAGGTTCAAATCTCGGACGGTTCCTGCTGAACCAGCTGAGATTTGAACCCTCTATGGGCAGCTTTATCCTGCTCCAAACAACTAAAAAGATAAGAAATATTTAAAAAAATGTATTTGTAGCTATGCTATGTGAATTTGAGCATATAAACATATACAGAGAGTTGACTACTGTCACACAAACTAGTCGTCTTATCTGCTGATTTCTGAACTAGAACATTCATGAAGTTCTTTTTTATTGCACCCTATGGACTTGTTTAGCCCTACCATTGTGGGGCCTTAAAAATATGCAGTTGAGTTGCATTTTTATTGCACCCCAACTGCCCCTCTTGAGCTAAAAAGGCTTAGGGGTGTTCACATGCTGCGGTCATGATGCTTCTTGCCCGTGACAAAAATGATCCAGCATGTCACACTCAGTGGGCATCAAGTAAACGAGGAAGCGCCACAAACGCCCTGCAACCACGTGCAATGCACACGATTGCACCGCATTTGTGTGGTAATTATAGGATTACAGCAGGCAGTGAGGAGGCGTCTTACCGCCTGGCAAACGGCTCTGAAAAAACGTTCTAAACGCAGTTTAGATACCGATTCAAACCTAGCCTAAATGTATTTATCTAGGTTGAAATAAAACTATGATCGGGCTTTAAATTTTGCCAGTAGTTAACAGGAGAGGCAATATATTTAGGATAGTTGAGAGCAGATGGGAATTGTATTATATCAACAACTGATTCTCTGCAATAAAAACATCTGCTGTCCTTTTTCTGTGTGCCGCCTTTGACGTCAAACACTATAATAGTGTCAGCTTTACTTGTGCCTGTACTCAACACTTCAACTAGTTTGTGCTAAGAACCAAAATTAAAAGCATACACACACTGTACACAACAACTCTATGGTATTCACATAAGTCACATTTCCGAACCCTATCCAAGGCTTGCTGGAAAGGAGAAATACATGTAGGTTTCTGATTTATTACATTACAATATATGACTTAACATTTAACTGAATTCCCTGCACTTTTTTGTGTCTTAGAACATACACGTAACCTGCATAAACTGTGACTCAATGCTACTGATGATTAGTTGGCCCATTTATCAAGTTTTTTTGAAATATGAATTACCGCTATTGACAGTAAACCATCAAGGAGTTTCCAGTCTAAATTACCATCTAATCCCTGCTAGGAAGTCACCCCAGCAGTCACATGGAAGGGCACTCTCCTCCTGCACTCCTGCTAGGTAATAGTTCATTAGTGATGTTTATGATTACTTGCTGATCATGCTGGGACATAATAGGAGCAGGCTACTTTAAAATGAACAAAATAAAAACAGCCTCCAATAGAAAACGCTTCATGCCCGGTGGGCAGAGTCCAAACTTTGCTCTGATTAAGTCAGAATTTTCACAGTTGACAAACTTTTGGGTATGTTGGTGCCTGGTCCCCGTTTTCTGCTGTGGTTACTTCTGCCAGCCCCTACGCCACTAATGTGTCCTGTAGGGGTGAAAGGGCCGGAAAAAGGAGCATCAGTTTGTGGTGGGGATGCAGGCATTCAACACGACAGAGGGTGTCAATTCCTGAAGATTTTGGGGAAGGTCATGGCTCTTCAAGAAAGCCAAGTGAGGACTCGCCACCTGCTGGGTGTAAGTATGAAGAATCTTCACTTACAGGCAGGTTTTTTTTTTAATATTGGTTTTCTTTAAACGATAAGAGTCACTTTAATAAGGCAGGAAATGTAGTACCCCCAAAAAAAGATATAACGTTTGCACTTTGATCTTCCTGTTAATATGCACATTAGAGTTTACTCTTATTTTAACGGTCAGGCTGCAGGCCACAATTTAGGCTGCAGGTGGAGCGATAGTAAAAATCTGAAGCTAATGTTATCCATTACTTTAAGGCTGGGTTCACACTAGTCTGGTGCAAATTGCAGCTCTGGTTTCCCTGCAAAAATAAAAAAATATTCATTTAGCTGTTCCTCTCCGTTGTAGCTGCGGATCAGATGACCAGGGAAAGGGGAGAGGTGTAGTGAGGAGGGGGAGAGTATTTGTGTTCAGAATGGAACACATCTGGGAATCAGATGCGTTCCCATTGAAGATTATTTGCAATTTGCACCGCATCTGCCTAAAAAATGCGCACGTTGTTTGTGCAATGCAGAGTGCAGATGCAACACACATATGTAAAGAAGACCCATTGAAAAGAACATATTTTTAAATGTTCTGCAAATTGGATGCGGTGTAAGCCACATCCAATTCGCATATGTGTGAACTCAGCCTTTGGGGACATTGATTTCTTTCCCTTTAACAGCATGCCGACCAGTCGCCGCAGCTATACTGCGGTAACATGGCTCGGTTGCACGAATCACCGTCATGGTTCATCTGTTCCATAGACGCCTACTAGGGGGCGCGCGCGCACCACCTGCTCGCCCACGGAGCTGCTGCAAGTGCCCGGCGGTCGCGATCGCTCGGGGCACGCAGAGAACCGGGATCTGTGTGTGTAAACACACAGTTTCCGGTTCTCTGAGGGGAGAACAGACAGATCGTCTGTTCATACAGAGTATGAACAGCAATCTGTCATCTTCCCTGCACAGTCCCATCCCCCTTCAGTTAGAACACACAATAGGACACACTTAACCCCTTCATTGCCCCCTAGTGGTTAACCCCTTCACTGCCAGTGGCATTTTTACAGTAATCAATGCAATTTTATAGCACTGATCCCTGCAAAAATGACAATGATCCCAAAAATTGTCCGACGTGTCCGCCATAATCTCGCAGTCCAGATAAAAATCGCAGATCACCTCCATTACTAGTAAAAAAAAAATGAATAATAAAAAAGCCATAAAACTATCCCCTATTTTGTAGATGCTATAACTTTTGCGCAAACCAATCAATATATGCTTGTTGCAATTTTTTTTTACCAAAAATATGTAGAAGAATACATATCGGCCTAAACTGAGGAAAAAAATAGTTTTTTTAATATATTTTTGGGGGATATTTATTATAGCAAAAAGAAAAAAAATATTGCTTTTTTTTCAAAATTGTCGCTTTTTTTGTTTATAGTGCAAAAAATAAAAATCACAGAGGTGATCAAATACCACCAAAAGAAAACTCTATTTGTGGGAAAAAAAGGACGTCGATTTTGCTTGGGAGCCATGTTGCACGACCGCGCAATTGTCAGTTAAAGCGACGCAGTGCCGAATTGCAAAAAGTGCTCTGGTCTTTGGGCAGCCAAATGGTCGGGGGCTGAAGTGGTTAACTTCTGCTATTTACTAAATATATTAATACAGAAAAACCTTGGATTGTGAGCATAATTCGTTCTGGAAACGTGCTTGTAATCCAAAGCACTCGTATATCAAAGCAACATTCCCCATAAGAAATAATGGAAAATCAGATGATTTGTTTCACAACCATTTATTCAATAAAGTCTATGGGCACAAGTCAGATAGAAGTCGCCTTGAAGTAGTACAGAGACCTTTTCTAAAGTCGGGGCGACTTCAGTAGCGCTAATTAAGACCGCTTTCATTGAGTAAAATGGGATTTCACATGTCACTCAATGTGGAGTCTCATAAGTTGGATCCCAAGTCGCGGCAGTGTGAACCGAGCCTTAGTTGTGAAGTGACGCTACTCGTATTGCAAGACCTCGCTTGTTTATCAAGTTAAAATGTATAAAAAAAATTTGCTCGTCTTGTAAAACACTCGCAGACCAAGTTACTCGCAATCCAAGGTTTTACTGTAGTTATATAAAAATTAAAATATATATTTTTTTATATAACATAATTAACAGCATTTTAAAAAGTTTGAATTTGCATTATAATATGCTTAGATGCAGCTACATTCAACTAATTTAGAGATATAAACAACTGCTTATTGTAATTTAATTAAGATCTTAATTCCTGGCATAGTCAGTACAGTAGCGTGGATTGTGCAGGGCAGGAGTAAAGCCCTATCCTTTTATCATTTCCAGTTTTTTTTCTTCTTAAGTTGTTTCCCCTTGTGGCAGGGTGACTGGTCCAATCAAACTTTTCCATTTTGTTTTATAGCAGCCTGGAAATGCAATTGTGTCCTCTAGGGACAATGGGTGACTAGCAGATACTATAAAAGTGATCAAAATTTTGTGAATATTTTCTTTGTAATAGTGTTTTTTTAGGCTAAATGCTTACTTTAAAACAAGGTCATCGATATGCATTGGGCTTATTTTTAGCGACATGTCAAAATTAGGTAAATCCAGAGCTACTGACTATATAAAAAAATCTCCTTTCTCATAAAAGTTGAGCCTCACCCAGCTTTTATAATACGTAATATACCTCCTAAGATTCTTTTCTGGTTCCTAAATGTGATATAGGGCTTTATTGGGCCAAGCATGATTTTCACAGTAAAAGATGTTAAAAAAAAATATGTACAGCCTGAAAAAAAATATATATATATTTACCCATCAACCTTCCCATGCCACCAAAGTCCACTTTTTAAGAGATAGGCTTGCTGAAATTTTTTTGCATCCAACACTTCCTGGTGTGTCAGTAAGGAAGGGAAACTATTATTTGCAGGATGTGCTTCTATTTAAGTTTTGGACTTCTATTTTAAATACAGACGGTCACTTCCAGCAGTCTATATCTGAAAATCTGATTGTTTTAACATGCATTGTTCATCATATGCTCAATTGGAACAACCAAGGTTTATGAAAAGTTTGTCTTTAAAGAGGAGGGTGTCCTAATCCAAATATACTGCTTTGATAAATGGGCCATTTAATCCTTACTTAGGCTAAAGGCAGTTTAACTTTATTTATTCATAAAAATAGTAATTCATATTCCCTTAAGAAAATATGTTATACAGTGATTTTCTGTGTATCTTTCTTTTCCATCTAGTTCCTGGACGTATAAAATGACTCCTTGAAAAAATTCACTGAATAGAATTGTCTTTGTGTATAACGACTGAATGAGAGACTGATCTTACTTACTTAAGAACAGCGGCTACATTTGCAGAATGGTCACGTGATGCGGCTTTTACAACATGCAGTGTTATATAAAATAATTCATGCCTTAAATCTTATGATAATAAAATATATCAGCTAAATTAATATTTTTTTTAGTGTTCTTAACTATCCTGAATTGTCCATTTTTTGATTACTCATTCAAAAGTCAGTAATCCACAGAGTCAATAAAAGTATTAAAAAAAAAGAAAAAAAAAAGAAAAGGAATTGCAAATCCAACCTACTGTAAACCCTGATTTCATTGAACAAAATCGTTTAACACTTAATATGAATATGCAGGCAAACAGCTAAAGATGCAGGCAAAATACTTATACACTTTTTTACCTGCTACAGGATTTGGAATTCTGTATAGCAAATCTTGTGATGTATGCACATTCTCTTTACTACATAGCCAGAAAGGTGACACTTGCAGAACCTGGGTAAATCCCTATTTAAACTTTAGTTTAAATACATTTCAGATGCATCAAAACAACAGTGCAAAGTCTAATGCCGCGTACACATGGTTGGACTTTCCGACCGGACTGGTCCGACGGATGCCGACGGACCAAATCCAGCGGACAATCTGATCGTGTGTGGGCTCCACCGGACCTTTAGCGGACTTTTCCAGTCGCAAATCTGACGGACTTTAGATTTGGAACTTGCTTCAAATCTTTACGTCGTAACTCCACCGGACCCAGAAATCCGCTCGTCTGTATGCTAGTCCGATGGACAAAAACCCATGCTAGGGCAGCTATTGGCTACTGGCTATCAACTTCCTTATTTTAGTCCGGTGTACGTCATCACGTACGAATCCGTCGGTCTTTTGTGTGATCGTATGTAGTTAAGTCCGTTCATTAGAAAGTCCGCCGCGAGTCCGCCAAAAGTCCCTCGAAAGTCTGTCGAAAGTCTGTCAGACGGGCTGTCAGACTTTTGTAGCCGAAATGTCCGACCGTGTGTACGCGGCATTACTGTTTGTTTTCTTTGGAAAGCAAAATGTAGAAAAGCCTGCCCTCTGCCAGCTTGCTTCAAAGTATGACCATTGTTTGGAAGCAGTGGCCTTCTCATTTGAAGCAGTTTCATCACCTTTGGGTGGGGGTACCAACCTAGGAAGTAGTCAACCTAAACTAGGAAGTAGCACAGTGATCTTGCTGACTAGCACAGCCAAAATGGCCTACCAAAATTAACCAAATCCTTTGGCAGGTAAAACAATTATTATGTATTTTACCCATGTAATTAGCAGTATACCTGGAGTTTGTCTTTTAAAGGAGGTGTCCACTTTTGGATAACCATTTAGGTATGCACTTTGGCTTATGTACATTATATGACCATGAGCAAATAGACCACCCTTCAGGGGTTTCCTTTAAAGGGTACTGTTAATGGACTTTTTAGACAATTTTGAGCTTGCAACCTTGTGGCAAAAGTTTGGGGAAAATAATGCCAGCTCCATGCACACATAGTTTAATAAGTTTATTGAGGAGTTACTCATTTGGTCTGAAAAGAGCCCTGACCTCAACTCTACAGAGCACCTTTAGGATAAAACTGAAACTTCAATTGCAAGCCATATCTTCTTATCGCTTGTGGCCATATGGTAAAAATTTCAAACAGACTTACTTCAAAATCTCAAGGAAAACCTTCCCAGAAGAGTCAAGATCAGTAATGGTGCAAAGGAGGGGTCAACTCCATATTGCTGACCATGATTTTGGTATAGGGTGTTTAACAAACTCATGCAGGTGTGATGGTTAAGTGTTCACAAAATTCTGGTCATATAGTGTACCAATGCTAGTAGAGGTCCCACTTAAAAGCCCTACTATTGTGCATTTGGAGCAGCATTCCCTCACTTTTATGATAGAGGACTGAGGCCAAATGGTGTAAAAAGGGAGAAGAATTTGGTTTTTCGTTTTTACTATTGCCTGTTATCATGGAATCAGGCTGAAATCCAATCCAGAGTTATTGCTTAACTGCTCAGGTTTTCCAAAAATGGACAACTCATTAAAATCTGAAAAAACAGGCAACATTTGATACCGTTGGAGAGTTGCAGCTGGCATCAACCTTGGTCAAAGATGTAACCTGCAAATCCCAGAGGATGACCATTCCAGATTAAGATCACAAGATGCATAATGAACTGGAACCAAACAGGTCTCCCTGTGCTACATTCTATGATATAAATGAAATCATTTGATAAACATTTTGGCATTTGTTTTCTTTTTTTTTTTTTTTTTTTTACACTTAATATATTAGCTTAAGCTTTACAAGAAAAAACACATAGAAAACCTTGTAGACATTGTATCTTTTTGGTTTAAACATACAAGCCCATGCTTTGAAATTATGATTTCAAAGGACTATGATCTGTCTCATGGCATTACTTTGTTCACTTGATCTGTGGACATGTAGCCACAGGGTGGGGTAAATTCTTTCCCTGGTGGAGCAGTAGTGTTAAGCACAAGGTTTTGTAGTGAGTTTGTTATGTGAACGGAGGTATAGTCCGCCACAGGGGCCTCATAGCCCGAAGATTTTTCAGAGGCACGAGAACTCATGGCAGCAGCTGTAAGGCTTTCTGGGGTGAAATAACTATCCATGCTTGGGTTTTGTGGGGCGTTCCCTGTTGGGAAATTCACAGGGTGAAATGCTGTCACAGCCGACTCAGAGATATAAGCATTGTCCATGTTGAAGGTTGTGGGACGTTGGTTGAGGGTTGTGGGATGTTGGTTGAGGGTTGTGGGATGTTGGTTGAGGGTTGTGGGATGTTGGTTTTCTGCTGGTTCACTGCATTCTTCATTTTCCATCTTGATTCGTTGCCCTGGTGAGAGCATAAGTCGTCCTGCTGGTGTGATATCACTTACAAGAGCATAGAAATCCATGCTCGGCTTTAAACTGCTTAGTTGTGTTGAAGGAGGCACATTTGTTGTTCCATTAGCAAGTAACTGAGTTAATTTACCATCTTCAAGCATTGTGCTTGGTTTTTCTACATTTGGCATCTGAGAATTTGTGGGCATTCCTCCACTATTGGGTTTGTCATTAAGGCACAGGAGATCGGCTTGGTTGTCTTTTGTGTTGTGAGTCTGTCCAGTATCTGATGTTCCATCACATATTTCACTGTTGCTGAAGTCAGTTTCAGGAATATCAGGTTCACAACAGCTGGCCCGGCCAGAATCATCATCTTTGACACCGAGACAGCTATGTGCCTTGGGGTATTCTTCGTCCAATAGTCGGTCAGTGTCCGTTCCTTCATTTTTCTCATCCTGATCATCAAGGTCAAGCTCAATGAACTCTACCCAAGGGTCATCAATGCACAGCTGTTGCTTATAACTGTCATGGCTGGCAAGTATTGAGCTAACTTCATCCAGTTTTCCTTTCTGTGAAGAAAATTGGATCACAAATGGAAAATTTTAATAGGTACACAAAAGGACACAATTCAAAAGCCAACCTAGTTTATGAATTTGTCAGAAAGGAATAGTGCCATTGTATCCCAAAGCAATTGACTGGTTCTTTATTGGATTTCGAAAAAGCCCAAATTAGAAATGAAAAGGAAGGAGCTGATTGGTTGCTAAGGAAAACACTGACATTATTTCTACTGGACACTTTGACATGTTGCGTTTACTAGCCCCTGTGTGCATAGTATAAAAATGTCAGGGGGAATCTAGCTTACACATTGTTGGTTTTGAACAAACGTGCATATAGTGCAATTTCTTAGTTTACATTTTGTGAGGCTAAGCACACATAGACATTGCTTTCCATTTTTAGCTTGTAAACAAAAACCTCAAGAACAACAATTGTAGAAGAAAACAATCAAGCTTCAGCAGGAATTTACAAATCATCTACAGAGCTCATGTTCTACCATCTTGCAAAATTTCTGCTTAAGATTGCTAAATGCATTAAAACAGTATTTCCATTAAGACCTCTATTCACTCTGATGGCCCGTACACACGGTCGGATTTTCCGATGGAAAATGTCCCATCGGAGCGTGTTGTCGGAAATTCCGACTGTGTGTGGGCTCCATCGGACATTTTCCATCGGATTTTCCGACACACAAAGTTGGAGAGCAGGAGATAAAATTTTCCGACAACAAAATCCGTTGTCGGAAATTCCGATCGTGTGTACACAAATCCGACAGACAAAGTGCCACGCATGCTCAGAATAAATAAAGAGATGAAAGCTATTGGCCACTGCCCCGTTTATAGTCCCGACGTACATGTTTTACGTCACCGCATTCAGAACGATCGGAATTTCCGCCAACTTTGTGTGACCGTGTGTATGCAAGACAAGTTTGAGCCAACATCCGTCGGAAAAAGTCCATGGATTTTGTTGTCGGAATGTCCGAACAAAGTCCGACCGTGTGTACGCCCTATGAGACTGGAGCTCAAGGGTTCTTAGAGGAATTCAATGCTTTTAAAATGCTTTTTGAATGTGACACTCTTCAGACTAAAATTTTTAAAAGCTAAGATTAAATATAGTGCATGGGTATCTAAGCCCCCTGTAACTGAATCCATAGAGACTGATGATTAGTAATGAACTAGAGACGCCTTTGTAATTTGATATGCTGTTGTGAAATGTAAACATGTCCTATATACTTTGAGGCTTGTAACTGAACAGTTTGCAAGTCTTCCTGGTGAAGAGATGGAATAACACATGTCAGCCTGGAATTTATGGGCTTGAATGAAGACATTCAGAGCTTTGAGAATCAAGATGAGTCTAATTCCCCCTTTGGGCTTGAGAATGGTGAACAGGACAGAGTAAATCCTTTAAATGTTTCTGCCACAGGAAATAGGTAAACGACACTTTGGTCCAGAAGACCTTAGATGGCTTGATGAAGATCTGCCACTCTTCTCAGTGTCAGAGATGCGAGTTGTTCAAACGATCTCTAAGGTGAACAAACGTCCCCCAACTCTGGAAAGTAAAAAATAATGTTTTCTGGGGACATGGCAGACTTTTAGGGCCAGACCTTGCAGATAGACTGGGAACCAGACTTGGAGGGTCTCATTGAGGGTGTCAAGGGAGCAGAGAAACAAAAGGAATGTTTCTTAACACTCAGAGAGGGATTTTGCAGTTTGCTCTTTAGATTTCTTCCACTGAGGAAGGTAATTGCTCTTGTCACCAGTAGTGTCTTTGATAATAGTATCAAGAGTCAATTCAATAAGAACTTGGCCCTCAAAGGCTATGCGGATGAAAAAAACTTACAGAAGGGTTCCGCAGTACAGCACTTTAACCAAAGTCTTGCATGACTGTAGTAAAAGCCTCAGCCAAAAGGGTAGAAGAATTGGCCACACCAAAAGGAGCTTAAGAGGAATCAGATGACAGAATTGACTCTAGGAGCAGAGTGCAACATGATTCAAGGATGCAGATGTCAACGCTGTCGCTAGTAAGCTTTCCCAGAGCTGTAAGCAGTGTGTGAGCTCAGGGCACCCAGTAGAGCAGAACTTCTCCCCCGTGTTTAGATTAAGGCATGTTGCTATCACTTGGCAGTAAGGCAGTGTAAAACTCAGGGTAAGAAGCAACGCCTCAGGTACTTCCGAAACCTGAACAGCAGGTAACAGATGAGTGTGGCTGTAGGTGACAAATGCCACTGTAGGCAAGCAGCAAGAACAGATTGGGGTTCCATGTGGCTCTTTACAGGCATGACCAGCAGCAGAGAGATGCTTCTTTGAGGTTGTACGGCAAGAAGATCAAGATCAACAAATGGCTTGTTGTATCAAGCAAGAAGATGGCAAGATTATGCATGCACAACACTCCATCCAGTTGATGATTAGTGCTCAATCCCACAGTGTACTGTGGTAGCAACCGTCAGAAAATGGGAAATCCAAAAGGTGCCTATCGCCCTATGTAAAATGAGGTAGCTACCAGATCTTAGTTTGTTGGGCCTTCTCACAAAACAAAGGGCGAAGCACTGCTAGTGGCTCTAGACCTGGAAAGTGCTTTGCTGCTAGCTTTTGCCAAATCAGAGTCTGGAAAGCAGTTCTTGTGGAAGTACCCGAAGGTCATTTTTATGGTTGAATATTATGACGAATATTATTATTATGATGAATATAACAACATGCACAGAAGGTACAGGTTAAAACAAAAGCCAGCAAATCCCCACAAACAGACTAAGGGGGGGACATGCATCATGTCAGAAAAATGCATAAAGAAAAAAAAATTATTTAAGGAAGGCTATTGCAACGTATAGGAATGAAATAAAAATAAAAATCAGTAGAATGTCAAAGACATAATATAAAACCCCCTACATAAAGTTTAAGCTGAATAATGCAATCAAAAGAGTCCAGCATACAGGAGAATGGCATGTAGAATCAAAGAGAGGAGGCTCTAAATAAACGGGACAATCATATGCCATTCATATTTGAGACCTGTGCCTGATATGTTACAAATAAAGAAGGATAAAGGATATAAAGGAAAAGCAGAAAAAAGTGTCTGGACGTAGCACTCCAAGATTTATGATGGATGCACCACATGGCTGCAATCAAAAAACAAGCTCTAGCAGTGACAAAGGGAGTAAGAAAATAACATTCTAGCAAAAATATATTAGTCTTTAACACAACAGACCTGAAGAAAAGACATTATTCCTCCTAAGACACAAGCAAACAACTGAGGCATGCTGGTAGTAGGAGGAGTTATTCTGAGCTGGCCTACAGGTTTTTTTTTTTTTGTTTGCTAGTGTCCAATCCTCCTGTAAGTGACATTATAACTCAAAGATTAAAGACTTCCTGCGTTCTTCAATGGACATGAAATAAACATTTATAATGCTGTACAAATCGCTCTGCTTATCTCATTTATGTACACATCAATGATTGCCATACATACTTGTAGCAGAGCAGGGTCAATTCCTTTAATCTTTGGAACTGGCACTGGGGGGAGAATCAACATCTTCAGCCTGAGAGGTAAAAACAAAGCAAGGTTATGCTAGCCACTACTATGTACTTTTTTTATAACTGAAAAATCAAAATTAAGTGTTGATTGTAATCATCTCTTAAAGTATGAAACAATATGTAATTAAAAACCCAGAAAGCATCACAGTTCCACAAAAGTTCCCTAGCAAACTGAATATTCTCTATATTTTCCGATAAAAAAAAAAAAAATCATAATTAGTTTGTTTTTCTATGGTAAACTTTAGGCTGCCATATAAAATCTAATTTTTAATTACAGGATCTTGAATTATTATTCTTACTGTCAAAAGGTAACAGTTCTTTGGGTTTGTGCAGACTAGATATGTTTTATCTGCATTTTACATGTACAGTATATGAAATTTACTCTAATAGCAAGTCAACAGATTTTTATCTACTTTAATTGTGTAGTGTAGATGACAATTCTTGGCTGCATTTGATCTACTTTACATCTCTTTAGACACAGCGGATCAGAAATGAGATTGGTTTGTGCTGCAGGCTATGCAGATCACATGCAGCCCGCACTTGTTTGGCATTCAAAAGCATGTGTCTGAGCAATGATGTGTTCTAATGTATACACAAAGCCTTTCTACACAAGCTCTTTCACTGTTATGTAGTGCAAGAAAAGTTGCAGTATTTGATTTACGCCTCATATGCTATGGTCCTGAGCATCAAAGAACTCTGTGTTGTAATGTAAAATATGCTTCTTCCTGATTTTGGGACTGTCAAAGTTGGAAGGGCCTATGAGAATGCACACTTTTCTAAAGCCTTTAGGAAAATATGGACTATATTAGGGTTATGCTTATACAACATCTAACATGCATTTATAATGTGTCTAATGTGTTTGATGAGTAGTCGTTACTTGATTGCTCATTTTATACCATACATTGTTGTAGAAGTATCTAAAGTATATATTAAATAGTGACACCGCAAGCTCTGCAATTGCTAATTGCTCACAATAGGGTTGGTTTTACAGGCAAATAGACAGTGCACTTTGCAAGTGCAGTTGCTTCAAAGCCTAGTAAATGTAAGTATAACATGTTTATTATTTTTAACCAGTTGCCGCCCGCCCACCGTCGAATGGGACGCGATATGGCGTTGTCCCAGAAAGGCCGCTCTCGTGGGGTCACGCAGTGCGGCGATCGCGGGGGGCGCTGTGTTGCTAGGACATGGAGCGACCCCGATCTCTGTAAAGAGCTCTTTAACCATGTGATCAGCTGTGTCCAATCACAGCTGGTCACATGTAAACACGAAGATGCCGGTAATCGGCGCTCCTCGCCTCACACTGACAGAGTGTGAGGAGAGGAGAGCTGATCAGCGGCATCTCCTCACAGAAGACATCTAGGCATGTAATCAGGGCACTGATCATCAGTGCCCTGATTACAATATAGCGCCAGGAGTGACAGAAATCAGTGCCAGCAATCAGTGCCCACCAGTAGACACCAGTGCCAGCAATCAGTGCCCACCAGTACCAGCAATCAGTGCCCACCACTGCCCACAAGTGCCATCAATTAGTGCCCATTAGTGATGCCAGTCAGTGCTGGCTATCAGTGCCGCCTATCACTGCTGCCCATCAATGCCCATCAGTGGCACCGATCAGTGCCACCCATCAATGCTGCCTGAGTGCCCACCAGTGCCGCCTATCAGTACCCACCAGTGCCACCTATCAGTGCTTATCAGTGCCACCTATCAGTGCCCATAAGTGTGGCATATTAGTGTCTCCTCATCAGTGCCACCTAATCAGTGCCCATAAGTGCCACCTCATCAGTGCAGCCTATCAGTGACCATCAGTGCTGCCTTTATTAGCGCACATCAGTGAAGGAGAAAAATTACTTATTTACAAAATTTACTGACAGAAACTAAGAAAAACTTTTTTTTTCTTCAAATTTTTCGGTCTTTTTTTTTTTGTAAAAAAATAAAAAACCCAGCAGTGATTAAATGTCACCAAAGGAAAGCTCTATTTGTGTGAAGAAAATTATAAAAATTTACATAGTTACAGTGTAGCATGACTGCGCAATTGTCATTCAAAGTGTGACAGCGCTGAAAGCTGAACAATGGCCTGGGCAGGAAGGGTATGTAAGTGCCTGGTATTGAGGTGGTTAAACAAAAAAACAAGACTTTAATATCCCTTAAAAACATTAAAAATCCCAATATAACAGCACTTAACCCTTTATGTTTTTGTAGCATCTTAACAATGCAACATTCAGGCAAAATACAGCAGTAAATAAATATACCACTGTGTATGGAAATATGATGTAATAACATCTTAAAAGGCGATTATCAAGTGTTCAAATTTTAAGAATCAGGATCCATGATAAAACAATATACTACTCGATCATATCCTATTGCATGAAATCCAGCTGTATATGTTAACTTTACATAGCTAACATACAACCACATTGACCTTCCACTGTAAACCGCCACAGTTTGAGTACAGAGAGTAAAGTTAGGAACAAACCCCTTATTCTCTGGATTTGCAATGGAAGCAATTATGCAGATACCATTTGTATTATGAAGGCTCCATTTTGTTATCATTAAAAAAACAGAAGGTGAGTACTGGAAATGTGTCTAGTGTACTTGTATTGGATCTCTTTTGCACATGTACCTTTTGCAGATAATAAACTCACCTTTCCCTTTTGCAGAATATGAAAAATGTCAATGCCACCACAACAGCAAATAATCCAATAATCACAAACAATAGACACAGATAATCTGTAACTAAAACAAAAAACATTATAAGAACCAATCAGTATGTAGTCTAAATGTCAAGCTGCACTCCCACTGCATACGAAAACAGGACGTTGCACACCAATAACTGCAGATCACATCTGATAATGTCAGATCATCCACACTGCACATGCTCCCGGCAAAAACAATGTTATTTCTGTTAAGTTGCAGTCTTTTAAATTAAACCTGTATAAAATTAAATAGACCCCTTACTGTCTAGAAGGCACCCTTTTCCTTTCTTACCCCTGTCTGCCCCTCTGATCCCCGCTGCATTCTGTGCAACAGTCCTATAATTGCTACATGCACTCTTCTGGGCATGACCCCCTTGCTTCCCCACGTGACATGCTCATATACCAAGCACCAAGGCAAATCTAAAGCAATGGTAGAAGTAAGGTTTAAAATTAGAATTTCGCTAAAGACTGCAAGATAGATAGATGGTAATGGTAACGGTAATGGTATATTTTTCCTTCCCTTTGACTATCTCCCATCAGTTTTCATATATGTGGGTAATTCAAGACTTTTTTAATTGAGTGGTTGGCTCCCAGTCAGTGTTAATTTCTAATACTTACGTCTCGATGGAAGTTGGATGATCAGAACTTCACTGAATTCTGAAAATACATCGTTTCCTTGCTGCTTGCAGCGGATCTTCACCCAGTACTCACTCCCCATCCTTAGGCCATAGAGCGATATATATGGGGTCTTAGTTTCGTACTAGGAAGAACAAATAATAAACAGATATGATTTTGTGGAATTAGCCTTAAAGGCACTGCAATAAAATTAACACATTGGGGTCAATTCACAAAGCTTTACCGCATGTGATAAGGGTATCAGGTTACTCATTTGCATAAATAATCGCATGCAGTAAATAAAGTCCAATTCACAAAAAAATAACAATTATGCGGTATTTACCACAAAAAAAAAAAAAAAATGTGCTGTCAAATATCGCATAAAAAGCTCTTAAGTCCAATTCACAAACGGACCAAAGAGTAAAAAAGGATGCGATAATTACCACCAGGGTTTTACTGGCAGTATCACATGCGGTTTTTGCCAAAAAAACAGCCTGGGGGTCTCCTAGGCTGTTCTTTGACAAATAGCTGGTTGCTGAGCAGCGGGTCGGGAAGCCGGCCGCCGCATCCTTAATAACCGATGACTCATCAGCTGTCAGTGACTTCCCGCTAAACAGCTGATTTTTTTTTTAATTTAGGTGTGTTTTTTTTTTTTCAATTGTCAGCTGATGAACCACCCGTTGTTAAGGACGCGGCGACCGGCTTCCCGACCTGCTCCTTAGCAACCAGCATTGTGAAAAAACAACCTGGGGTTCCCTGACCCCTAGGCTGTTTCTTTGACAAATCCCGGCCAATGTGGTAAATTGTCGCATTAGATAATGCGGTAATTACCGCTAAATAGAACAAATACCGCATTCAGTATTTAACGATAAATTATTAGTGAATTGAACATTTACAACTGATTTACCGCATGTGGTATTTTACCGCATTTTTCTGGCCGTTATTTAACTCTTAGTGAATCGACCCCAATAACTTTATTACGCTCAGATGGACTACATGATGCTTCTAGCTGTATTCTCTTACACGGTCCAACACATTAATGTATTAAATGTTTAAGCAAGATCGTGCTATAATTTGCTCATCATTATCCTTTGTTAAAGTATTTCTGAATGAAATTGTGAATAACTTTACCAATATGTGTTAATGTTTTAAAAATGTTCTGTGTGTAATTATTTCTGGACGTGTGGCGGCCATATTTAAAGCGGTGGTAAAGTCCGCTTTGTAAGTTTACCTACAGGTATATAGCTATAATAAGGCTTACCTGTATTTAAAATGAATATCTCCTAAATGTGCACCGTTTAGGAGATATTTACCCTGCATGCAGCCAGTGACATCACCGGCGCATGCACTCTAAAGGTACCGGCATACCTTGTCGGAACTTCAGAGCTTTTTGCCGGAACCGAGGGCTTCTGTGACCTCATCACGCCTCCAGCCAATCACACAGCCGGAGCGCACAAACCTGGAAGAGAGACCGGGGGAAGATGTCGGCCCTCTTAGCAGTGACAGCACGCTGTGGGAGGGTAAGTATTCTATTATGTGCTAGTATGCGATGAGTACTAGCAAATTATACAATTGCCTTACAGGTGTTTTTTTTTTTTACCAGCTGCTTTAATCTTTACCATACATATGCAGACTCTCCTTTCTGTCAGCGTGTCATCTCTTAGTACATGTACAGAGTCAAATTGGCTTCTAATGTGGTACTTTCCTCTCTCCGTATGATGGTCTACAGGGGATAATAGGAGGCTAATATCAAAACAGATTTAGGTACTTACACTAGTTGCCTGTAGTTCAGCTTTAACCACTTCAATACTTGGCACTTTCACCCCCTTCCTGCCCAGGCCAATTTTCAGCTTTCAGCGCTGACGCATTTTAAATGATGATTGCGCGGTCAGGCAACACTGTACCTAAATGAAGTTTTTATAATAATAGATAGAGCTTTCTTTTGGTGGTATTTAACACCACTGTGTTTTTTATTTTTTGCTAAACCAATGAAAAAAGACCAAACATTTGTAAAAAACAAAATCAAACAAAAAACAAAATCAAAATCAGGTACCCACCCCCCTCCCCAAAAGCTCCATTTCACAAACAGGAGCCAGGGAGGAGGCCTTAAAGCGGAACTTCCCCTTTTGGGTGGAGCTCCGCTTTAATGTCATATACTAAAGATAGAGGTTATGGTCAGGTGTCCACAAACTTTTGGCTATATGTGTACATTATAGTGATAATTCTGACCAGGGCTTTTTTTCTCAGAAAATAGGTGCAGGAACTCAACCACGACCCCCCCCTCCTACACATACACACACACATACACCCTCCAAACTGCATTAAATAGTGGGTCTGGTCACATTTTACTAACAGTGAGATGGTCATACAGGGGCATTAAATACTAGGAGTGCATAATGTACAGAGTGTAGAGTTCAGGGGGTTGGTGTGTGTTACACACAGAGTGCAGAGTTTAGGGTTGTGCTGCATACAGAGTGCAGAGTTTAGGGTTGTGCTGCATACAGAGTGCAGAGTTTAGGGTTGTGCTGCATACAGAGTGCAGGGTTCAGCCCTCTTCCGCAGCTGCCTACATCTGCATCCCCCATCCGCATCTCACTTTCACCCTTCCTTAGCTCTGACCTCAGGGCAGAGGAGACATGTCGTTTGTTCCTACTAAGTAGGAACAATGATGTGGCTCCTCACCTAGTAAGTCACATCCCTATACAGTTATAACATAGAGAGGGAACACACATTTAACCTAGTGTTAACTCCTTCCCTGCCAGTGACATTTACACAGTAATCTGTGCATTTTTATAGCACTGATTGCTGTATAAATGTCAATGGTCCCAAAAATGTGTCAAGTGTCCGATCTGTCCGCCACAATGTTGCAATACCTCTAAAAATTGCAGATCACCGCCATTACTAGTAAAAAAATAAAAATGCCATAAAACTTTCCCATATTTTGTAGACGCTATAACTTTTGTGCAAACCAATCAATATATGCTTATTGCGATTTTTTTACCAAAAATATGTAGAAGAATACATATCGGCCTAAAATGATGAAGAAATTAGTTTTTTTTTTTTAAATGGGGGATATTTATTATAGCACAAAATAAAAAAAAAGGTTTTTTTGTTGTCGCTCTTTTTCTGTTTATAGCACAAAAAATAAAATCCACAAAGGTGATCAAATACCACCAAAAGAAAGCTCTATTTGTGGGAAAAAAAAGGAAGCAAATTTTGTTTGGGTACAGCATTGTATGACCGCGCAATTGTCAGTTAAATTGACGCAGTGCCAAATTGTAAAAAGTGCTCTGGTCAGAAAAGGGGTAAAATCTTCCGGGGCTGAAGTGGTTAAGCTGAAGCTTCCAGCCGTCTCTAGTACCTCGCCACACACTGTAGCTGGCTCCTCCTCTTTCACTTGCAGGGAGATCCTTCAATGGGGGTGTCGGCATCCACACTCCACCCTGGGCACCTGCATCTTCCTCGTCTCCATCCTGAACTCAGTGGGAGACACTGAGGAGACCAGATCTGTGGGTGTTGTTGGGAGACAAGCTGTCACTTGTAAACACAGAAGCCAGACTTCTGTGTTTACAAGTGATAGTGGTAAGCGGAGAGCAGAGGACTTGAGCTAGAGGTGGTGGAACCCACCTTCTGGCACATTTTAGAAACATTTTATTAAATCTTGAATTCCCCTTGGAAAATACTATATTTTTTTTTTTTCACTTTGACTTGGACTTCCCCAGTCATCTCAAATCTATTTTGTACCCTGTACAAAGAAAAGGACAAAAACAAAATACAAAACTGGGAACCTGACAAGTATATAGTATGAGGGTAACTCCATCAATAATGTTAGGGTATGTATACAGGAGCCAAAACTGTCACACAATAAATTTCCGAAGAAATTCAGTGAGGAACGAAACATATGTAGACAGCTTCTACACAGGAACGGACACCCCCCCCCCCTTTAATCCCCTGATGTACCCCATCCCTAGCCTATTGAATGGAACCCCACAAACTATCTACTATGATCTTCATGGATATCGCATGAACCGCTATCATTGCTATTACCGGAATGCTGGTTGTTTGGAGGTTATAAGATTACCTATACTGGCAACAGATTGCACAGATTGCATAGACTGCACAGGTGAAGTGGCAATAAAAGCTCAGCTTGGAGCGTACCATGGAAATCAAATATCTGCAGGACCTACTTGGCAGCGTTGCTATTTAGACAGTGCTATGTGGCTTTCCTGCACCTTTATCTGATCCATGGAATAACCACCTTGTAATTATCTTCATATCACTGACTGTAACTACTTGGAGGATCTCTATATTTTCAACTTGCCAGCAAGCACACGAGGGAGCCGATCTGTGAGTACACTCATACTCATACCGATCATATCGGCAGTTTTAGTGACATACCTGGATTGACGGGATCGATACACTCAATGGCCAGATTGAACATATGTATAGATGCTCCCTTTTTAATAGTGTTTGACAGGAATTTATCTAAAGGAATCTTCTGACAGGATCCATATTTATATATGACATTGCACGGAACTATTAGTTACATTTTCAGTGGATGAATAACTCCTTTATCATCCAAACAACCCTCATGGTCTGACCCCTCGGTACACACATTTACAACCAGGATTATTGTTCCTTTTGATATATATCGAGGTGGGATTAGGATTGGTGTATATTTCATTCCTCTATATAGAGAAGCTCATCATTCAGTGATACCGGTTTAATTGAGCATCTCCTGACCTGGTATAGGCTTACTGTATTCACCCATTGTGGTTTTAAGGTACAGAACCCTATACTCAGGCTGGTGAAATCATTGCAGTAGTTTGGTAATATATCGCCTAGTTATGGATGCAGGCGCGAATTTCAGGGGGACCATCTAGTGGGGGTGGCACAGTCCTTGGTTCCAGCACCACCTAAGGGGGATCTATTGAGGTCCCATATTTTTGCACTGAGGGGAATATGGGGACAGGAATGTTTTTACAAACGATTGATTCGTTGGAGGGTTATATAGGAAAAGGCTTTGTGGGGGATGTGGTATTATATGTGGGGGAGGAGGTTTGTTGTGATTCAGAGCTGTTTCTGATGCATTTTTTTGTAATTAAAAACTTTTTGAGGAGATAACCTATGGGTGTGCAGGTATTTTCTTTTTTGTGTGTCTATTTTGGACCCTGTCTGCATGTGAACATTACCAACATATGATTACCGTCTTCCAATTTGTGCCATTGGCTATTATTACATGCACTTCATATTCCAGTGTGAGCCATCCACTTTTAACATCAGCTGTGGCTGGAGGCAGCCAGTTTAGCTCAATGTCCATGTGTAAACGGGTTCCGCTGATGTTGAGAGATGTCCAGTTCAAAGCCCTGGGAGGGTCCGGACGCACTTAAACAAAAATTCAAAATGCTACAAATCAGAATACAAATAGATCACAAATCATAGTGCAATGGCAGCAGAAAACAAACTTTGTGGACTCCCTATTGGTATCCATAACCTGAAACGCTTTGACAATTATTCCGATATATTGCCAATACATGAAATGGTTTCTTACCAACATGCTATAATGTAGTGCAACAGCAGGAACAAGTGCTGAATAACTTGACAATAATGACTTAAATAGTTTGGTTAATAAAGCAATGTATTACGGCACAAAACCTAGGTCACTGGAAACAAAACACACATTGCCCTCTACATAGTCCAATGTAAATCACAGTCACTTATAAAAAAGGTGGCTTGCTGCTCCTCTTAGTACCACAGTCACAGTAAATCCTGCGGAAACATAACTGTAATAAAAGAAGAGTACAGAGAGTACTGGAAGCAGCCAGGTAATGCAGAGTGACACCTAGAAGTGGCTGAGTGTTGCAGAGTTTGCACCAGGAAGCAGCTGTCACTGGATGATACACTGCAGAGCCACCATGGAGGAGCGCACAGCGTAGTCCAATGTCCGGGCAGCGGGTCCAGCTCCGAGGGGAGCGGGTGACATGTTTCAGGTCTGTGTACACCCCTTTCTCAAGCCGCCTTATGATACTTATGATGATGTACCTATCCCCATATTTTTACATGTGAGGACAATTTGTTCTTTGTGCAATGAATCGTAGACTTGGATGGTTGCGCCCTCTGTACTCTTATTATAATTTGGTTAAAAAATACCTTGCTAGTGTTTTTATGTTATACGCTAATATATTGCAATGTAAAATTTGTATTTTGTTTATTTTACAGTTACATATTATGTATGTGACATTTTTTCACACACTGTAATCAACTACCAATTAATCAATTAGCTGAAGCCTACTGGTGGGTCATATAATATATTGTATATAATAAACAGTGGGGTCAATTCACTAAGAGTTAAATAACGGCCAATAATATGTGGTAACAATTGTGCAAGTGTTTAATTCACTAAGAATTTGTAGGTAAATACCAAATGCGGTATTTGTTTGATTTAGCGGTAATTACAGCATTAGTTAATGTGGTAATTTACTGCATTGAGCTGGTTGCTAAGGAGTGGGCCGGGAAGCCAGCCGCCACACTCTTAACAACCGATGACTCATCAGCTGTCAACAGGCTTCCCCGCTAACAGCTAATTATAAAAAAAACAGCCGACATAGTCAATGAAGAAAGAAGAAGATTGGACAGCCGCACTCCAATGCAACACCTTTATTGATGTAAAATGTGATCTATACAACAACAGAGGTACAGGTACAAATAGCTGAAACGTTTCACACCCTTATTAGTGCTTAATCATAGCTGTAGGACCACCGACCTCAATCTCTCATTTATACATATGAAGTACTGATCACATGATCAGACGTATCTCTCCAGATTGTGATCAGGTGTGGTCTATAAAAAAAACACACACACATGGAGGGAGAGGGTGTGGAAGTGATCAGCGCAGGACAAAAAAGCGATGTGGGACCCCCCCCTCCCCAAAAAAAAATTCATACCAGACCGTTATCCGAGCATGCAGCCCGATAGGTCAGGAAAGGGGATGAGCAAGTGCCCCCCCCCCCCCCTCCTGAACCATACCAGGCCACATGCCCTCAACATAAGGGGGGTGGGTGCCCTGGGCTCTGCACCCCCCCGTCCCAAAGCACCTTGTCCCAATGTTGATGGGGGCAAGGGCCTCATACCCACAGCCATGGTCGGTGGGCAGGGGGGGTCTGTGGGCAGGGGGCTAATCGGAATCTGGAAGCCCCCTTTATAAAGGGGGCCTCCAGATCCAAGCCCCCCCCAATGTGAATGAGTATCGGGTATATCATAAGGGGCGGGCCACCTGGCTACGTCACCTGGTGGCTCTGTCCCCTTGTGACATCATGGACCGGTGCGTGCTTGGTTGGTGACATCACAAGGGGGTGCTGCCACCAGGTGAGGTAGCCAGGTGCCCCCGCCCCTTACCTATATAAGAAATGTCAGATGGCGGAGCCTGCAGTAGGCAGCCAGCCTTTACCGACGATGGGAGTGCCTTTGTTATTTTTTCTTTTTCGAGCCCAGCGGGCGGCATGATTGACAGTGGATTGACATCGTGGGGCACTTTTTTTATTCCTTATTTTTTAATAAAAGAATTGTCAAAAACTGTGTGCTTTTATTACCTTGTGACACTTTTTTGGTGAACAGGTAGGGGTACGATACTCATTCACATGGGAGGGGGACAGGGATCTGGGGGCCCCCTTCCTAAAGGGTGCTTCCATATTCCAATCAGCCCTCTGCCTGCAGACCCCCACAACCACTGGCCATGGCTGTGGGGATGAGGCTCTTATCCCCATTAAAATGGGGACAGGGTGCTTTTGGGGGGGGGATGTACTGTAAACTACTTTATAAGAGTTATAATTACCACCTAGTTCATTTTTAACATCAGTTTATAAGAAAACAACTTACCAATTTCATCAACGGTGAAGGAGTATTCAGAAAACGTGACATTGTCACTGATGAGACGGACTTGATATCCCACCCAAATCGATGTATAGTTCCTGCTGAAATAGCATCCATTTTCACCAGCAGACACTGTGTCAGGGCAATCAGACCAATTTATGCCTCTGATGAGAGAAAATATACATAGTAAAGTTATTTTACAGAAAGTCAAGCATAAATGGAGACCATATTAATGTGTTTGCTAGCTAGCATAGGTTATCCTGTTCACAAGGAATTTGTTTGCATAGCTGGTTTTATTAAAGGGTATGTAACTCTAATGCCGCGTACACATGGTCGGATTTTCCAATGGGAAATGTTTGATGGGCGCTTGTTGTCGTAAATTCTGACCGTGTGTAGGCTCCATCGAACATTTTCTGTTGGAATTTCCAAACAAAATTTGAGATCTGGATCTCAAATTTTCCAACAACAAAATCCGTTGTCGGAAATTCCGATCATGTGTACATAATTCCGACGCACAAAATTCCACGCATGCTCGGAATCAAGCAGAAGGCACTGGCTATTGAACTTCATTTTTCTTGGCTCGTCGTACGTGTTGTACGTCACCGCGTTCATGACCTTCAGAATTTCTGACAAGATTTGTGTGACCGTGTGTATGCAAGACAAGTTTGAGCCAACATCCGTCAGAAAAAAAACATGGATTTTGTTGTCGGAATGTGCAATCGTGTGTAGGCATAACAATGAACGTCTCTTGTTTGCATCCTCTAAATCTGTTAAATACACCATAGGGTTGAAAGAAAACCTCAGATCCCTACAGCCACTCAGACGACGTGGATGCAGGGATCTCCCCCACTGTGCTATTGTGTTCTGACAGCGGGGACTTATCCCCATCAAACTACCCTGATCAGCACTGCAGCCCATGGTGGCAAGTGCTGATTGAATGCTGGTTTTCAAGCAGGACCGTTTGACAGAAGCGGACCGTTATGCCCTGTACACACGATAGGATTTTCCGATGGAAAATGTGTGATAGGACCTTGTTGTCGGAAATTCCAACCGTGTGTAGGCTCCATCACACATACTCCATAGAAATTTCCGACACACAAAGTTTGAGAGCTTGCTATAAAACTTTCCGACAACAAAATCCGTTGTCGGAAATTCCGATCGTGTGTACACAAATCCGACGCACAAAGTGCCACACATGCTCAGAATAAATAAAGAGACGAAAGCTATTGGCTACTGCCTCGTTTATAGTCCCGACATATGTGTTTTACGTCACCATGTTCAGAACGATCGGATTTTCCGACAACTTTGTGTGACCGTGTGTATGCAAGACAAGTTTAAGCCAACATCCGTCGGAAAAAATCCATGGATTTTGTTGTCGGAATGTCCGATTAATGTCCGACCGTGTGTACAGGGCATTAGACCGACTTCTGTTGAACAGACAGGGCTACACATGTACCGAAATGTGTCCAGTTCCTGCTGAACCGGCTGAATTTCGGTGTGTGTGTACAGTATACCCAGCTTGAGTGTTGTCAACCCATAGCACATTATGTCTGGAGAACAACTTTCAGGGCAGGATCACAAGGTACTATTTTAATGAAATATGCAGATTTTAAATGTTTGAAATGATTTCGAAGATTGCTTTAACACAGGGGTCTTCAAACTACGGCCCTCCAGTTGTTCAAGAACTACAATTCCTATCATGCCTAGTCATGTCTGTGAATGTCAGAGTTTTACAATGCCTCATGGGACGTGTAGTTCTGCAACAGCTGGAGGGCCGTAGTTTGAGGATTCCTGCTTTAACACATAAAATGAGATCTTAGTTTAGATTCATATCTACTTAATGTTATTTATTATAGGAGTAGTTCTACGGCTCTAAAAGAGATGTTTATTCATAGTAAGCATGGAATGTCAGCATTAACCACTTAAAGTGTAAGTAAATCCTCCTATCATTTCCAGCCAAGGAAGCTGCCATTTTGGCCTCTGTTTAACCACTTCAGCCCCAGAAGATTTTGCGCCCTTCATGACCAGGCCATTTTTTGCGATATTGCACTGCGTTATTTTAACTGACAATTGCGCAGTCGTGTGACGTTGTACCCAAACAAAATTGATGTACCATTTTTCCCCACAAATAGAGCTTTCTTTTGGTGGTATTTGATTTATTTTGTGCGCTATAAACAAAAAAAGAGCAACAATTTTGAAAAAAAAAATATTTTTTACCCTCTGCTATAAAACATATCCAATAAAAATATGTAAAGAATCTAATTTCTTCATCAATTTACTCCAACATGTATTCTTATACATATTTTTGGAAAAAAATTCCCAATTAGCATATATTGATTGGTTTGCTCAAATGTTATCGTGTCTACCATCTATAAGATAGATGTAGGGACTTTTTTTTTTTTCCTAGTTATGGCGGCGAGCAGCGATTTTTAGCGGAACTGCAACATTGCGGTGAACAAATTGGACACCTATGCCGTGTACACACGACCGGACTTTCGACGGACTGAATCACGTCGGGCTTTTCGACTGACTTTTGACGGACTTCCGTTGAATCGGACTTGTCTAGACACAATCACACCAAAGTCCAACGGGTTCGACCGTGATGATGTACGACCGGACTAGAATAAGGAAGTTCATAGCCAGTAGCCAATAGCTGCCCTAGCGTCGGTTTTCCTCCTTCAGACTAGCAAATCGACGAATGGATTTTTCGACCGGACTTGAATCTGTCGGGAAGATTTGAAACATGTTCTAAATCTAAAGTCCGTCACATTTTCGACAGAAAAGGTCCGCTGCAGGTCCGATGAAGCCCACACACGGTCGAATTGTCCGACGGATTCGTTCCGTCGCACAAGTTTGATCGAAAAGTCCGGCCATGTGTACACGGTATAAGTGACACTTTTTGGGGACCAGTGACACTAATATAGTGATCAGTGTTAAAAAATGCCCTGTCACAGTATAAATGACACTGGCAGGGAAGGGGTTAACATCAGGGGCAATCAAAGGTGCTAAATGTGTTCCCTATGTATGCTTTCTAACTGTGTGGGGAATGCAGACACTAGACAAAGAGACAGATCTGTGCTCCTGATTAGTAGGAATCACAGATCTCTCTTTTCCTGCCTGACAGAACAACGGTCTGCCTTGTTTACATAGACTGCTGTTCTGTCATTCCCCTGAACGATTGCAGGAGGTCAGCGACCATCGCGGCCGCTGGTCCCGCTGATTGGCTCCCGCTGTGGCCAGTCACAGCGGGAGTGGGCCGCTGGCAGCACGCGTCCCAGACCAGGAGGCACGAACAGACCACCCTGCCGCAGTATATGTGCATTTATCGGAGAGTAGAGGAGAGCCAATCACTGCTCTCCTGACAGGGGGGGTCTGTGCTGATTATTTATCAGCACAGCCCCCTCGCAGATGCCCACCCAGGACCACCAGGGATGCCGCCAGGACCACCAGGGATGGCCACCAAACAAGACCACCAGGTATGCCACCCTAGACCACCAGGGATATGCCAATCAGTGCCCAGGCAGCTGCCAATCAGTGCCTATAAATCTGTGCCAGTGCCATCATTGATGCCTATCAGTGCAATCTATCAGTGCCAGCCATCAGTGCCGCCTATCAGTGCTCATCAGTGCCACCCATAAGTACCCATCAGTGCAGCCTTTCAGTGCCCATCATTGTCGCCAATCAGTGCCCATCAGTTCCACCTATGATTGCCCATCAGTGCCACCTATCAATGTCCATCAGTGCTGCATATCAGTGCTGCCTATCAGTGCCACCTCATCAGTGCCATCTCATCAGTGCCATCTCATCGGTGCCATCTCATCGGTGCCATCTCATCGGTGCCACCTCATCGGTGCCTGCCGATGCAGCTTATCAGTGCCCATCAGTGAAGGAGAAAGCATACTTATTTTACAAAATTTTCGGTCTTTTTTTATTTGTTTAGCAAAAAATAAAGACCGCAGAGGTTATCAAATACCACCAAAAGAAAGCTCTATTTGTGGGAACAAATGATAAAAAAAGGTTGTTTGGGTACAGTGTAGCATGACCACGCAATTGTCATTTAAATAGTGACAGCGCTGGAAGCTGAAAATTGGCCTGGGTAGGAAGGGGGTAAGTGCCTGGTATTGAAGTGGTTTGATCTTCAACTGTCATGATGCTGCACATGTGATCGGGTTATGACACCAGCCATTGGATGGTTTGACAGTTTGGTTAAGAGCACACCCAATGTGACAGTTACATTCCCTCCATGTGCTGGAAACATAACTTTTTTTTTTAACCTGTTAAATCTATGGGTTTACCTCTGGTTTAAAGTGGAAGTGAACCTGCCTATCATTTTCAGCCAAGGAAGCTGCCATCTTGGCCTCTGTTTAATCCACAACTGCCATGATGCTGCACATGTGATCAGTTATGACACCAGCCATTGGATGGTTTGACAGTTTGGTTGAAAGCACAACCAAAGGGAGTGTTAAATTTTCGGCACGTGCCCAAGAGAACTGGTGCCCAAAACTGAACTGCATATTCCAGATGAGGTCTTACTAATGATTTGTACAGGGGCAAAATGATATCTCTTTCTCTGAAGTCCATACCTCTCTTAATACAAGAAAGGACTTTGCTCGCTTTGGAAACCGCAGTTTGGCATTGCATGTTAATATCGACCTTTATGATCTACCATACACCCCCAGATCCTTCTCCACCACTGATTCCCCCAGTTGTACTCCCCCTAGTATGTATGATGTATGCATATTCTTAGCCCCCAAGTGCATAACTTTACATTTATCAACAATAAACCTCATTTGCCACTTAGTTGCCCAATTAGACACTGAGGTCAGCTTGTAAAATGAAAACATCCTGTAAGGATGTCATTCCACTGCATAGCTTGGTGTCATCTGCAAAGACAGAAATTGTACTTTTGATCACAGACCCAATATCCGTGTTTATAGCGCAATAAAAAACACAGGTGAGATCAAATACCACCAAAAGAAAGCTCTATTTTCAGGAAAAAAAGGACATACATTTTATTTGGGTACAGTGTCACATGATCGTGCAACTGTCAGTTAAAATAACACAGTGTCATATCGCAAAAGGTGGCCTGGTCTTGAAGGGGTAAATCTTCCCGAAGTGGTTCATTGATACAGCGTGGTGGTACTGTAAGTTTGTTTAGGAAATACATTGAATAAGATTTTCATAAAAAAGATGATATTAAAGTGGTTGTAAACTTCATTCATGAAATCTGATCTGGGAACATATATCTGTAGTGTTTACTTACAGTATCTCTCTCCAAAGCTCTAAGTTCTGTGTCTTTCTGCTGCTCCGTTCTTCTGTTATCAACAGAGTTACTTCTGACAAGTTCTCCCACACAGGAGATAAAAGCAGCTGAAAATTTGTTTTGGGGAGGGAACCTAGAGATATATTAGCAGAGAGCTTGTCTATTCAAAGTACAGCTCTGCATGTTCCTTTATTCCTCTGCCTATGTGGAGGGAGGGGGGAGGGGGGCTGTGCCTTTCCTCCAATTAGCTCACACAGTGTAAGCTCAGATTCCACACCCACTGCTGAATGATGAAACAAGATTTGTAACATGATCTGCACTTTCTAAAGAGTGTAGAAAGGGAAAGACAGCATATATACATGTAGAACTTATGTAGGAGGATTTGTTTCATCTCTGTGTATCATCTGAGGCTGTTCACTTCACGGGGTATAGGCGAGGGATTACAACCACTTCAAATTCAAAGCATGAGACAGAAAATATATTCCTGATTCCTGAACAATTCACTGATATTAAGTAACACTGTGCAATCCCTTTCTACACAGAATAGCAGCTAATGGAAGTGGATCAGTCTACAAGCAAGATTTTTTTATATGCTCATTCCATACAAGGTCCACTTCACCTGAAACATTTACAGTACATAACGCTTATTATTAAAGAAAGAGGTATCTTACGTTTTTCTATATTGTAGCTTTAACAGGCCAGTTAGGTTCTGAAATTCCCCATAGGTCCAGTGGCAGGTAAAAGTTTCCTGCTGGGGGGATCGACAATCTGTGATTTGTGGCCACCCAGGAGGATCTAAAATAGAGTAAAAAATGAATTTATAAACATATAGTCTACATCTTTATTCTATACATATGACAATAATTTGATGCTAAAACAAAAATGTGTATTACACCTAAATTGGCAGACTTAGACTGTTACATTGCAGAAAGTTCAGTTTCAGAATACTGCAACACATGTAAAGTACAGAAATGTGTACTTTTTAGAATAGCACCAAACACACTGTCCCATTAGCAGGCAATGCATTAATGCTGCAGTGCACCACAAAGGCCATCAAGGGATCGCTATTGTGTGGCCCTCAGACACCCATTCCTAAACTTTTGCTGAACTTCTTCCTGCCCCCATTTATACATGGCCGTTTTTTACCTACTTCTGTCCTTTCACAAAAGTACTTACCTTCCATCATCCTGAGATAAAGGGTCAGAAACGTAAGACATACAGAGGCATCTAGTTGGGTTGCTCAGAGTGTAACATAGAAAGACCATATTGAGAAGAATGGCTCAGCAGACATTATTGGAGAATTCCTACATACCTAAAATAATGTGGTGTGCATCATGTCCATCTATTGATACTGCCACTGTCATTCCTCTGGATATTTCTCCCAGTTTGGCTTGGCAACATACTGAGGAACTCTGGGCACGAGTGTATGGCACATGACACTTACAGTCAGGTCCATAAATATTGGGACATTGACACAATTCTAATCTTTTTGGCTCTATACACCAACACAATGGATTTGAAATGAAACAAACAAGATGTGCTTTAACTGCAGACTTTCAGCTTTAATTTGAGGGTATTTACATCCAAATCAGGTGTACGGTGTAGGAATTACAACAGTTTGTATATGTGCCTCCCACTTTTTAAGGGACCAAAAGTAATGGGACAATTGGCTGCTCAGCAGTTCCATGGCCAGGTGTGTGTTATTCCCAAATTATCCCATTTACAAGGAGCAGATAAAAGGTCCAGAGTTCATTTCAAGTGTGCTATTTGCATTTGGAACCTGTTGCTGTCAACTCTCAACATGAGATCCAAAGAGCTGTCACTATCAGTGAAGCAAGCCATCATTAGGCTGAAAAAACAAAACAAACACATCAGAGAGATAGCAAAAACATTAGGTGTGGCCAAATCAACTGTTTGGAACATCCTTGAAAAGAAAGAACGCACCGGTGAGCTCAGCAACACCAAAAGACCCGGAAGACCACGGAAAACAACTGTGGTGGATGACCGAAGAATTCTTTCCCTGGTGAAGAAAACACCCTTCACAAGTTGGCCAGATCAAAAACACTCTCCAGGAGGTAGGTGTATGTGTGTCAAAGTCAACAATCAAGAGAAGACTTCACCAGAGTGAATACAGAGGGTTCACCACAAGATGTAAACCATTGATGAGCCTAAAAAACAGGAAGGCCAGATTAGAGTTTGCCAAACAACATCTAAAAAAGCCTTCACAGTTCTGGAACAACATCCTATGGACAGATGAGACCAAGATCAGCTTGCACCAGAGTGATGGGAAGAGAAGAGTATGGATAATGAAAAGGAAGTTCTCATGATCCAAAGCATACCACCTCATCAGTGAAGCATGGTGGTGGTAGTGTCATGGCGTGGGCATATATGGCTGCCAATGGAACTGGTTCTCTTGTATTTATTGATGTTGTGACTGCTGACAAAAGCAGCAGGATGAATTCTGAAATGTTTCGGGCAATATTATCAACTCATATTGAGCAAAATGCTTCAGAACTCATTGGAGGGCGCTTCACAGTGCAGATGGACAATGACCCGAAGTATACTACGAAAGCAACCAATGAGTTTTTTAAGGGAAAGAAGTGGAATGTTATGCAATGGCCAAGTCAATCATCTGACCTGAATCCGATTGAGCATGCATTTCACTTGCTGAAGACAAAACTGAAGGGAAAAAGCCCCAAGAACAAGCAGGAACTGAAGACAGTTGCAGTAGAGGCCTGGCAGAGCCTCACCTGGGATGAAACCCAGCGTCTGGTGATATCTATGCATTCCAGACTTCAGGCTGTAATTGACTGCAAAGGATTTGCAACCAAGTATTAAAAAGTGAAAGTTTGATGTATGATTGTTAATCTGTCCCATTACTTTTGTTCCCTTAAAAAGTAGGAGGCACATATACAAACTGTTGTAATTCCTACACCGTTCACCTGATTTGGATGTAAATACCCTCAAATTAAAGCTGAAAGTCTGCAGTTAAAGAACATCTTGTTAGTTTCATTTCAAATCCATTGTGGTGGTGTATAGAGCCAAAAAGATTAGAATTGTGTCTGTGTCCCAAAATTTATGGACCTGACTGTATATACAAACCATAATGGGTCTATCTATCAAACTTTTCACCAAGATTCCCCCATTTTATAATAGAAAGGTTTGCGGCAACTCCATTTTTTAACTTTCTTTTGGTTATATACTGTACCTTATCTCATTCAGAATACTGCGCCATCACTTCACAGCAAAAATTAGCGCAGATCGTTAGTTCCTATGTTCCTCAACAGATGGAGCTGCCTGTCTAAAATGTTGGATAAAAGAACGAGGCTGCCCCAAAATGAAAAAAAAAACAATTCACCCTGCTTTATATAAAAGATATTTTTATACGTTAACAGTGCTGAATCATATGGACAACAAGTGGGAAAACACTTTGATATCAAGTTAGAAAAATGTTTTTAACTTGTTTGTTTGTCAAAAGTTATTACTGCAAGCCCTTTGATTGAATCTTATCAGAAAAATAGGTGAATCTTGGATTAAAGTGGAGTTCCACCCAAAAGTGGAACTTTCGCTTTAAGGCCTCCTTTCTGACTCTGGTTTGTGAAACTGAGTTTTTGGGGAGGAGGGGGGAAGCAGGTACCCAATTTTGACGGGTTCCTACTCCCACTTCTGTTCCGGTCGCCTTAGGCAATCAAAAGCGGAAGTTCTCCCTCCCAAAGTCTTCTGGGACACATGACAGGTCCTAGAAGACTTTGGGACCAGTAACAGAGCGCAGCACCGTTCGTGCAAGTGCAGTGGGCATCAGCTGTGAAGCCGCAAGCTGTCACAGCCAGGTGCCCATAGTAGAGATGCCGGCACAGCCGGGGGAGGACACGGGGAGAACCCAGCACAGGTGAGTGCACTGCTGGATCATGGGACAGGTGAGTGGCTGTTTATTAAAAGTCAGCAGCTAACCTTTTTGTAGCTGCTGACTTTTAATAAATAAAAATATGACTGTAACTCTGCTTTAAAGTTGTGTGGATGAAATAATTGCTAAATAGACACTCAAGACTTGCACTAATTTGCCTGATCCCTACCCATAACTAACCATATCCTAAGCTTCACTCTTTTTCCAAATTTAAAAAACATAACTGTCACAAGAAGCTAGGGACAAACTTGGGAGATAACATGACACATCTTAGTTATGTTCATTAAGCTAATGTAAAATGAGGAAGTGATGTAAAAACAGAAAAAATAAAATATATTAGCAAACTTACATGTCTTCCTCATGCTCTTCTGCAAGGTTGTTGTAGGTTGTTCTAAAAAAAGAGTTAGGACACTTGTTACAAAAAATGACAGAATATTAGAGAATAACTAAAGGCAAAAAACTTTTCTTTTTAGTTATGAATAGAGTGAATATGGATTAGAACAACTATTAGGTCTTTAATGATGTCTGTGCCCCCATTAGTGAGAATCACCCTCTCTGTTTGCCCTGTTTACCATTATCGTTGAAAGTGAAAGTAAAAAAACCCTGAATTTTGGGTTGTCCCCAAAAAAGTAAGAGAGGTGAAATCTTCCAATGGGGACACTAGTTCTGGTGCCCTTGGAGGCTCCAAGGGATTCCCCTAATTTGCAGGAATTTCAGCTCACTTCCTCTCAGGCTGTGGACATGCTTTAGCTGCATTGGCTGTAACAGAACAGTTATAATCACACATTATCCCTAGGTGGGTTCATGTTTCTTTCCTTTCCTCATAGAATAATGCAGCCTTAGAAACTGTGCCAAGATGCAGGGTCCATAATTTGGACAGGAGTAGCGAATTGAGAAAGGTGGAGTTTATTGCCAATGTCCAGGGATAGCAGTTCAGGTGCAGCCTTGTTGTGGAAGGAACTCAACGCTTACTGAAAATCACAGACAGATAGTTATGTTCTGTGGTTTAATTCAACACCCCTTCTAGTTCTTGCCAATGGCATCGCTCAATAGAGTGAACACATCTTTTCACAAGATGGTCATGTGCATATATTCTCATAATCCTCACTAAGTACCACTTACAGGGAAGACAGATACTCCCAGTGGTACTTACCCCTTACTTTGGGAAATGCTCTTGTTGGTGATCTTGGTATAACTATATACAGCGATGCAAAGGGTTGAAATGCACCCATGATTTGTAGCCTTGTGTGGTCACATTCATGTGAGGATTTGCTTTTCTGTACACCTTTGTTGCTTTTACATCAGTAGTGGTGAAGTGGGTGCCCACCCATTGAAGCTTTAGCATGGTTGTGACCAGACCATGTTAAAAAAAAAATTAGATGGTGGATGATAATATTAAAACCATGCTTCTTGTGTGTGATTTAATATTTTTAAATGTCTAAACAGACATGCGGTCCCCTTCTGAAGTGAATGGGCTAAGCTTTTCTTCTCCAGCTGTTAGATGCTGCCATGCATAATGCATGAATAAGATGTGCCAGAAAAACAGAAGAAAGCCATTTGGCAGGGATGCTAGGAATGCCATAGTTCACAAAAATTGTTGCCTTCCTCAGTCTGACAATGGTTGGCAACTGTTTTTTTGGTTTGTCAAGATCAGCAGGGCATCCATATTTAAGTGATAGGCCATGTCATGATGCACTTTTGGTGTATATTCAGGTATGCACATTTTTAGTGCAATAAACTTGAATATCCTTACAGCACAAACATGGCCTGAACATGTGCTCTACTTTCTGATTCTTGAGTACTTCTTCTATTCAAAGTGTGCCTGCAGTAATTATAAAGCGTATAAACTGAGAGCAGACATAGTATGAAGGTATCTAGAGATACTTGCACATACTGTACATTTGGCTAAGCTTGGAGACCCTGTACATATTATTTGTACTAGTCCACCCATCATAGTTATGATCCAGTCATGAGTGTTGGGAGGTGGAGTAGGAGGGCCAGGACTTTGAAGCTGAAATTTCTGTTTACACAATAAAGCACCCTGGAGGAATCAAGTACCCTAAAGAAGGATGAAGATAAGCGATGGCATCTCTAGGTGCCTCAAATTTATCAGCTTTATATTTAGGGTAATTTAGGTTAATCAGAAATGTCAGTTTATGGGAAAAAGACTTACCTATTTCATCAATGGTGAAGGTGTATTCATAATAGGTGACATTGTCACTGACAAGGCGAACATGATAATGAACCCAAATCGATGTGTAGTTCTTACTGAAATAGCATCCATTTTCACCAGCAGACACTGTGTCAGGGCAATCGGTCCAATTCAGGCCTCTAAGGTGAGGGAACACACATGATAAGTTAGTTCACAGACGATCAAACAAACATAAATGGAGACAATTCTATAACATTTGAAGGGATGAGGTACTTTTAAATATAATATAAAATATAATATAAAAGAATAAAGACTACTGATTAAACTTGAAAATTTTAGAGTGAAATTCCCTAAGTTCTCCTGTTCTGGGTTTTGTTTTTTTTTCAGGCCAGGTTACTGGTATTCTGGTGCTCAGCAAATAATTCCCACTTTGCAGACCAGTGATTCTCAACTCACCATGGGAGGTTTCGCTGTAGCATAGTTATGAACACTTCCAATTACTGAGACCTGTGTCAAGAATTTGGGGATTTGTGGATGGGTAAGTGCAGTTGCCTTTTAAGTGCATTTGGCCTGCGACTGAACTCCTTCTGACCTGAATCTGACCTCCTCCTAAACTATATCAACCTACTCTAAGTTGCTTTTGAAATTCCCATTGACTTGCATGGGGAGAGAAGCAGTTCTGATGTGAACAAAAACCCACTGACACAGGTCCATAGTCTACTTCAAGCTATAAGGAGCATGAAGGGACAGATTTTCTTTCCTATCTTTTTCCCGTTTTAACTTTTTCTCAAATCTTCCAAATACAGAATTACTAGACAGGGCCCACCTTTTAAAACGTCATTTAACCTTTCAATGGTAAAATCTAAAGTAAGGTAAACTGAGTTAACTTTGCCACCTCAGAACAGTGTCATGTCTATGCTTAGAGGAACTGTTGCCTGTTCAGAGCCTTACTCTGCCTGTCTTTTGATGAACCAGTTACCAAGGTAGAGCTAGTCTTGGTAATCGATAACAGTTGAGATTCGCACCCTTGCAGATCACTTCATGGAAAGGCAGACAACACTGATTGGGCAACAGGGATTTCAGATGTCAGAACCATGGTCCTAGGGGGACTAACCCTTGACACTTAGTGTAACCAAAGACATGAGAAGACAATGATCTGATCTGGTTAAAATGTAATGTCTGTTGGTGACTAGTGTGTCTTTAGGGGCATACAACTACCTGGCCCAATCACTATTGTTCCCCCTAAATCTGCCCCTTCCTCTTTCCAGTGACACTCTTTGCAAGCTTGGCTATGACAACCTTACAAGTTAATATAGAGGTATACTCTTTGCCTTCTAATAAGTCTGTTAGGTTTAGTACGAGGAGCAAGAGAGTGTATTTATTAATGTTATTATGCTTTATGACAAGTTTTTGGGCTGTGAATACCATGTTAATAGGTAGTGTGCATGGATTGTCAACATTTGGTGATACATTATTCTACCTAAATAAGTTTGTTAAGAAAATAAAATGGTAACATTTAAATTAAAAGCATAGATGAATACATACATACTGCAATGTTCCAATACAACAATAAAGACAGAAATACATTTTTAACCATTTTGTTGATTTTAAGTTATGCAATACTTTTCTACATAGAAGAGAATGAAAGAGGTACTTAACGGTTTTAAATACTGCAGCTTTAACAAGCTGGTTAAGTTATAAAATTCTCCATAGGTCCAGTGGCAAGTAAAGTTTTCCAGCTGGGATGATCGGCACTCTGTGATTCTTGGCCAGCCAGGAGGATCTACAAGCCACCAAAAGACATGTTAATAAAATTAATGTTTATGTTTTTATTTTAAATATATCACAATCATATGATACTAAGCCATAAGAGTACATTACACATAAATAGTCACATAGGTGCATTCATTATCAAATAAACATATAATGGATGGCAAGCAAAGCTTTTCTGCACTTATCATTAGCTTTAGGTACTCTATATAAGATTTGTTATTTTATTTTGTTTTTTAAAGCTGCACTTTTTTTTTACCTCAAACTGTTTAGGTATGGTCTGTGTAGACTACTTAAGATAAAAGTTCATACATTTAAGTGTATCTAATGTTATTAGATTTATTGCTTTGTTCCTGTCGGGTACATTCACCCGCTCTACTGTATTTGTCCTGGTGACCAGCGGTGGAGAATTCAGCTGTCATCAGGATAACAGGTGATGAAAAATCTTCCAATGGGGACACCTTTTCTGGTGACAACTTTCTAACAGAAGATTTCCCTTAACTTCACAGATTTTATATTTTTCCTATGCTTTCAAAAACTACAAAAAAATGTAGTTCTACATAAGGCTTGGCTTTCTGTTACAAAGGCATCAACACGGGATGCTTAAAGTGTAAAGTAGAAAGACCACATAAAGCAAAATGTCTATATAAACATGAACACACCACTGGTTCTTGCTGAAATTAATGTGATTTGCAGCATGTGTTTGTGTTGATGCTGCCAGCCTCTGCCAATCTGGCCCTGGAAAATGTTGAGGAACTCCGTTCCTGAATTCAGAGACAGTGAATGGAAGCATCTGACATATATATACCGTATATAATTTCAAAGGCTTGGACTGATTTCCTGATCTCTGTCAGAATCTGACCATATCCAGATGTAGCAAGGTCCGGGACCTCCAGAGGCCTAATGGTGACTTCCAGAGTTAGGGACAGCCGACATCCTTCTGTGTAGGGTGGATTGCAAGGCATGGGGGGGTGTAATGCAAGATGAAATGGTGGGTGTCAGACACTTTTTGAATGCAAAGAGATTTATTGTCTCTTGAACAGAACTGAGGGAGAGAGGGTTAGCGCCAGGACACCCTTAATTGGATGCAATGATAATTAGCAGACTCCGAGACATCTATAGGTAGACAGCTATACAGGTGAAGGCCTCCAGCCAGACACCACTTCTGTATAGGTAGGACCGCTATCTCCTATGGCAACAATCTTGTAGCAGTTACGGTAGTTGTATTCAACTATTGGCAACACAAACAGTTCTCCGCTTACTCCACAGTCACTCACTGTGGGTCTTTACTCAATGAACTCCCAGTCTTTAACTAGACTTCATATCCAATAGCCACTGGATCCCCTGCGCTCTTCCACTTTAGTGTTCAGTAGCTTCCTCAAGCGTCACCCCCGCTTCCCTGCTGGGTCCCTAGCTTAGCACTCACAGATACTCTTCAAGCGTCACCCCTGCTGACCTGCTAGGTCCCTGGCTTGGCACCCACTGATGCTCCGCAAGCGCCACCTCTGCTGTCCCGCTGGGTCCCTGGCTTGGCACTCACTGAAGTTTTCCCACTTCTTCACCATCCCCAGCTGGCGAGAGGACTGCCCTGGTACTTGCTTCAGCTTACTCACAGTGGTCTTCGGTAACAAGGTGGTTGGTCCCTTAGTGGCGACAGCTTCCCCTTTTACCTCCGACCACAGCTAGTTCCCCGTCCAGTGGAACCACTACTTTTGGTTGGATTGCAAGCCAGCAGTCCCAACCCTATGCTGCTCTCCCGCCCCTGGAAAGGCCCTCAGGCAGCCTAGCAGCTAAATGTCCCCCGGATAGGCCTCAGGCTTCCTCAGTCAGACTCGAGTCACCTGTTTGAGGACTTGCGACTTGCTTGACAAAATTAAATAAATGACTCTACTTGACTTTGACTTGTCACTAATGACTTGCGACTTGACTTTGACTTGGGCTATTTGACTTGCAATGACTTGGCACCACCAGTGCTGTGTCTTGGCTTAGGCAAAAGCTGCCCCCCCCCCCCACAAAAGAAAGCTCCCCCCGAGTCCCGGCTTCGGGGTAGAATAGTATTTTGACTTAATTTGTGACTTGACCAAAATAAATGACTTGACTTGCTTGACTTCTAGCAGGGACTCGACTTGACTTGCTTGCTTTTCGCTTTAACTTGGGACTTGCTTGTGACTTGAAGGTTAAGACTTGAGACTTGCTTGTGACTTGCACATGTGTGACTTACTCCCATCACTGATAGTAAGTAATGCACATATATAAAAACAGTAAAGTATAATAACTAAATTACATGTATTTTTCTGCAAAGGTCCTCTGGTGCTCTCTGCCATAGAGCTTGGCTGGTTTTGTGAGTTGGATGTAGATTGTTCTAAAAAAAAAAAATGGAAATAGAAATAATCTGATACACACAGTCCAAAATGTTTTACAGCTAATGTCAGATATACAAACTTCTCATTAATTTCAGTTCAATTTTTTTAAATGTTGAAAAGTTCTTTAAAACCATCACCAGTAGTCCAATTGAAGCCTACTACATATACCACCAACTTAAGCTTCTACAACATGCTTTAGTTGTATTGGCCCTCAGCGTATTGTTTGTGCTGAGTTCCTGATTCTTCCCTTGCTCATGGTCTACAGAAGCCTTCTGATTCTACACAGAGCCGAAACTGTGTGATGATGTGGGATATGGAGCCTCATCCTACTACTGCAATGTGGAGAGAATAAAACTGAGTGATCACCACCATCTAGAGTTGGCAGTTCAGGCACAGCCTGGGGTGGCGGACAGCTTTGGACCAGTCAGTCTAAAAACAATAATATAATATAAGACATTACTGTTCTATGGTTTATATCAGCAACTCCTTTTAATTCCTGCTAAAGGCACCTGTCACTACAGTGAATATATGCACTCAAAATAAATTCTCAGCCTCAACAAGTACCACCATTGGTACTATACACACTTAGGGAAACACTGTTCTTGTTGGCGCTCTATGTATAACTTAGAAAGAAAGTTGTATAACTGTATAGTTGTATAAGAATGTATAACTTGGGAAGAGATGGTGAGTAGGTTGATGTCAGGGAAGTCAAGCAGATAGTAATAATGTGATATCAGCTTTAGAAAAGCACAAGCAGGATGTTTTTTTGGCTAATAAATTTAAAGCATGCAACCTAAGGTTTAAAATGGTCTACAGGTTCCATTTTAGTGTATGGTATGGAAATACGCTGTAGAAAATATGCTGCAATTGTCTTTAGTCAGTTCCTCTAGTAAAGCCTCTCCAAATGTAAATCTATGTTGAGACTGATTGGTTAAGTAGAAATAAAACATATGCTATTATTTATTTGCATTGGTTTAAGGTAAACTCAATGTTTAGCAGTTTTGGAGCTCATTCTGTATTTGTGTGGAGACTCCACCAGCCAGTGCCTATAAATATATAATTCTCTATCTATCGAGAGTGGACAAAGGATAATCATTCCACAGATATCCAAAATGGCGGGGCTTTAAAGTACCTACAGACATGACATGTTGTCACATGCTTGTCAATAAACATCATACTGGGTAAAGGCTCCTCCAGATGTGTTCACCCACCCCTAGAACTCTCCCAAACCATCTGGGCCAGCCCTCTAAGAATAGGCCAGACCTGGCAGTGTCTGTACAGGGACTATACATTCACACTTGAACGACACAAACATTTCAGAATGATTCTGCAATTCTTATCTCCTCGCTGCAGTCTTATGTCTATGGTTATCATTGTTCTTCTAGCTAAAAATGTTTTGGAAATAGGGGCTGCACTGCAATGCTGCATGTAGTGGGTTGACCATACTTGTACAAATAGAGGCAGGTTCAGGAGTTTGCATAGACTCACCAATTTCATCGATGAAGAATGAACGTTCATCAACTGTAACATTTTCAATAATAAGGCGGATGTGATAATTCCACAGGACTGAGGTATTTTCCTTGCTGAAATAACAACTGTTTCTACCTGAAGACTCAGTGACGGGGCAGTCATTCCATTGATGGTCACTACAACAGGAATATTGAGAGGGTATTCAGACACAGATTTACAAACCCAGATCCTGCGTGCACATGACCCACGCAGCCTAATGCCCCATCTACCACTGGGGCAGATCTGCTATTTATAGGTAACATCTTAACTGTGCCCAAGCAGTACCCTAAAATGTACCTTTTGTTGTAAGTTCCTCCTAAAAAATAGCAGGGCATTTCCTGATAATTGTGGGTGCCTAGGCATTCCTTCGCACAAAGGTTCATAACAGTATATCTCCATCAGACTTTTAGTCTCAGGAGATTTAGTGATAGCACTACCTTAGTGCTCACTGTTTTTTGCTGTGGCCTTCTCCTCTACCAAGATGTCTACCTTCAGACAGAGACACTGTGTAGAACAAGGCAAGGTAAGTAATGTGGGAAAGATCAAATGCAGGAAGACCCCAGGCAATGCTGGTGACAAGACCTGGTGCCCTCCTCTCTGCTTTTTCTTTGGTCACAGCTTCCAGAGTTCAGCTCCTCTTTAAAGTGTTTGTTACCCTAAAAAAATACTGCACAAGAATCTGTTCCTGCTGTGTAATTTGCCCCCCAAAATACCTGGCTAATCCTGCCTGGATATGTCCTCCCCCCTGTAAACGGACCACGGTATAGCATGGCTGCTGAGCCCTGACACCGTGATTAGTTTACGTGCCTCCATCATCAGCAGCTCTCCTCTCCTCTGTCTCCTCCCCCCTCCCCTCCATGCTTGTCAGCTGTGTGTGTGAGCCGCCCCTCCCTCCCCTTCTAGCACCGTTCTGAGCAGTGCAAACATTACTGCTCACAATCACTGCCAGCCCCTCTGCTAGGATAACATGTAGTATATACTATATACCATTTTGTAAAATTAATCTTCTAAATACATTATTTCTTCTCCCCGATCATGTGACCGCCCGTCGCTCTCTTCCTCTGATGTATGCACTACAGAGGGAGGTCACATTACCGCCCGGCAAACATCAGAGGGAGATCTCGGGCCCTCCCTCTGTAGTACATACATCGGAGGAAAAGAGCAACGGGCGGTCCCATGAATGCTGATCAGGGAGAAGAAATAAGGTATTTAGAAGATGAATTTAAAAAAAAGGGCATATGGTATATACTAAATGTTATCCTAGCAGAGGGGCTGGCAGTGATTATGTGCACTGCCTTAACAACCCCTTTAAACAATTTTTCTTCTGATCACGTTTGCATGTTTGCCGTCTATATATTTTTTACTGCATTACACATGGAAATTTGTAGATTCTCATTTCTCATCTCATTGCAGCTTCCGTGCTAAAGCCAAACTCTGGGGTTCTTGTTCCTTCCTTCCCCCAAAAGGTTCTCCAGGGTGTATATTATGTTTTTGTTCTTTGTATACTTATCTCTTCCAGATGTCTTCAAGCTGCCCACGTGATGGTCCTCTTAACCCCTTCTCTAGGCTGGGCTCCCTCAGTGATGTAGGGAGCCTTGATGTGAAGATTCTCATAACAATGGTATAGAACTTATTAGTGTGTAGAACTAGTCCACAGATAATAGTCCATAAAAAATGTGCAATAATACTTTAAGCGTATGGATATGGAAGAAGTGGTCCTATCACAGGTGAACCCCCCTTTTACATCAATGTTACTTATGGTTTACTACACTATGAGATTTTCTCTTTGGCTGATTTTGGTATGATGTGGAGTAGGCGATAACACCCAGCATTAAAAGGGGACTCCCTTTGAAGAATTACACTGGCACTTGGAGTGCATAGAGCGAGTGAGCTGTCTTCTTAGTTGAGACGGTATTCACCTCTAGTGTAAAGGAATATTGCGCATTTTTTATGGACTATTACCTGTGGACTAATTCTACACGCTAGTGGGTTCTATACCATTGTTATGATTGTTCAAAGAAGGACTACTGCATTCTATTTTGTTTTTTTAGCGCTGCAATTTTTTGTATTTTTGTTTGTTTGAGGGGTGTGTTTTTCCTCAATCGCCAACAGCTATTTTCTGTTTTAGGGTTGATCTCTTTTCTATACATTAATTGATGTGAAGATTGGATTTTCCACCATGTTTGTTTCTTGCAGTTGTGATCCTATAGTATCTGTTTTCTCAACCTAAGCCACCATTTTCAATGTTTTTGTGATAAAGAAATAGAAAGTTTCATCACTCTGTTAAATGTGTATGGCCAGCTTAGAGAGAACATGGATCTTGCAAGCTGTGCCTACAAAAGGCAAGCAGAGGACTGGTAAGAACTAGTCACCAGTATTGTTTGCAACTGATCTTTTCCCCATTACTGACCTACCACGCCTTGTTCTGCGCTATTTCGCTGTGGGAATGAGGTCAACTAGGTTGAGGAGCAAGGCTTTGCTTTCTCACGTTACAGTTGCACCTCATGACTGCTGTGAAAATATTCAAAAAGCGCAGTAGAAGTATAGGAGGCACAGATCCACAAAATGAATGTAGCAGAAACAGGGAGATCCTTGCATTGCATGCTCTTGGGTATATCTGTCTCTCAAGCAATATAATCAGTGGGCAGCATAGTAGTGACATCGCCAAATCTCACTCCAGATTTTATGAGACCAGCTATCAGAGGTAGCAGTGCCTTAAATGATCTCACACAGTAGAAATACAAGAGCCATGAAGCTCCAGGCATAGGTGTGCACTTCTCAGAAAAATTCATAACAAAAGATACATTTTTCAGGGTACTTCTAATGCCGCGTACACACGAGCTGACTTTACGGCAGACTTGGTCCGGCAGACCGGACTCCGTCGGATAATTTGATCGTGTGTGGGCTCCAGCGGACTTTTTTTCCCCAAAAGTTCGACGGACCTAGAAATGAAACATGTTTCAAATCTGTCCGACGAACTCGAGTCCAGTCGAGAAGTCCGCTCATCTGTATGCTAGTCCGACGGACAAAAACCGACGCTAGGGCAGCTATTGGCTACTGGCTGTGTACTTCCTTATTTTAGTCCGGTCGTACGTCATCACGTACGAATCCGTCTGACTTTGGTTGATCATGTGTAGGCAAGTCCGTTCATTTGAAAGTCTGTCGGTAAGTCCATCGTAAAGTCCATCAAAAAGTTCACCGGACCTAGTCCATCGAAAAGTCCGCCTATATGTGTACGCGGCATTAGGCACAATTAACATCTCTAGATGTTCCCTATGAGAGAGCTAATATAATTTAAAGCGTAACTTCAGTAATTTTTCAACTTTCCATCTATTAAATCTTCTGCCCTTGTTGTTTTACCTTTGGATAGTAAAACATATTTTTTTCTGCCAGTAAATACCTTATACAGCCCACTTCCTGTTTCTTGTATGGTCATTAACCTCGGTTTATGACATCATGCACAGCTCTCTCTCTCCCTTGTGAGAGTTTTGCCAGGAAGGGAGGGGGGATGAGTCATAAGAGGGCCAATGAGAGCTGCAGAGCTGGAGGTGTGCCTCTGTGTCTGTATATATTCACGAAGTGAAACTGGCAGCAGCCTCAGTTGCCCACAGTTAATATGGTTGCAGCCAGACTCAGTGGAGGGTAGGGTTGCCAACTAATCCCACACATATTGATTACACAGGTTCTGTGGCTGATTAAGGTGGTAATTAAACTCACTTGGTGCTTTATCCGAATTAAATTAGCCTCAGAATCTGTGTAATTCATATTTGTTCGGGTTTAAAGGGACGAGCTGGCAACCCTAGTGGAGGGAGATTTATGCAGCATATTTGGCAAGTACAGAATCACAGTATATATAAAATAATATGCAAAGTGGTTGGAGGAAAGATTCAGAATCACAAAGATGTTTTTATTACAAACTATGTGCGCAGACTGCAGTTCCTCCTTAGGTCAGGTTAATTTTACTCCCTGGGGTTGATTGTACTTAAACCGGAGAGTGCAAAAACTGGTGCAGCTGTGCATGGTAGCCAATCAGCTTCTAACTTCAACTTGTTCAATTAACCACTTGCCAACCGCCGCATGCCGATGTACGTCCAAACTTTGGCGTCGGATATCGTTGTTATGGCAGCAGCTAGCTGCCATAACCCCGGTATCCCCGTTTTTGTGCAGCGGTCGGCTTTCAGATAACAGTGGTCCCTGCGGCGGATTCGTGACACTGCTGAGCGGAAGCGACGTCAAAACGTCACTTCCGCCCACGCCTCTTAAAGGCACATTTTTGTCAATGTAATTTTTTTAAATGACTTCTTTTTTTTTTTCTTTTTAATTGCATTTTAGTGTAAATATGAGATCTGAGGTCTTTTTGACCCCAGATCTCATATTTAAGAGATCCTGTCATGCTTTTTTCTATTACAAGGGATGTTTACATTCCTTGTAATAGGAATAAAAGTGACACATTTTTTTTTAAACAGTGTAAAAATAAATAAAACAATGTAAAATAATTAATAAAAACAAAAAAAAAATTTTTGAAAAACCAGACGAGCTTGCGCGCAGAAGCGAACGCATATGTGAGTAGCGCCCACATATGAAAACGGTGGTCAAACCACACATGTGAGGTATTACTGCGACCGGTAGAGCGAGAGCAATAATTCTAGCCCTAGACCTCCTCTGTAATGCAAAACATGCAACCTGTAGAATTTTTTAAACGTCGCCTATGGAGATTTTTGAGGGTAAAAGTTTGACTCCATTCCACGAGCGGGCGCTATTTTGAAGCGTGACATGTTGGGTATCAATTTACTTGACGTAACATTATATTTCACAATATAAAAAAAAATTGGGCTAATTTTACTGTTGTCTTATTTTTTTATTCAAAAAAGTGATTTTTTTCCCAAAAAAAGTGCGCTTATAAGACCGCTGCGCAAATACGGTGCAAAAAAAAGTATTGCATTGACTGCCATTTTATTTTCTAGGGTGTTAGAAAAAAAAAAAACAATATATAATGTTTGGGGGTTCTAAGTAATTTTCTATCAAAAAAAACTGTTTTAAACATGTAAACACCTAAAATCCAAAACGAGGTTGGTCCTTAAGTGGTTAAGCTTTGAAAAAAAAAACTGGAAGCTGATTGGTTTCTATGCACAGCTGCACCAGACTTTGCACTCTCCAGTTTTAGTAAATCAACCCCAGGGAGTAGAATGAACCTGAACTTACTTAAATTACTCCAACAACATTTTTCAACTAGGAATGACGTTTTTGATCAGCGGGGCCTTAGACGTTATTACACTGTAAGATATACAGCTTTGAAGCTCAAGGTACAGGACATGCCCTATAGACACGTGCAATTTGTTTAGTTCCAAATTCGTTTTTCAATGAAATTCAACAAATTCGTTAATTCGTAAATATTCCAATGAACGAAAACCCATTTGACAAATTTTTCCAAAATTCGAAAATTTGAAGATTCGGATATTCGAAAATTTGGAAATCTGAAAATTTGTAGATCCGAAAATCAAAAATTCAAAAAATTCCGAAATTCGAAGATTCGGAAATTCGAAAATCTGAAAATACGAAATTGGGAAATTTGAAAATACGAAAACAAGACTGACAATCCGAACATTTATAGAAACAAAAGTAAAGACAATCCGAAAATGGGAAAACCCGAAAATCTGAAATAATAACTAACTAATAATAACTATTACTAACTATTAAATTATAGGTATTGGGATTTCCTTTCAAATTTGACGTCTTTTTTCCCACAAATAGAGCTTTTTGGTGGTATTTGAACATCTCTGCGGTTTTTATTTTTTGCGCTATAAACAAAAAAAGAGCGTCAATTTTGAAAAAAAAAACACAATATTTTGTATGTTTTGCTATAATAAACATACCCCAATTTTTTTAAAAAAAAAGCTAATTTTTTTTTCAGTTTAGGCCGACATGTATTCTTCTACATATTTTTGGTAATAAAAATCGCAATAAGCGTATATTGATTGGTTTGCGCAAAAGTTATAGCGTCTACAAAATAGAGGTCTAGAATTATGGCATTTTTATTATTATTTTTTTTTTTTACTAGTAATGGCGGCGATCTGAGATTTTTATCGTGACTGCAACATTATGGCGAACACATTGAACACTATTGACACATTTTTGGGACAACTGACAATTATACAGCGATCAGTGCACTGATTACTGTATAAATGTCACTGGCAGGGAAGGGGTTAACACTAGGGGGCGATCAAGGGGTTAATTGTGTTCCCTGACTGTGTGTTCTAACTGTAGGGGGAGGGGACTGACTATAGGAGATGACAAATTGTGGTTCCTAGCTATTAGGAACTCACAATTTGTTTCTCTTCTCAGAACAGAACAGGGATTTGTGTGTTTACACACACACACGTTCCTGTTCTGCCTCTCATACCCGTGATCGCTTGTGGCCGGCGGTCATGGGCCCCCCGAGTGCAGCGGGTGCGTGTGCTATCCCGCTTAAAGGAGCTGAAGTATAGCTACGACGGCTCGCAGAATCGTGCCGACCTGCTGCAGTATAATGATGGCGGCTGGTCGGCAAGTGGTTAAAGAAGAGGTCAACCGTGTTTATTCTACACTCACCGGCCACTTTATTAGGTACACCTGTTTAAGTGCTTGCTAACACAAATTGCTAATCAGCCAATCACATGGCAGCAACTCAATGCATTTAGGCATCTAGACGTGGTGAAGACGACTTGCTGTTCAAACTGAGCATCAGAATGGGTAAAAAAGGGGATTTAAATGACTTTGAATATGTCATGTTTGTTGGTGCCAGATGGGCCTGATCTGAGTATTTCAAAAACTGCTGATCTACTGGAATTTTCACGCACAACCATCTCTAGGGTTTACATAGAATGGTCAGAAAAAGAGATAATATTCAGTGAGCGGCAGTTGTGTGGAAGAAAATACCTTGTTGATGTCAGAGGAGAATGGGCAGACTGGTTTGAGATGATAGAAAGGTAACAGTAACTCTTGTAACCACTTGTTACAACCGAGGTATGCAGAAGAACATCTCTGAATGCACAACACATAGACCATGAAGCTAAGAACAGGAAACTGAGGCTACAATTCGCACAGGCTCATCAAAATTGGACAATAGAAGATTGAAAAAAGTTTCCTGGTCTGTTGAGTCTCAATTTCAGCTGCAACATTCAGAATTTAGCATAATCAACATGAAAACATGGATCCATCCTGCCTTGTATGAACGGTTCAGGCCGGTGGTGGTGGTGTAATGGTGTGGTGGAGATATTTTCTTGGCACACTTAGGGCCCCTTAGTACCAATTGAGCATCATTAACTACTTCCATACAGGGCATTTTCACCCCCTTCCTGCCCAAGCTAATTTTCAGCTTTCAGCGCTGTCGCACTTTGAATAACAATTGCGCGATCATACAACACTGTACACAAATGAAATTTTTGTTGTTTTTTCCCCACTAATAGAGCTTTCTTTTGGCGGTATTTGATCACCTCTGTGGTTTTTATTTCTTGCGCTATAAACAAAACAAGAGTGACACGTTTGAAAAAAACACAATATTTTTTACTTTTTGCTATAATAAACATCCAATTTTTTTTCTTTTTAAACAAATTTTTTCCTCAGTTTAGGCCGATATGTATTCTTCTACATATTTTTGGTAAAAAATATCGCAATAAGCGTATATTTATTGGTTTGCGCAAAAGTTATAGTGTCTACAAAATAAGGAGATAGATTTATAGCATTTTTATTATTTCTTTTTTTTTTGACTAGTAATGGCGGCAATCTGCGTTTTTTTATCGTGACTGCGATATTGCGGCGGACATATCGGACACTTTTGACACATTTTTGGGACCATTCACATTTATACAGCGCTCCATGCTATAAAAATGCATTGATTACTGTATAAATGTGACTGGCAATGAAGGGGTTAACCAGGAGGGGGCGCTGTAGGGTTAATCGTGTTGCTAGGGAGTGATTCTAACTGTGGGGGAGGGGGGATTCACAAGGGGAGGAGACCGATCGGTGTTCCTCTGTACAAGGAACACACCATCGGTCTCCTCCCATCTGACAGGACGTGGATCTGTGTGTTTACACACACAGATCCACGGTCCTGCTCGGTTACCGGGCAATCGCGGGTGCCCGGCGGACATCGCGGCCACCGAGCACCGGGACCCGAGTGACGCGGTGTGTGCGCGCCCCCTGGGGGACCTGGAAGGGCCGCCGTCATATGATAGGATAACAGCTGCACCGTCCCACCGTCATATGACAGCAAGTGGTTAAACACCACGGCCTACCTGAGTATTGTTGCTGACCATGTCCAGGGCCAGCTTTAAGGCAGGGCAAAAGGGGCAGCTGCCCTGAGCCCTGTCATTGTTGTGGGGCCCAAAGCAGCTGCCTCATACTTGCCAACTATCCCAGTTTAAATTCCCTTGACTTTTAGTCCCTTGCTGTGTCCTGATATCTCAGTGTGAAGTGCTCCTACTAATGCTGCCCTATTGTTGTGTACAGATGACTCACCTACAGACCCTGTGTTTACATGTAAATAACCGGCATTCATATGTAAATAGCTGCATCCAGCGACATAGATGTGTAAATAAAGGCAGCATTCATATGTATATCATGCCCCCTGCAGTGAGGAGATGATGTGCTGTAATCTCTAGCAACCAATCGGTAAGCAGTATTACTCTACAGTAATCTCTAGCAACCAACCAACAAGCAGAAATCATGTGCTGTAACATCTAGCAACTAATCAGGGAGCTGTAGTGTGTGCTGATACCTCTAGCAACCAGTCAGTAAGCGGTAATGATACACTGTAACCTCTGGCAACCAATCGCAGCCTGATCTGATACAGTAAACTGATTTTAAGTCTAGCTGCTATTTATTGAATGTCTCAGAGCAGGTGAAGAGCGAAATTGTATAGGGGGGCCCAAGAAAATGTTTGCCCAGGGTCCAATCAATATTAAAGACGGCCCTGACCATGTCCATCCCTTTATGACTACAGTGTACCCATCTTCTGATGGCTACTTCCAGCAGGATAATACACCATGTCACAAAGCTCATATTATCTCACAACTGGTTTCTTGAACATGACAATGAGGTCACTGTACTCCAATGGCCTCCACAGTCACCAGATCTCATCCAATAGAACACCTTTGGGATGTGGGATCATGGATGTGCAGCCGACAAATCTGCAGCAACTGTGTGATGCTATCATGTCAATATGGACCAAAATCTCTGAGGAATGTTTCCAACACCTTGTTGAATCTACGCCACAAAGAATTAAGGCAGTTCTGAAGGCAAAGGGGGGTCCAACCCGGTACTAGCAAGGTATACCTAAATAAAGTGGCTGGTGAGTGTATGTCTGCTTGCCTTTGTGATTCCAGCAAAAAGCAGCAGTTGAAAAAAAATAAAAAAACAAAATAAAATGTTTCTTGAAGGCCTTCTAAATATTTTCTATTGACGATTGATTTCATACATCCATTGTTTGATAAAAAGCCTATACTAATCTTCCTATAACAAACATATAAAAGTTTTGATACCTTGTCTTATACTGGAAATTTATCATGGTGGACAAGTTCTGAAAATCTCCATAAGTCCAATAACATGTTATTGTCTCAAGCTGTGGCAATCGGCAGCTCGTGATTCTAGGCCCTCTCGAAGTTTCTAAAAAAGAACAGAACAACGGGGTTAATTGAATTGTTGTGAACGGGAAGCAAAGATCGACTCACACATTGCTATTTCTATATTAAAATCTTTTTTATAAAGCAACATCGCTTCACAGTTAGCCATACCCAGCCGTCTTAAGTTCTCCAGGTAGCTGGTGATTTTGTTAACCTGGATCCAATAATGCATGCTGTGTGTATGTACAAAACAAAATAATTTTACTTGCTTACCATGAAAATCAATTACTGACACTTCTGGAGGTCACAACAGGAGCGGCTATGATTTGTGAACAGCCTGTTCTAAGGCCTACAAAGTCTAAGGTAAAATTGGCAAGTAAACACTGTAATGTACTTACAAAATAATTCCAGACAATTCTTTTATTTCCATCATCCTAGCTGCCCCAATGCAGAAAGACGTTGCAAATCTTTTGCTTCACATTGAAGCCATTTTTTTTTTTTTAAGGGCGCATTCACAATGTTCCAACACATTAACATTAGAACACGCCTTACTACAATGCCGAGTGATGCATGTTACGTGCATAGGTGCAATGCAATGCCGTCCAATCCTAAAACTGAACCCCAGGAAAAAAGCATACATGCAATAGAATATCATAAAAAGGAAAACGTGCTAATTTAGATCATTTTCGAGCAGCAACCCTCCTGTAAGATATATACAGTGCATAAATGTAATAGTACAAAAGGCTGCACTAATGACACTTAGTTAGGTAGTGCTAATGAAAATAAAGTTAGAATAAAAATACTTATTAATTGTGCAAGAACCAAAATCATAAAATTAGTGAAAAAATGTATATAGTAAAAAATAGTCCAAATTTGAAGGATTGTCCTTCCAAATTCGTAAAGTGTCCTTCCAAAGTGTTAATATCCACCACCAAGTAATGTGCAAAATCCACTAGGATGCAAGGGATGCTCGCTTACCAGCTGATGGGGACCTCCTATTATGGAAGGTCACAGACACTTGTGGCTAATACCCAGCCAGGGCTTTTATCCAGTGAGGGGATATTTAAATGGCATTTCTCACCAAGCCTATATTCCGGGGACCAGGGCACAGTTGAACTCGAATAAGGAGACAGGGTCCAGGGCACTCCGCACAACTTGAAATGATGAGTTCCTCTCTCAGAGTGCAATCATAATTCCCCAAAAAAGAGATAAACTCGCCATCTCAATTTTAATATAAAACTAAAAGGTACTTACATCAATGTAGTTTAAAAACAGCATATCAAACCGGGAGGAGCAACGCGCTGATGTCACCGCGCTATATGTGATCGCGGAAGGACGGGTGTTCGCGGTTTAGCCGGCTGGCTTGTTTTGTATGCTGTTTTTAAACTACATTGATGTAAGTGCATTACCTTTTGGTTTTATATTAAAATTGAGATTTTATACTATGGCAAGTTTATCTCTTTTTGGGGAATTATGATTGCACTCTAATGGAGGAACTCGTCATTTCAAGTCGTGCGGAGCGCCCTGGAACCGGTCTCCTTATCCAAATTCAAGCCCTGCCTTGGGATGAAAAATAGTGTCCCATCTTTGGTGTCAGTGGGAGGAATAGTTCCTCATCATTGGTGTCAGTGTGAGGAATAGTGCCTTGTATCAGTGAGGGAAATAGTGTCCCAAGGGCCGGATAAAGGCAAGCAAGCAGAGGGCCACATTCGGTGTGGAGATCCCTGGTCTAGTGCGTTGCCAGTCCCAGACATAAATAACATCTGTCAAGTGTTGTTTATTGCTGCCTAAAATGAAGTGGAGTGAATGGAGTTGGGGTTTAGGGGGCAAAATTTGGGGGGAGTCAGGGTGGGTATTGGTTAGACTGAAAGCTAGGGTTACCTAGGAAATTCAAGAAAACCTACAAATGTAAAATTTGCTTTTCTCATGTGATTCATTTGCTGGAAACCTCTTTAATTCTGTTCACTTTTAAATTTCATACAAAGCATCTACAGTTGTAGTCTTCAAGCAGAACAGGTTTCCTAGCAAAGAAAGCAACATTTGCATTCATCTAAAGATGTATGTTCCCAACCACTGGAATATTTAAACATTTTTCACAATGTGGTATTCAAATACCGTCCTTGATAAATTGTATGGAATCTTTGCTTCTATTTGAAAAAGCCCAACAGAGTTTTGTCTGGCCAGCCAATCTGTAGTCCGTGTCAGATCAATTTTTTTAAGGATTAGACCATCATTTCTAACTTTAATACAATCATTATTTGTTGAAATGTCTTAAAGACATTGGATGACAATTTTAAAATCCCCAAATTTTTGGCCAAATATTGGAGATGACCTAACATCTATGGGTCACCAGCAGACACTGTCAGCCAAGGCGAGTTAACCGCACGTGCTGGAAAACCTTGCTTGATGACTGTTCTTTTTATCTTTTTCTGCAATTCTTTAAAGGCTAAATATAATTGGTCCCACAATGGACTGTTTAGGGACCTGGTGGTTAATATAAATATCTAAACATGGTAAGATTATGGCTGTACTTCCAAGAACAACACCCCCGGTGACTATGGTGGCATTCATTGATGCTTTATGAGGTCCAGGATGGTAATATGAAAGTCTTTTTTCTATTATTAGGAGTATGCTGTTTAACATAGGTAAAATAGATGCCTTGAAGGTGCCTCCTAAACATGGTCAGGACACTGTGGCCTCTTACACAACTTTTGGTTGTGCCCACCCCTTGAGCAACTTTGGTAAAATATCTTCCCATTTCTCTAGAATAGATAAGTTCACAACCCCAATAAGCCCCCCTCTGATTGTTTTGGGGTTTTCCTGGGCTTCCTATAAGGTGGGGTAGTAAATTAAAAAAAAATGGAGATAGCGGAAATTTTTCACAGCTGCCAAGGAATGCTAAGCTCTTAGCTAGACAGAAGTCCCACTTCTTCCACTAATGTTGTCACCATTTTGATGTATATAGTGGTTACTGGAGGAAACCAAAGCAGAAAACGTCATCTTCAAAAAAGACAAGACATCCATATTACAGTTCCTTTCCATACCAGCTGTCTTAGAATTGTGCCTGTATTAAATTGATATCCTGCAATATTTTTCATTTCACCAGCATCAACCAGAACAGTTCTATTTTTTCTATTAAATAAAATGTTAGAGGTTTATGTTTGTCGGTTATTCAGCAATAAGCAGATATTAAATCCTGAGAGAAGAAAAAAATATTCTGCTTCACTTCAAGCTCTCAATTTCCTTTCCTAACAAATGCCTCTGTATGTACAGTATCTGTGCATGGATAATAACAGCAGACTGATTCCATAGAAGCTGTTATCCATATGAAATAAGGAAAATCAACAAGCAATGATTGTGCACATACACTAAAACCAGCCAGATTTCAGCTGACTTTGGAAGTAAAAATTTTCCTAAGCGCTTAATCCAATAGTGAAAGCTCCAAACAAGCGTGTGTGGGGGGCAAGAATAATAAACTCAAGGGCAGCCTAGCAGCACTATTGTCGTTGGTTCAAATCCCAACCACAGCACTGCCTGCGCAGAGTTTGGATTTTCTCCCTGTGCCTGCATGGGTTTCCTCCCACATTCCAAAGACATGCTGTTAGGTTAATTGGTTCCTGTCTAAATTGTCCCTAGTATGAGTTTGTATGAATGTCATTTAGAGGATCTTAGATTGTAACCTCCTTGAGGGCAGGGACAGATGTGAATGTACAATTTATACAGTATGAAAAGTGCTGTGTAAATTGGTGCTATACCTATATGGCTAAAGGGTACCTATAATAAAAAATAACAGAATAAATAATTAAAAAACAAATTCATAGATAGCCCCAGGAGGTGTTCTGTTTATAAAAGGGCAGACACCCAAGAGCTGCCAGCCTGTGTGGTAGTTGATATGCATATACAATACAGGGGGGGGGAGTGTTATTTACTAAAGGCAAATCCACTTTGCACTGCAAGTGCACTTGGAAGTGCAGTCGCTGTAGATCTGAGGGGGACATGCAAGGAAAATAAAAAACAGCATTTTTGCTTGTACATGATTGGATGATAAAATCAGCAGAGCTTCCCCTCATTTCAGATCTTCCCCTCAGATCTACAGCAACTGCACTTCCAAGTGCACTTGTAGTGCAAAGTGGATTTGCCTTTAGTAAATCAACATCCAAGTGTCTGAAGACACTAATGGAGGTAAATTGGGTATCTGGTACTCCAGGAGGCAATGCCCTTAGTTTGTAATAATGTACATTTGATTAGTCAGTCTTTAGGTAAAAACCAGGTTGACCCACAGTTATTCAATTGCAAATTGAATAAAAAGCAGATGCACTTCACAAAAGGACAGGGAGAGAGAAGCAGCGCCAATCTAAATGCAGCGATATTAAAACTGGTTTATTAATGAAAGTAATGTACTCCCTAGAAGGTAGATAACATGGACACATCAAAAGGTAGCAGCCTTGTAGTTAGCAGGGACACAGCCTCATTCAAATCCTGACAGCTTCCTTCTGCACCCTTTCTTCTGACCTGGGACCCCGGGATTCACCGGCACCGTCGGGTACAAGGGCACTACGCTCTTCAGATGCCCCTCTGTATCTCTGCTAACTGCAAGGCTGCTACCTTTTGATGTGCCCACGTTATCTACATTCTAGTGAGTGTATTACTTTCATTATTAAACCGGTTGTAATATTGCTGCACTCAGATTGGAGCTGTTCCTCTCTCCTTGTCTTCCAGTGTTCACAGAGTCTCTTCTGCTCTATAGCGGGCTGCCTAACAAATGTATTACAACCTTGCCCCCATCCCTGGTCCTTTTGATCCATCTAAGCCATTTCCCCAGCCAGTGGTATACTTGCTCCAGCAACAGATGTTCGAGCGCTTCATAGTTACATACTAGGTGAGGTTGAAAAAAGACACAAGTCCATCAAGTCCAACCTATGTGTGTGATTTTATGTCAGTATTACATTATACAGTATAACCCTGTATGTTGTGGTCGTTTAGGTGCTTATCTAATAGTTTTTTGAAACTATCGATGCTTCCCGTTGAAACCACCGCCTGTGGAAGGGAATTCCACATCTTTGCCGCTCTTACAGTAAAGGACCCTCTACGTAGTTTAAGGTTAAACCTCTTTTCTTCAAATTTTAATGAATGGCCACGTGTCTTATTAAACTCCCTTCTGCAGAAAAGTTTTATTCCTATTGTGGGGTCACCTGTATGGTATTTGTAAATTGAAATCATATCCTCTCTCAAGCGTCTCTTCTCCAGAGAGAATAAGTTCAGTGCTCGTAACCCTTCCTCATAACTAATGTCCTCCAGTCCCTTTATTAGTTTTGCTGCCCTTCTTTGTACTCGCTCCATTTCCAGCATATCCTTCCTGAGGACTGGTGCCCGAAACTGGACAACATACTCCAGGTGAGGCCAGACGAGTCGGAGAGAATTATTGTTTTAACTCTTGAGTTAATCTCCTTTTTAATGCATAACAATATTCTGTTTTCTGTATTCTGCTTTGTTAGCAGCAGCTTGGCATTGCATGCCATTGCTGAGCCTATCAACTACTAGGACCCCCAGGTCCTTTTCTACCCTTGATTCCCCCAGAGGTTCTCCCCCCAGTGAGTAGATTGCATTCATATTTTTGCCACCCAAATGCATTATTTTACATTTTTCCACATAAAACCTCATTTGCCATGTAGTTGCCCACCCCATTAATTTGTTCAGATCTACTTGCAAGGTTTCCACATTCTGCGGAGAAAGTTATTGCCCCAAGGACCCTTGGGTGCAAGCCATTTGGTCCCGGTGACTTATTAATGTTATGTTTTTCAAGTCTATTCCTAATTCTGTCCTCTGTTAGTCATGAGGGTGCTTCAGTTGATGTGTCATGAGGATAAACACTGCAGTTTTGGTTACTGAAGCCCCCCGATTCCCTTGTGAAGACTGAGGAGAAGAGTAAATTCAATATCTTCACCATCTCACCATCCTTTGTAACCAGATTCCCTTCCTCATTCTTTATGGGGCCAATATGGTCTGTCCTCCCTTTTTTACTGTCTATATACTTAAAGAATTTCTTGGGATTTTTTTTTGCTCTCCTCCGCTATGTCTTTTGTGTTCTATCTTAGCTGCCCTAATTGTACCCTTACATTTCTTGTTGCATTCATTGTAAAATTTGAATGCTGATGATGATGATCCCTCAGCCTTGTATTTTCTGAAGGCCTTCTCCTTTGCTTTTATATGCAATTTTACATTGGAGTTAAGCCACCTAGTACTTTTGTTCGCTCTTTTAAATTTAATTCCCAATGGGATTCACTGGCTAATGCCCTTATTTAATATGCTCTTAAAGCAAACCCATCTCTCCTCCGTGTTCCAAAGATTTTTGTATTTCCCTTATGTTTTCTATTTGTGTGATTTATACTGAAGCTAACTGACCTGTGATCGCTGTTTCCTAAATTGCCCCTTATTTCCAGATCTGTGATCAGGTCTGTATTGTTGGTAATCAGTAGGTCTAGTTACACTTTGTTTCTAGTTGGCATGTCTACCATCTGACCCATTAAATTGTCCTACAAGACATTTAGGAACATCAATTATTGTTTATTTACTCACAAAAGGACAGTTGCAGAGACTGCAGATATAATGAAACAGTGTGACACTGTACCTCCCGGCCTCTGAGGAAAGGGGAATCCCCCCGAAACGCGTTATGATACAGGCACACGCCATCAGAAGACAACATCCCAGAGGGCAGGCTTCACAAGTGTCAGTGCCAGAACCAGCTTCTGTCAGTGGCTTCCAGCAGGAGAGCAGAATGACTTACCCTGCAGCCCGGCCAGGCTGTTCACCAGCAGAACAGCTGGATAACAGGAGCATTCCGGGAGGTACAGTGGCATTATACCCACAACCTCTGAAACTATCTTTATGTGAGTGCACCTGCTTTTTATTCAATTTTCAATAAATACTCATTGTCTTTAATACACTTAGATCCATTGTGATGGTTTCTTTTTGTTCTATCTTCAACTGATTTTAACCTAATGTAGTTTGCTGCCAAAAAAAACAATAAATTCCAATTACATGCTACTAGGCTGCAACACATAACTCTTTGTTTCATAAAAAAAATTTAAAAAAAACAGGGTTTCTGCTGTATTATGCTAGCAAAGCATATAACAGCTGCAAGATGGTTAATATTTCCCTTTAGGTGATAGCAATGGTTTTGCAGTACTGCATCACACATGAGTTTACAGGGGAGCAAAAGGTTCCTATTAAACCAGCAGCATGCTGGGTGATTAATGATGTCCTACTTATAAAGCTTCTGCAAGTCATTCTTGACATTAATTGCCTGGCAACTGTCTTACGTGGAATGGCTCCATGTTATGCATGTTGGATACTGGACTACAGGGTTATTGCTGTTTAAGCCCACGCAAACACCATGATATTTATGAACAAACTGTATGCCTGGCAGGTATTTGGTTCACAATTTATTCCAAAATGGGAGTAAATGGCTCACAACAATATACTGGTTTGCCTTTAAAAGGTTTTAAAGAGAACCAATACCTTGTCCATACAGGTTCTCCAATTTGCTCAACACCCTTTCTGTTTAAGCTCATCTTTTCTTTACAACCCAAATGTTCCTTAAGCCAACCAGAGCCTTTTCAAATACCAGTACTTCCAGGGATGGGAGAGCATGTGACTCTCTCCCCTTCCTCCAATGATGCAACAATGGATGCCTGATTGGCCAATCACCCTGAGCACTGCCACAAGGGGTCAGGCTGAGAGACCTTAGCACTGTGTAAGCCCTGACCATAATGACTTGGTATTCACACAGGCATTCTCTCCCTTCTGGCAGGTGAACAGGAGTAGGGAAGGAATAGCAAAGGCTGACTTCAACATCAATTTTAAATTAACTTGCCTTATTAACAAATGCCTCTATATGAATCTGTGCACAGGGTGGTGAGGAACAAAGCAAAGGTTCACTTTAAAGCAGTATTAAACCCAAAAGCAAAAATGGAATATATTTCAGTTTACCAATTCTTCAATGTGGAGGCTGCATAGTTTTATTATTTTTCCTTTTTTTACCTTTATTTTCAGCTGGTGATCTGGCCAGTAACACACTTTCTGTCTAAACACACATACACACCAGTGGCGTCACTAGGGTTGGTGTCACCCGGTGCGATAAAACATGGTGGTGTCACCTCCACCAACTACAGTTGCCCCTCAGTATAGACCCCCCTCCACTGAGTATAGACCCCCCTCCTTCAGTGCAGACCCTCCACTAATTATAAACCCCCTCCATCAGTATAGACCATCCCTCTGAGTACATACCCCCTCCCTCAGTATAGACCTCCCCCTCAGTACAGACCTCCCTCCATCAGTACAGACCTCCCCTCAGTATAGACCCCCCTCCCCTCAGTAAAGACCCCCCCCAGTACAGACCCCCCTCCCCTCAGTAAAGACCTCCCCCCTCAGTATAGATCCCTCCCCTCAGTATAGACCCCCCCAGGACAAACCCCCCCCTCCTCCATTAGTATAGACCCCCCCAGAACAAACCACCCCCCTCTATTAGTACAGACCCCCTAGAACAAACCACCCCCCCTCCATTAGTACAGACCCCCCCCAGAACAAACCACCCCCCCTCCATTAGTACAGACCCCCCCAGAACAAACCACCCCCCCTCCATTAATACAGACCCCTCCTCAGACCAACCACCCCCCCCGAAACAAACCACCCCCCGTCCATTAATACAGACCCCCCACAGAACAAACCACCCCTCTCCATTAGTACAGTTCCCCCCAGAACAAACCACTCCCCCTCCATTAGTACAGCCCCCCAATCGCAAGCCGACACCCCCCGTTACTGCACCAGCTCGGGCGGCTCAGGTAAATGGAACCCCCGGACGGCAGCAGGAGAGGAGAGAACAGTGTGCAGCCACATTGCCCGGGTGGAGAGCAGATCGCAACAGGCTTGGGCAGGAGTGAGAGACAGAGAGGAGGAGAACACATGCCAGACATGGCCGCGGTGCTGGAAGTGTGCTCCAGCTGAAGGAAAAAACTGCCAAAAGGTAGCCAGGGCTTTTGTCATCAGCCTCGTGATGGTGTCACCCCCCTAGCGGGTGGCACCTGGGTGCGGACTGGCCCCTCACACCCCCCCCAGCGACGCCACTGGTACACATAAGATCGGAAGAAAAATTTTGTATGGCGAACAAATCGGGTAGTTATCCGATCATTGCATTAGTATAGTGCTTTTGACAGCCGATTCAGACTTTTCGGAGGACAAATACTGAAGGTGCAGGCTACAAATGTTTTACCATAAGTGAACACAACATCCGATTTTCGTTTAATGTGTGTAGTAATCGTACGGAAATAATCGAAAAAGCAAAAAATGTGCATGATCAGAAGCAAAGAAAAACTCTACACTTTCTCTTCTACAAGCTAGTACAGTAAAACCTTGGTTTGAGAGTAACTTGGTTTGAGAGCATTTTGCAAGACAAGCAAAATGTTTTAATAAATTTTGCCTTGATATACAAGCGATGTCTTGATATAAGAGAAGCGTCATGTCACAGCTGAGTATAAAAAAGAAGAGAGGAGCCTCTAAGTGTAGCAACATGGTTACATTTAATGAAGGTACAACATTTAGCAACTTATTGCTACACTTAGAGGTGCCTCTCTTCTCTTTTATACCCTGTAAAAAAATGCTTTGATATATAAGTGCTTTGGATTACAAGCATGTTTCTGGAACAATTTATGCTTGCAAACCAAGGTTTTATTGTACATAGCTACATTTGCCTTTGTCGACGGAGAATTTTCGTACAAGTCAATACCATTCCAAATACATCAAGACATGGGCTTTCATGGAAAAACTAACGCTCAGTCGTCTGATGTTCTTATAATGTGTACTAGGCTTTAGTGTGTCTCCACCTCACTTGAGAAGCAACAGTAACACCTTTAGACAGAAGCATTGTCAAATTGTGGATTGGTTAGTTTTAGATGTACTAGCAGATTTAAACAGACATGACTGTCAAATAAAGCTAACACCCGCTAACACCTTTTAAGCAGTAACAGTAAGAATTTTTTCTCCACCTTTTGGGATAAAGGTTTTACATAAATGAATAAAAGTTGACCATTGTAAGGACCCTTGTCAGTGTTAAATGGTTTGTCTCATCCCTCTAACTGAACTCTAACTGAAAGCTTGGCCTGTGAACAGATGCACAGATCACCTGTGCACAGATCATCCATGTTGATGTAAAGTTAAAATTAATATCCTTATCACATCCAAGAATCTGTAAGCTACAATAAAATAATCTTTTGTTTTTGGGTTTATTAAATTTTTAAGAAACACCATCATGAAATTCTGATGATTTTAAAAATCAGTATATTAATTCATTTTTTATTTGACATACTTGTATTTATATTTTTCCCCACAGCTACATGCAGACCACTTGGCCAGCAAAAGCAAAAGGGGTTGGTAAATGTATTAATTGGTCAGCTTTTATTTTCACAGTTTATATCTTTGTAGCACCCCTGCCCTGGGCTGGCTAAATTTAGTGTATAGCTCAGCTGTACACTAAATTCAAAAGTTTGTATACTTCCTTTCTCTCCCACCATGTCAGATGTAGGCAAGCATAGGAGTGGGCACACATGGCTCCCATGGCTACTCCCCTTAATTGGTGGTAGAACTTTTGGTTAAACACAAAACAGTTGATATTTACAATCAGATCCAAGAGTTCCACCAACAAATCAATCTGTGGTCCCACCAGGGGATGATGTAAATCTAACCATTGGGATACCGCGTGTACCCCCACCTCATGTGGAATGGAGGAATATAGAGACTCAACGTCTACCCCCACCAGGACTTTGAGCCAATGAAGAGAGAGAGGGGGAAGGTTGACTCATGGCTCCATGTCTGAATGGACACACATAGCTGCGGCTCAGCTCAGGTTCCCCCATAGCAAGCTGCTTGCTGTGGGGGCACTTGCAGGAGGTAGGGGCCAGGAGTGCCAAACGAGGGACCCGAGAAGAGGAGGACCCAGGCTGCTCTGTGCAAAACCACTACAGAGAGCAGATACGTACAACATGTTTGTTATTTTTAAACTAAAAAAAAAATCACTTTAAACCAATGAAACTCATCATCAACTCTTGCATTCAGGATGGCAAGCGGTGAGGACCAGGAACATGCTTTACATGGTCAGGTTGATGTTAAGTGTAAGCCCCAAGACTGGAAGAAGGTGTTTGGGAACCTGTTTTCTTTTAGGTAATAAAAATAATCAATAAAACAAAGTTAAAAATGCACACTTATAACACGTGTTTATGTGCAACCACATGTCGAGTACAAAGTACCCTCATCCCCTGACAATGCCCGTTTAGCGCCGAAACGCACAGCGTCTGGTCCGTGATGTCATCACACCCACCAGTGGATCGGCAGTGGCACATTCATTTTACATAATGGTCTCTACATATCTTCTGTGATGTTACTCTTAATAAATGAGATGGTGATTTAATATACTACGCAATGCGATTTGACCTTTTGTCCTCCTTATATTCCATATGAATTTTGGTGTGAGATGCTGAGTTACTGGGGTACCCGTGGAGATTAGAGCTGCATGGCAGTCAGGCACTATTGATCTCTTATAATATTCAGATCTTACACATCCGGTAAGAAGTTGGAGCACTAGTGGGCACTCTGCAGTGGACACCTGTGTACTGGGTGTATCTGGGCACATCACCATTTTCACAGGAATGTGTGTTTTGGCTTTTTCACATGCTTAATTTGGGACTTGCACTATAAGCTGTTTTGCAATAAATGTTTATATTGTTATACATATTTTTGATATTTTTGTGATTTAATCTCACTAAAGTTTTTGTGATGTAATCTCTTTTGTTTAAAGGGACAGTACAACTAATTAAATTTAAGTTTTTTATGGTCCTGTATTTGGATGATTAGTGTGCTGCTTTTCTTTTTCTTGATACACTTAGCACAGAATTTTTTTTTTGTTAAATATACAATGATGTGAAGGCTTTTAGTATAAGATATAAGCGTTTACATTCACGCAATTTTCACAAAAAATGTATGTACAATAAGATTTTTGGAAATTTTCTTGTATTAGTGTGTGCCAATAATGTTTTTTTATTAATATTTGCTCAACTGTCATGTAACAAACAGTACTATATTTAAATTTTAATATTCCAATTGGGAGGGGTGTTCAACAAACTTTCAAGTTGGGGAATGTAAAAAAAATAGCATAAAACGATATGGCAAAATAAGGTACAAAACTGAAGGCAAGGCTTGGCAGTGAAACGGTTATAAATCAAGTGCATCTTTCCAAATGGCCATTGATGTTCTAATTGCTTTTCCGCAGACAGTAGTTTACTGGCTAAAGTAAAAAAAAAACAAAAAAACAGCAAAGTGACAGAAATCTATAGCAAAATTGTGAATTCATATACAGGAAGGGAAGAGGCCAGAGATGAGCCAGACAATCGTTGCCAAGAAAAGTCCAAGTTGGACACATTCCGAAAGGGAAAGAATGCTCCAGCCTTCATTGGAGGGAGTTCACGGTTTACTGACTGTGTAAACAATGAGTTATTGACCTTCATACATAGAATCCCTCCTCTGTGAACACTGTGGAAAAACACAGCTATACTAGCAAGTATACAATTTTGATACTATTAGGCAAATATTAAAATTGGACATGATCTCTAAGCCACACGCTGGCGTAAAACATCACCCCTGCCTAATGTGCTCCTAAGCATAAAAAGACAGAAAAACAAGACTATCCCATATGGAACTTAAAATGATTTATGAAAGTTTCAAAGTTCCATTAGAGAAAATGTAATTTCTGTTTGGGCCAGATGGTGGTGCCCTTGCTGTTTCTGTGGCCAGATTATGAATCTTGTTGCGCTCCGATAGGTTAGCGATACCCTTGCCAGGATATTTATGTTCTCTTCTTCTAAAAGTATTGTCATTGTTAGCAAATATTTTATCAGTAAAAATGTGAAAAAGGTAAGCTTTGCTAAGAGGCATCAGAGGCTTCTATATGAAACAATCACCAAAGCGAAGACAGCCTGCTCCTCTCCACTAGTCCATTGGTGATACATCACCAGGCACATAAGTAAAAGTGGTGGAAGCAGCCTTTTACTTGGTTGCTGTCCAATCAAACCTGACAGATAATGCATAAAAATCCTGATTGCGCCATCTTATGACATCAGGCAAAGCAGTTCTTGATGATCAGCCTGAGTATGCATAATACCACAGCAGACAAAAAAGTGGATGTCAAGTACACTTTGTAAGAAGTGTTTTGTGGGCAAGATAATATTCTACAGTGTGCCTTTAGGCTTCTAGTTTGCTTCGCACTGAACATTCTTTTATTACTCTCATTTGATGGGAAGCAGTAGGGTTAAAGGACAAGAAGTTAACGTGGGCAACTAACTTGCTCTCCAACACTAAGGACTATATAATGTATTAATGTAAGGTTTCATGCTCTAATTGACACACTTTTGGTGTTGTGGGTTAAAATTGACCAGCAGTAGTTCCTTCTGCTCGCTGTGAGTCTTTACTTATATACTCTAGTTCTCACAGCTTCTACTTCTATGGACCACTTGAAGCGAGGCTACAGATGCAGTGGACCATCTATACCTAGGTCCATTTCTTTCCAGTAAAGATCATGACTGCTGGGAAGCATAAGCTCATTATGACCAACTAAAGTACCAAACCCTTGCCCCACCAAAAACACACAGAGGCAGATTAAGTTGCAAATAGGGCAAAGCCACAGCTTTATTGAACTTTCCAAATGTAGCAACATTCAAAAGTACCACATAACAATGCCAGTCACAGTTATATCGTAAGCATTCATAACATAAACTCAGATAATCTAAGAGGCTTGTCTCCACCATCAGTGCCAGACAGGCATTAAACTGACCCCAGAATTAAACTTGAGGGTAGAGCCCATAAAGCAATATCAACTGCTGGCAAGGTAAAAACCACCTATAACGCTGTGACAAAACTCACAATGGGCGGGTGGGTGGTCAACTCTTGTGACGTCTGAATCTCCTCAGAGTAGTGGAACATGCCCCTGCATAGGGGCATGTCCCACTGAGTCACCTCATGTCTTAGTGGCCACTCCTAATGGAGCTACTTAACCTCCCTGTTTTACGTTAACGTCCACTGAGATGCAATGCTTCCAGCAGTTGAGGCTCCCTTTCCCTGGGTGGGTTTCAAGGGGGTTTCAAGGGGCCTTCCTTAGCTAAAGGCACATGTCACTCTGAAGTGGCCTCCCTACTCACCCCCTCAGGGACTACAACAAACCCATCATGGTAGCTCACTATACTTATTCTATATATATTCATATTTAATGCACTCTGAACTTACCAGGGTTTTGCTCACCATCTCCCCCTTTCCCCGTCAACAATGAGAACACATTCAATAACAGCACATTCTACCACAGGGTGAAGAAAAATGGTTAGGGGGCCACCTGACGCATACCTGTGGAACACCAGTGGCTTAGGGACCACAAACTGAGAAATAAATCTGCAATTGTTTTTTAGCCCTAGATACAAATTGATCCCAACAGCAGCATAAAGCACAGGCATGCTGCACAATGCTGAGGTCCCAAAACTGAATGTTGGACCTATTACTATTCCCAGTCAATAGATAATGTACCTAGAAGCTCAAGCTTGGCAACACTAGGAGTAACCAAACCCCTACAGGCCTATCTTATGGTAATTAGGGTGTGTTGTCAGTGAATATACATTTTCTGTAATTTTTCCTGGAAAGTAAATTCTGGTGTGACTTATACATCACATTTTGACATTCTCGCTGTTCTATATTTTCACGGGGTAATTTCCTATACAGATTGGTAGATTCTGTCTAAAGTGTCCATTGGTGTATCACACAGTGTTGTTGGCATTCCTTCTGGAACAAATGCTAAAATCAGACAATGAGTCACAAACAGAGCCTTTTGCTTTCAAAAAGTCTCATAGAAGGCTCATTCATTTTTGTGAAAAATACAGTAAAGTGACATCACTGTGCAGCACCACTAATCTGCAAGCAATTTGGCTGTCTCCATGTAGCTTTAAAGATGTGTCCCTGAAAATACCTTTGGTTTAAACAGTATATAATAGTCTTGGTAAATTCAGTTCTCATTAACTAATAATATTTGAGAGAAGCTATTCTTAACTAGGGTTCCAAAGAACCCTAGGGCTCATCCAGAGGTTTCTAGGGGTTTCTTGTGCTGTGGCTGATTGGCCTCCGATTAGATCATGCCTGCATAGTTTCGGAGCCAATGCCATTTGGCACAACCAGCTGCATGAACCCAATGACCTTTTTAGCTGTTTGTAAGTGTGGCATTCTGATCACCATTGTAAGGGGGGCATTCTTTACACTGACCACCAATGTATGGGCCATTCTTCCAACTGAGCACCAATGTAAGGAATATTCTTTCCACTTATCTCCAATGTAAGGAGCATTCTTCTCACTGACCTTCAAAATAAGGTGCATTCTTCCCACTGACCTCCAGTGTACTGGAAATTCCTCCCACTGACCTCCAATGTAAGGAGAATTCCTCCCACTGACCTCCAATGACTCCAATGTAAGGGGAATTCCTCCCACTGACTTCCAATGTAAGGGGCATTCTTTCTACTGACCTCCAATGTCAGGCACATGCTTTCCACTGACCACCAACGTAAGGGGCATTTTCCCACTGATGACCAATAAATTGGTTTTCCCTTAGGTTTCCTAAGACTTGAAATTATTTCAAGGGTTCCTCTGGGGTAAAAAGGTTGAGAAAGGCTGTTTTAGGAGGATAAATTAAATGTTATACTATGAATAATATAAAAGAGGGCTTCAAATAAGTTAGAATGAAGATGGCCAAAAAGTTAGAGGGGTTTTTAAACTAGGCGATGGGGGGGAGGGTCCAGAGACAGTGATAGCCAGCGCGGATGATATTCCAGAGGGTAGTGTTGGGGGCATTAGTGGTAGGTTAACCAAAGCACAAAAACACAGGTGAGTATAGTAGCAAGTCCTAGTTGCAATTTTGAAACACCCAATACGAGGACAATATGCGACCGGTCTAAACTATGTGACATGTTCACCAATGCCAGGAGCATGGCAGACAAGATGGGTGAACTAGAGATACTGTTGTACAAGGAGGATTTGGATTTTGTGGGAATTTCAGAGACCTGGTTCAACAGCTCTCATGATTGGCTGGCAAACATTCAAGGGTATACCCTATACCGCAAGGATAGAGAGGGTAAAAAAGGGGGAGGGGTATGCCTATATATCAAGAATAATGTACAAGCGAATGTGAGAGATGACATCACTGAGGGAGCTAGAGAGGAGGTGGAATCCTTATGGGTTGAGCTCCAAAGGGATGAAGCTAAGGGGAAAATAATACTGGGAGTATGCTATAGGCCCCCTAACCTGAAGGAGGAAGTGGAGACGGATCTCCTATCACAAATTGGATTAGCAGCAAGGATGGGAAGTGTTATCATAATGGGGGATTTTAATTATCCAGACATAGACTGGGCGGAGGGAACCGCGCATTCATTTAAGGCTCGCCAGTTCCTTAATGTCTTGCAGGACAATTTTATGGGTCAGATGGTAGACACACCAACTAGAAATAAAACATTACTGGATCTACTGATTACCAACAATACAGACCTGATCACAGATGTGGAAATACGGGGCAATTTAGGTAACAGCGATCACAGGTCAATTAGTTTCAGTATAAATCACACAAATAGGAAACATAAAGGGAATACAAAGACACTGAATTTCAAAAGAGCCAACTTCCCTAAACTACAAACCTTGCTAAAAGGCATAAATTGGGATAAAATATTAGGAACAAAGAATACGGAGGAGAGATGGGTTTGCTTTAAGAGCATATTAAATAAGGGCATTAGCCAATGTATCCCATTGGGTAATACATTTAAAAGAGCGAACAAAAATCCTGGATGGCTTAACTCCAATGTGAAAATGCATATAAAAGCAAAGCAGAAGGCCTTCAAAAAATACAAGGTTGAGGGATCATCCTCAGCATTCAGACTTTATAAAGAATGCAATAAGAAATGTAAGGGTGCAATTAGGACGGCTAAGATAGGACATGAAAGACACATAGCGGAGGAGAGCAAAAAAAATCCCAAGAAATTCTTTAAGTATGTAAACAGTAAAAAAGGGAGGAAAGACCATATTGGCCCCATAAAGAATGAGGAAGGACATCTGGTTACAAAGGATGGGGAGATGGCAAAGGTATTGAATTTATTCTTCTCCTCAGTCTTCACGAGTGAATCGGGGGGCTTCAGTAACCAAAACTGCAGTGTTTATCCTCATGACACAACACAGGAAGCACCTCCATGGTTAACAGAGGACGGAATTAAAATTAGACTTGAGAAACTTAACATTAATAAATCACCGGGACCAGATGGCTTGCATCCGAGGGTACTTAGGGAACTCAGTCAGGTGATTGCCAGACCGTTGTTCCTAATTTTTACAGACAGTCTATTAACTGGAATGGTACCAGCTGATTGGAGAAAAGCCAATGTAGCACCAATATTTAAAAAGGGCCCAAAAAACATCCCTGGGAATTACAGACCAGCTAGCCTAACATCAATAGTATGTAAAATCTTGGAGGGGATGATAAGGGACTATATACAAGATTTTAGTAATAAGAACAATATCATTAGCAGTAATCAGCATGGATTCATGAAGAATCGTTCTTGCCAAACCAATCTATTAACCTTCTATGAGGAGGTGAGTTGCCATCTAAAGGAAGGCCCGTAGACGTGGTGTATCTGGATTTTGCAAAAGCATTTGACACAGTTCCCCATAAACGTTTACTGTACAAAATAGGGTCCGTTGGCATGGACCATAGGATGAGTACCTGGATTGAAAACTGGCTACAAGGGCGTGTTCAGAGGGTGGTGATAAATGGGGAGTACTCAGAATGGTCAGGGGTGGGTAGTGGGGTTCCCCAGGGTTCTGTGCTGGGACCAATCCTATTTAATTTGTTTATAAACGACCTGGAGGATGGGATAAACAGTTCAATCTCTGTATTTGCAGACGATACTAAGCTAAGCAGGGCAATAACTTCTCCGCAGGATGTGGAAACCTTGCAAAAAGACCTGAACAAATTAATGGGGTGGGCGACTACATGGCAAATGAGGTTCAATGTAGAAAAATGTAAAATAATGCATTTGGGTGGCAAAAATATGAATGCAATCTATACACTGGGGGAGAACCTCTGGGGGAATCTAGGATGGAAAAGGACCTGGGGGTCCTAGTAGATGATAGGCTCAGCAATGGCATGCAATGCCAAGCTGCTGCTAATAAGGCAAACAGAATATTGGCATGTATTAAAAGGGGGATCAACTCCAGAGATAAAACGATAATTCTCCCGCTCTACAAGACTCTGGTCCGGCCGCACCTGGAGTATGCTGTCCAGTTCTGGGCACCAGTTCTCAGGAAGGATGTACTGGAAATGGAGCGAGTACAAAGAAGGGCAACAAAGCTAATAAAGGGTCTGGAGGATCTTAGTTATGAGGAAAGGTTGCGAGCGTTGAACTTATTCTCTCTGGAGAAGAGACGCTTGAGAGGGGATATGATTTCAATTTACAAATACTGTACTGGTGACCCCACAATAGGGATAAAACTTTTTCGCAGAAGAGAGTTTAATAAGACTCGGGGCCACTCATTACAATTAGAAGAAAAGAGGTTTAACCTTAAACTACGTAGAGGGTTCTTTACTGTAAGAGCGGTAAGGATGTGGAATTCCCTTCCACAGGCGGTGGTCTCAGCGGGGAGCATTGATAGCTTCAAGAAACTATTAGATAATCACCTGAATGACCGCAACATACAGGGATATGTAAGGTAATACTGACACATAATCACACACATAGATTGGACTTGATGGACGTGTGTCTTTTTTCAACCTCACCTACTATGTAACTATGTAAAATATTTATACTAGAGAAATTCATAAAGATTTAAAGCGGAGTTCCGCCCAAAAGTGGAACTCTCACTTATATGCTTCCCCCCAGGTGCCACATTTGGCACCTTTTAGAGGGGAGGAGGAACCTGTTTTGGATAGGTTCCCTTCCCCATTTCCAGAGACAGGCTGCGCCCCCCGATCTCCCGGAAGTTCGGCTCCTCTCTCCTTCCCCCGCCGTCGGGCCAATTAGAAAGCGCAGCGCTCTTCGCGCATGCACAGTAGGGGACCCGGTTGTGAAGCCGAAAGGTTTCCCAACCGGGTTCCCTTACCAGGAATGGTGGCGGCAGCACCACCCGGGAGTCGATCCGAAGATCGGCTGGGGTGCCAACATCGTGGGCTCCCTGGACAGGTAAGTGCCCTAATATTAATAGTCAGCAGCTACAGTATTTGTAGCTGCTGACTTTTAATTTCATTCACCCAGGCTGGACCTCCTCTTTAATTCATGTTTTTAATGTTGACCCATGTATTCTATATTTTTGCAATTTCATTATCTATCTATTTTTATAGATGGATCTTAGTTTATTGACAGTGTGTATGTTAACGCACATCCTCAGTCCTGAAGAAGTGGAACAACCGCGAAAGGCGTAGCCTGAATGCAATGTATTCTATTAGGATAAATAAAAATCAGTCTTAATCAGTGCAACCCCTTATTTCTACAGTGAATATAACTAATTAATCAACACAGGTAAGTTGCTGCTAGCACCATAAAGTGCTTTCACATCACTCACTGTAATCTTATACCAAATATAAGTGCAGCACAACACACCTATCAAACATAAAGTACAAGTGCAGAATCTTAAATAAGATCAGAAATATAAGTAATAGTGTGAAAAATTCACAACATAATAGTATCCTCAATAGCAAATGTCAATATAATTGAAAAAAGTCTAAAATGCACTACAACACACAAAAACTATAGTGCAAGTGCACAACAATACATGTCATATATATGCATATACCACTGAAAGTAATATTAGCTCAATGTCTTCCACCTCTGTGCAAATGAAGCAAGCAAAGCTAAAAAAGTACACATGCAATCCTCCACCAGTGCTCTCTGGCCACTCACGCATTGACTCCTGTTTTACCAGTGAGTCATAACAACCTGTACCCTGTAAGGGATATAGTCAGGTCTGCATGGCATGCGATCCTATTTTCCTTGAATGTGCTCGAGGGATGATGGCATATGGAACAAAATAAACAGCATCTAGTGCTCTCCGTATAATAAAATGTATTCTGATTATAAAAATGTGATTACACTTATAGGAAATGGCACTTGAGCCGTGCCAGCTGAATAAGGCTCGTACAATTGTATCGGATTGTCGCAGTGTAGTTAGAGATGGCCTTGGGATGACGTAGACACTTAGGCTCCTTCCCCCCCCATACGCGTTACGTCCTAGGGTGTAGACTTCCCCAGTAGGGGTATTTTATTAAGATGTCTTAAACTTTCAAGAATACATGTAATCAAAAGAAGATCCTTTTTATCTTGTGTCTCTTGGGATTTTTTGAGGCGTATACAATAAAAGCGCATGTTTTAGCTACACTACTAATATTTTTTGTATGGGTACCCCTTTCAGAGGTGCATATTTAAAGCCCCCCTATATGTATTACTTCTTTTGGTATAGGTTTCAATTGGGATGACGTCCTCATGGAAATATTACCATGATGCACAATTGAGGATTCCACTTATGTTTTGTTTAAGTTTAGGCAAGTACATCTCCCATCATCTCTCCCCTCCACTAAAGCAAGCAATTAACCCTTGCAGTTTTTTCTGGCGTTACGCTTTAAATATGATAAAACAGCAACAAAGGTATCAAACAGAGGGAGCTGGGCAAGGGGCTAACGTATTTCACACCTAATGACTAAGAACCGATAAAGTGTGAAACATGTTAGCCCCTTGCCAGGCTCCCTCTTCTTGATACCTGTGTTGCGGTTTTATCATATTTAAGAATAAGGGTGATTCTCAAAATGTGCAGCTGTCCAGGTCTTCTTCTAATGCTATAAGTGGTGAGCTGAGATGGCAATCCTACCCTTGGATCTGCATCCCTGGTGGGGCTTCACCTGTCATGGTGTTTTTCTACTTTTCTATTAGGGCAGAAGTCTTTTTTAACTCCAGAGTTCCAAAATCAGTTCCTGAGTGTCCACTTACACAGTGGTACTTCAGAGCTCTGCCCGATGACAGGATGGAGGACAGAGCAAGCTTATCAGAACTGTAACTGAGACAGTGGTGAAAAGCTGGAGAACAATGACAATGACTCTCTCATGTTTCAGGAATTACAGGCGAGTGACAGAGAGGGCCTGCACAGTGCTAATTCTGAGAACGATCTGCTTTCAGCGTCCTGTAGAGAGAACTGAGCCCTGGCCAAGAATCAGAATCCAGCTGCAAAACACCCAGCTAAACATTCGTCTTAAAATGTGGAGGTCAGATGTACATGAATTGTCACTGACACTGAACAGCGTGCACTGGTAAATATTAAATAATAAGCGCATAAAATACAGCTGAGCAAAAAACATGTCATGTAAGGTCACATTTCTTTATACTTGGCTCTGTCTGTCATTTTCCTTGCTCTTGCCCGGCATATCACATTTAGACATGCAAAACTAATCAAAATTTAAAAAAATAAAGAAAATAAAAAAATGGGGCTTACATGGGAGTTAATTTTTGATTGCTCTGTTGTGTGTCACAAATATTCTGTTAACTGCCTCTGATACTTCCATTAAATGATTTTTGTATAAACAGTCTAGACTAGTGGTCCCCAAGCTGTTTCACATAGGTACCCCTTGGCATTCCATTTCTATATTGTACTCCCCGCCATGGGGGTGGGGCAAGGGCAGATTGGGGGGTTAATAAGTGAAACGTATTTATTGGCTACGGGATTGCGCCTAAAAGGTGCCAAACGTTGTGGCACATCACAGATGTACAACCAGTACAATATGTATCACAGATTCATAGTGTATTGATACTCACTGACGCTAGCAAGAGAACACTGTCTTGGCTCTCCCCGTCAGCCAGTCAAGCAGCCAGGACCCAGGACTCTAGACTCCTCTGTACTCAGTATCCCTCTGGACCCTGGACCCAGGTCACTTGACTCAGTACTCAGGACTCTAGACTCCTCTGTACTCAGGATTCCTCTGGACTCTGGACCCAGGTCACTTGACTCAGTACCCAGGACTCCAGCCTCAAGAGGGCCTATCAGTCTGCTGGTGACTGATTGAGCTGCAGGCCAAAACTCTACAATGGCTGTCAGAAATCGCTGCACACAATGTGGTCCCTGACTCTTCCCTGCCTCAGTGTTTTTCCGCCATTACCAAAATATTACAAGTACCATTATATGTGCGGGCAAGTACCTCTGGGGGTACACATAGCCCTGGTATGTAACATAGGGTCTAGACTGCAAAATATGTCTCCACCCAAAACCAACCTTCCATGATGTGTTTCACCGCAGGGATCTGAGGTGTGACTTATATTTTTCATACTTCCGACTGAGAGTGGAGATTGGCTCTGGCAGCCACCATCCAGGTTGTCCATGTGGAGATGAATGAGCAAGTCTGGAGTTCAGCCATGGATTTGGGTATGTTTTTGGGGTCTAGATTGTTTTACGTGTTAACAATGTGCACAAATACATACGTAAAAAAAAAAAAAAAAAAAAAAATCACACTATGGAGCCACATTTTCTAGTTACTTGCTTCATATTTTACATAATAAGGCCGGGTTCACATCTGTCCATGTCCACTTCCATTGTTTTTTTCATCCGCTTGTACATGCATTTTTCTTATTCTATCGTAAATCACAGTGCATGAAAATGCCCCAAAAAAACAGACATGCCTCATTTATTACAAAATTGCAGCGCAACACACAAATGTGAACTGTAAAGATAAATGCGCTTTTATGTGCTGCAAAACGCACATAAAAATATGCATGTGTAAACCAGGCCAAAGATAAACTTAAAAGGGCTACTCGTCCTCTTTCACTGACATCCTATTAAATATCTTTCAAATCACATAAACAGTCTTTCAATGGCATATAACATCCTAACCGAGCCCAACTACAAACTCCCATACAATGCGGTTGGTTTACTAAAGACATATAGGTTGTTCACTTTGCAAGGAAATTTTTCCTGGAGCTTGGTGAATATGGAGAAATTTCACTTCGCAAAGAATACCTAATCATGTGCAAGGGAAAAAAATGCATTTTTGCTTGCACATGATTGGATGATGGAAGACCACAGAGCTTCACCTCATTCACTAAGCTCTGGTGCAATTTCCATTTTAAAGTGAACAGCCTATTTGTCTTTAGTAAATTAACCCCAATGGGAGCAAAACCTGAATATTGAACGTTGGATCTCTCAGACTGGCAAGAATTTGCCAGTGACTTGTCAAAAATTTCAGTTAACACGACCCTCGTAGGATCTATATACAAAATGCTATTACAGTGGTAGATGTGTCCTCAAGCCTCGTCTAAGTGCAACATTAACTGCTGCCAGGTGGGCACAATGCTCCATATTTGTTGGTGATGCCCCAAAATAAGCAGATTCTGGATCAGAATCTTTAATTTTATCTATTACTTAGATCATCCGAATCTGCCTTATTCCAAAAAAAATCATAGTGATATCCCTAAACATCTGCAAAGATTAGTGTTGTACATTATCCAAGATGCCAGAATTGCACTAGCAAGAAGATTGAAACATTCCACCACTCCCATTGACTGTTCCCTCACATGTACGTTCAATCACACATACACAAAATTTGAGGCAACATGGGACCCATGGACGCGATATATATCACTAGACTTGTGAGACCCTGAGGAGACTGCCCCCTTCCCCACCCCCATATTTTTTTTACCTTTCTTTTTCTTCTTTGCAGCATAGTTTTATCATCCATTAGGCTGGGTTTACACTAAAGAATGCAGTGGCTCACAGCAAGAGTCCGGTGCGTCTCCATTCACCATTTCAGGTCTGATTTCAGCCCGAATTTTGGGCTGAATTCAGACCTGAAATGAAACCAAAAGAAGCACAGGACTCCTATCCAATTCGCACTGAAGCCGTTGCGGAGATGTGTGAACCGGCTCCATTGAGAGCCAGTCACAATCTCCTGCTATGTGAATTGGATGTGCGGGAAACCTGCATCCAATTCGCAATAGTGTGAACCCAGCCTTAAAGTCAAAAGGTGTGATCAGACAGGCTCTTTATTGCAAAAAAGACAAGCAGGTCTACTTGGCTTCTCCCATTCCCTTGCTCCATTCACATGGGCACAGGAGATGGAGAAGGCTGACCAGTTCGGCTGTCAGAATGGGGGTCTGGTTGGGATGCAGGCAGGTCCTTTTTTTTTACTTGTTACGGGTTACACCCTGAATATGGGTATTACATATTACTAAAAGGTAAACTTATCCTTTATTAGTCAAGGTTTAACACAAAATTTGTCTCAAAATAGATCTATGTTTATCCCATGTATGTACAATCCATCTACTGTTAATTGATTTGCTACCTCTGCTGGAATTCTTATACAAGCATCACCTACTCTTATGCCCCGTACACACGGTTGGACTTTCTTCGGACATTCCGACAACAAAATCCTAGGATTTTTTCCGACGGATGTTGGCTCAAACTTGTCTTGCATACACACGGTCACACAAAGTTGTCGGAAAATCCGATCGTTCTGAACGCAGTGACGTAAAACACTTACGTCGGGACTATAAAAGGGGCAGTGGCCAATAGCTTTCATCTCTTTATTTATTCAGAGCATGCGTGGCACTTTGTCCGTCGGATTTGTGTACACACGATCAGAATTTCCGACAACGGATTTTGTTGTCTGAAAATTTTATATCCTGCTCTCAAACTTTGTGTGTCGGAAAATCCGATGGAAAATGTGTGATGGAGCCCACACACGGTCAGAATTTCCAACAACGAGGTCCTATCACAAATTTTCCGTCGGAAAATCCGACAGTGTGTACAGGGCATTACAGTTAAATACTTCATAAGGTTATTTTTGAACCTTCCTTCTGCTAGTTTGGGGTCATGCTCCCATCTTGGTCTCAGTTTCCAAAATACTGCAGGGAAATCTGTTTTTTTTTTCTTTTATATATCTGTACTTAAAGAGGAACTGCAGTTTTCTCACATAATTTGTAATAAAAACATCTTTGCCATTCTGAAGCTTCCCTCCAACCACATTTTATTTTAAATATACTGTGATTCTGTACTTGCCAAATATGCTGCAGAAATCTCCCTCCACTAAGTCTGGCTGCAGCCATTTTAACTGTGGGCAGCTGAAGCTGCTGCCTGTTCACTTCCTGGATTTACACAGAGGCACACCTCCAGCTCTGCAGCTCTCATTGGCCCTCTTATGACTCATCTCCCCTCCTGTCCTGGCAAACTCTCACAAGAGTGAGAGCTGTGCATGATGTAATAAGCCTAGGTTAATGACCAGACAAGAAACAGGAAGTGGGCTGTATAAGGTATTTACTGGCAGAAAAAAAATGTTTTACTATCCAAAGTTAAAACAAGGGCAGAAGATTTAATAGATGGAAATTTGAAAAAATGACTGAAGGTCTGCTTTATATATTTACATTTTATATTGCCATTGTCTTGAAAAATAGCAGTGGACTTCCTGTACCTACAGGCCGATTGCTGTATATTTGCAGTGTAAGATCATCTAAGGCACTGCTAGTCACCCGAGATTTGAAGTGAGATTAAATTATGTCACTGCTGTGCTGCTCGCTGTTCTCTTTATCATGCTGAACAGCAAGTACTGTCTGTGTGGTACATGTGACAACAATCTCCCGTATTCTTCATATGTCTGGGCTATGGGGTAGAGTGGCAAGACGGAAGCCTTTTCTGATGAAGAGAAACATTCAAGCCCGGCTAAATTTTGCAAAAATATATCTGAAGTCTCCCAAAAGCATGTGGGAAAATGTGTTATGGTCTGATGAAACCAGGGTTGAACTTTTTGGCCATAATTCCAAAAGATATGTTTGGCGCAAAAACACTACTGCACATCACCAAAAGAACACCATACCCAACAGTGAAGCATGGTGGTGGCAGCATCATGCTTTGGGGCTGTTTTTCTTCAGCTGGAACAGGGGCCTTAGTCAAGGTAGAGGGAATTATGAACAGTTCCAAATACCAGTCAATATTGGCACAAAACCTTCAGGCTTCTGATCGGACTTTCCGACAACAAAATCCTGGATTTATTTCCGACGGATGTTGGCTCAAACTTATTGTCGGAAATTCTGATCTGCACATCAGGAGCGGAGTACACCAGCGAAGGTGTACTCCCATTATGGTACTATCCTTCTCCCGCCAATATTGCTGGCCTTATCTGATGCAGCTAAGACGGGTCATTTACCGGATAGTATGAAGGAGGCCATTGTGGTAGTACTGCCTAAACCAGGGAAGGACAAGCTTTTACTGGACTCCTATCGCACTCTTTATTGAACTCAGATGTCAAGCTCCTTGCTCGGGTCCTGGCCACTAGACTTTTCAAAGTGATTGCAAGGTTAGTCCATTGTTACTGATCAGGGTTTATCCCCACTCAGTCCACAGCTGATCATATTAGAAGATTGTTTCTTAATCTAAAAGTGCCTGTGGATAATCCTGGGGTTAGGGCCATGTTTTCTTTGGCTGCCGCCAAGGCTTTTGATTGTGTTGAGTGGCCCTACCTCTGGGAAATCCTGGCTTGATTTGGTCTACCGAAGGGATTCATTAACTGGGAGAAAGTCCTTCATTCAGCACCTAGGGCTAGGCTCCATATTAATAATACCCTTTCCCCCCCCTTTGTCCTTACATAGAGGCACCCGTCAAGGGTGTCCGCTGTCCCCCTTACTTTTTGCTTTGGCAGTGGAACCCCTAGCCATTATAATTCGCAACATGCATGCAATTGTGAGTTTCCGCAGAGGTCCCTTAGAGGAAAAAATCTCCCTCTATGCGGATGATGCCTTAATCTACTGGGGGATACTCTCAGGATTTATCATTAACTGGTCCAAATCCATCCTAATGCCCCTTTGCAGAACCCCTGCCATCTGGTGCTACTCAGATTTCCATTGCTAACTCCTTCCGATACCTGGGCGTGGTGGTGTCCCTGAATCCTTCTGACTACCTTCAATTGAATTTGGGTTCGTTACTAGGCAACGGGCGAAGTGTCTCAGTTGGTGTACGCTGCAGTACGCTGAGTGACAGACTAGTTAGTATGTCACTTCCGGTTTTCCCTGTGTCAGACCAATGCGCCCGAGCGGAAGAGTGGAGGAGCGGACTCCTCTACTGCTGTTGTCTTCAACTTCAAAGAGAAACAACAAGCAAGTACGGTAGTTGGAAATCCACAGGAGGGGGGCAAAGCCAAATGATTCTACTGACACTGCCAGTTCCAAACCGAGACACAGCAACACCAGTGGAGATAATAGAAGCATTGACGATCACACAAGGCTGGTCTCCTTATTTATACAGGATGGATGGATGGGGAGGCTTCACATGGTCTGTGTGTTTAACAAGTGCCGATCGTCAATGCTTCTATTATCTCCACTGGTGTTGCTGTGTCTCGGTTTGGCAGTGTCAGTGGAGGCAGTTGTTAAACACACAGCCCATGTGAAGCCTCCCCATCCATCCATCCATCCATCCATCCTGTAGAAATAAGGAGACCAGCCTTGTGTGACTGAATACACACCGAGATAAGAATGAGATAAGACATCCTTCCCAGCCAGTGTATGGAAGAAAGGAGGCAGAAGAGGTATCAGGACAGCTGCCTGTCACTAGCCATGGATTGCAGCCTGCAAGACAGAGCCTCATTAACACATATGTAAGTCCTCATCACTGATCTGTGTGTGTGTGTCCATCCCACCCAATATCTATCTCTCCCACCCACCCAGTGTCTATCTATCCCTCCATCCCACCCAGTGTCTATCTATCCCTCCATCCCACCCAGTGTCTATCTATCCCTCCCTCCCACCCAGTGTCTATCTATCGCTCCCTCCCACCCAGTGTCTATCTATCGCTCCCTCCCACCCAGTGTCTATCTATCCCTCCCTCCCACCCAGTGTCTATCTATCCCTCCATCCCACCCAGTGTCTATCTATCCCTCCATCCCACCCAGTGTCTATCTATTCCTCCATCCCACCCAGTGTCTATCTATCCCTCCATCCCACCCAGTGTCTATCTATCCATCCCTCCCACCTAGTGTCTATCCATCCCTCCCACCCAGTGTCTTATCTATCCATCCATCCCACCCAGTGTCTTATCTATCCGTCCCTCCCACCCAGTGTCTTATCTATCCCTCCCTCGCACCCAGTGTCTATCTATCCCTCCCTCCCAGTGTCTATCTATCCATCCATCCCACCCAGTGTCTATCTATCCATCCAGTGTCTTATCTATCCCTCACTCCCACCCAGTGTCTACCAATCCCTCCCACCCAGTGTCTATCTATCCATCCCTCCCACCCAGTGTCTATCTATCCCTCCCTCCCACCCAGTGTCTATCTATCCCTCCCTCCCACCCAGTGTCTATCTATCCCTCCCTCCCACCCAGTGTCTATCTATCCGTCCCTCACACCCAGTGTCTATCTAAGGCTCCCTCCTACACAGTGTCTATCTATCCATCCATCCCACCCAGTGTCCATCTATCCATCCATCCCACCCAGTGTCTATCTATCCATCCATCCCACCCAGTGTCTATCTATCCCTCCCTCCCACCCAGTGTCTATCTATCCATCACTCCCACCCAGTGTCTATCTATCCATTCCTCCCTGTCTGTCTATCCATCCCTCCCACCCAGTGTCTATCTATCCATCCATCCATCCCTTCCACCCAGTGTCTATCTATCCATCCATCCCTACCACCCAGTGTCTATCTATCTATGTGTCCATTTATATGTCTGTCTATCTATTCATCTAACTATCTGTAGGCCCTATTGCAGGCGAGTGACAGGCGGGTGGGGGGGGGGGGGGGTTCTTGATTAGGGCTTTGTTTGCGCCCCCCAAAAAAATTGAGCACCAGCCGCCACCGATGTCAAAATGTATCCAAAGGGTGTATATATCATGATAACTAGGTTACTGTACCTGGCTAGAAAGCTTATAGTCCGCCACTGGATAGCATCTACCGTGCCTACCAAAAAACAATGGGTTGCCTATGTGAATTCCTTTCTTCTCAGGGAACAACTGGCCTATCATCATAGGAATGCTGCATCAAAGTTTAATCTTACCTGGCAGCCTTGGATAACCCTAGTATTGCCCACCACAGCTAGTGATAGACTTCTACGACTCTAACCCAATGAGAGTCACAAAAGGTTCTCTTTTCTTTTTGCTCTTTTTTGTTTAGTGGGTACTCACTTTTTTGCATCCGATAACTGTAAAGAATGTCCTTTTCCTGATTTACTATATCCCATAAACAAGTGTTGAGTTTCCTAGTTTTATGTTATGAATGGTGGTTTCATGACTGAAAGTGATTGGGATACTTTTTACTATGCACAATGTGACTGACTACTGTTTAATCCTTATAAGTGATAGATGCATTGTATCGATACATTGATATGTCCCTTATATATGTTTGGATGTATGGTCACTTTCTGTCATAACAAATAATAAAGTTTTGATAAACAAACAAAAAAAATGGTGGAAAAAGTTCTTAAATTATTTATCTTTGTTTAATTTTTTTACATTACTGGGCACTTAAACCCCCTCCTGCCCAGACCAATTTTCAGCTTTCAGCGCTGACGCACTTTGAATGACAATTGCCCGGTCATACAACACTGTACCCAAATGAAATTTTTATCATTTTTTTCACACAAATAGAGCTTTCTTTTGGTGGTATTTAATCACAGCTGGGGTTTTTATTATTTGCTAAACAAACAAAAAAATGGAAAATTTTGAAAAAAAAATCATCTTTCATAGTTTGTTATAAAATTTTGCAAACAGGTAATTTTTCTCCTTCACTTGATATGCGCTGATGAGGCGGCACTGGTGGGCACTGATAGGCTGCACTGATAGGCACAGATAAGGCGGCACTGATAGGCATAGATTAGGTGGCACTGATAGGCATAGATAAGGTGGTACTGATGGGCACAGATAAGGTGGCACTGATGGCCACTGATAAGATTGCACTGATGGGCTCTGATGGGTGGCACTGATGGGTACTGATAGGTGTTACTGATAGGTACCACTGATAGATGGCACCGATGGGGACTGGTAGGTGACACTGATGGGCAGCACTGTTGATGAGGCACTGATTGGTGACACTGATAGGTGGCACTGTGGGCACTGATGGGTGGCACTGTGGGCACTGGTAAGTGGTGCTAGTGGGCACTCGTAGGCGGCGCTGTTGTGCACTGGCAGGTGGCACAGGTGGGCACAGATGAGCTGGCGGGAGCTCTCCTTGATCGGGACTGATGTCCCTCTGAGAGCCACCGGTGATCGGCTTCTTTTTTTTTTTTTCTCCTCATGCTATCAGTACGAGGAGAAAAAATAGCCGATTACCGGCTCTGTTTACATCACATGATCAGCTGTTATTGGCTGACAGCTGATCATGTGGTAAGGGGTCGGGATCGACACCCTACTCCGATCTGAGTCACATAGACTCGCTGATCACAGAGCGCGCTGCGCGCCCCCTGTCTATTGACATACTCCCAGCAAAGTTGGTCCGCGCTGTAGTTGTCATTCGGCTATAGCGCGGATCTGAAGACGTTAAGGGAGGTCCAGAATCTGTCTGTGATGTCTGGTAGAATGCCTTGATTAGAAGACTGGGAACAAGAATTATTTATTTATTACAGGCACTTATACAGGGCTGTCAATTTACGCAGCACGTTACATATATATCGTACATTTGCATAAGTCCGACACATGTTTTCGAAACCTGCAGCAAAGTGCACGTTTTCTGTGTGTTTTGCCGTGCGTTCAGGAAACACGAAGTGTGAATCGAGCTCAACACATGCTTGCCTTTCCATTGTGGGAAGATAATCTCCACAGCAAAGAACAGAGATAGATTAATTCAGCTCGGGGGGGGGGGCGCATAAACTGCCTGAAACAGTACCTGTTATTAGCAAAGAGACCACTTTTACCATGTCCTCATTTGACTACAAAATGCTATACTATTTTTTTGTACTTTTGGTAAAATGTGTAACATACAGAATCTATAGGTGGGGATTTATTATTGGCATCCCAGAAATGTAGGCAAACAAAGTTTTCTGGTGCAAATTGAGTTTGGCCTACTCCCTTCCTCTGAGCTTCCCTATTGATCAATAAGGCTATTCATCACATTAGGGATCAAAGGAAGGTTTTGGTTGGCAGGAGGGCCTGGAACTATTTTGACATTTATAGGAAATGTTGCCTTCAATCTCCAGATTGTTCATAAAATATCATGTAAATACTTACAAACTAGAATAAAATCTGTAATTTAAAGTGGTTGTAAACCCTCACATATACCCATTGAAGTGAACAGCCTCATGTGATACACAGAGATAAAACAAATCTCCCTACATACATTGTACCTGTTTATCAGCAACCCTCTTTTCTCTACAGCCTTTCAAAATCCAGAATTTACACAGCTTTTCTGAGCTTTCAGAGCCAGGGGGAGGGAATCTGATGTTATACATGGCACAGCTCAGATAAAAAAGTTGCTTGTAATCTGGGACTTGAGTGGAGGGAATGGACACACCCCCCTCTACACAGTATCATAGAGAAACATGCACAGCTGAAGCTGCAATCACAAGCTGTGTGCTGGCACTCCCTTGCCCAACTGCCTCCATCCCTTGGAATCAACACAAGCTGTCAGTAATGATAGCAGAGGAACAGGAAGCAGACAGAAGTCACACTCAGTGCTTCGGACTGAGGCAATGTCAGCTATTTACAACCACTTTAAGGGCCAGCTCTGCACAAGCATCAGCCATGTTCTGTTTTGTTAGGCTTAGCTCCGACTATGAAAAGGAGGATTGTATGGATCATTCATCCCCTATCAGGTTGATCAAACAACACAGAAAACGGCAAAAAAAAAAGACTTTCTAATGTAGCATGACAAGCCAGAACAAATGTGCTATATCTACACTCTTAATGGCACATCAGTAATTTAAGTCCAATACAAATTCTTAAGATTAAAAATGTGCTTCCCTTTTCCATGACCTGTCTGCCTTTATAGTTGCTGAGCAAGGCTCTATAAATAAAATGCCTCAGTTGCATGCACCATATCTGCAGAATTGTTATTATAGCTGGGAATCTGAAACTGAAAAGTTGCCATAGGCATTAGTTGGAATTTGGTCAGGCCTGCGTTGTCTGGCTGCCAGGGAATTTTTTTTTTTTTTTTTCTAAGCGAGCAGCACATACAAATCTATGGGCTTATTGTACAAGCCACAAATGTAATAAACTCAGCAGACATCTCCTGGCCCCAGTATTATTTGGGGGGTTATCAGGCATTGGTTTGTAAGTTAGGGTGGCTGTAATAGGATCACTAAATGCAAACTGCAAAAATCATACAATATAACCAGTGATAACCTAAAACAATGCACCAAGATTGCTTAGAGACCAGAAAGCTTTATTCCCTTGTCTTGTTCCCTTGCTGGCTGAACTTGTCAAATGTCGCTCAAACACTACTAGATAGGAAGAATCTAAGATGGTTTGGCCACTGAGGGCGCAACACCATCGGAGCAGGTGAGTAGTATGTTTATTATTTACACTACATATTCTAGAGGTGTATCTAAATTATGTTGATTTCCTTTGCAGGCAGGTACAAATGGATATTAAAGGTTGCTATATATTTCTGTACTGTACATTGTATAGAAGATCATATGTGTTAGCTAATATATATATATATATATATATATATATATATATATATATATATATATATATATATATATACCACCCCTATATTCCTCAGAGGTACTTAAAGAACGATGTTCCTTGGTTAATAGTGGAGATTTTAAAAATTACCTAAACCCCTCTTTGGATACATTTGGCTTGTTGACTGCAGTCTCAACGACTATGGTATCTACCTCCTTTGTTGGCTTTGTTGGGGAAATTGGTTTTATGGATGTCTGGAGAATATTACATCCTAATGGTAGAGCGTTTTCTTGTTTCTCTAGGACCTTGTCAAGAATAGATTTAGCACTACTTACCCCTACAATGCTACCGGTGATATCTGAAGCAACTTATGCTGCTAGAGTATTATTTGATCATTCCCCATTGATACTTAAGTTGGCCTTAAATTAAACTCAGAATCATACCTTATGGAAAATCAACCCTTATTTGTTTGATCTTTTTCCTTCAAAACATCTTGGCCTATAGAGCGGTAAATAAACCCTCTGTATCTTGACAGATATATTGGGACTCTTTAAAAGCCTATATGAGAGGCTTGTTTATCTCTCAAATTTTAGGAATAAAAAAAAAAAAAAAAAGATCTAGGGCCTGGGAACGTTTAGTGCAGGGGTCTCAAAACCCTCCAGCTGTTGCGAAACTACAAGTCCCATGAGGCATTGCAAGGCTGACAGTTACAAGCATGACTCCCACAGGCAGAGGCTGATGGGATTTGTAGTTTTGCAACAGCTGGAGGACCAGTTTGAGACCCCTGGTTTAGTGACTGAAGACAATTTAAATGCAGAACTCATCTATATAGCAAATCCTACTATGGAAACACAACAAAAATGGAATAGAAAAACAACAGACATATGCTAATATATCTCGTAAAAAAAGCAGAGCAGAAACGTTTTTTTCTTCAGCAACCTTATTTTGAGGAGGGAGAAAATATGGGTTATCTTTTTGCAACAATTGCGAAAGCTCAGAAACTAATGACTCAGGTAGTAGAACTACAAATCTCTCCAACTGAAACTGTACAAAGTACCTTGGAGATTTCATCGGTATTTGTTGATTTTTTTAAGAAATTGTATAGTAGTAAAGTATCCTATAAGGAAGATGAACTTCAACTTTTTCTTAATTCTATTAGATTAACAGAATTATCAGTAGATGAAAGGGAGATGTTGGATCAACCTTTGACATCAGAGGAACTTTAAACCATTTCAGATAGCTTGACTAATAATAAAGCCCCAGGGGCAGATGGGTTACCGGGGGAAGTCTACAAAGTCTATGGATCAGATTTATTGCCAGAATTACTAGGGGTATTTAACACAGCATTGGAATGTGGTCACCTCCCAACTTCTATGATTAAAGCAATTATTATAGTTTTGTTAAAACCTGATAAAAATCCAAGTAATTATTAATCATACCACTCAATATCATTACTTACATTGGATGTGAAGCTATTGGCAAAAGCATTAGCCATTAGATGGACCAAAGTAATATCTAAGATAGTGCACATAGATCAATCTGGTTTTATTCCAAATAGATGAATATAAGACACTTATCCCTTAGTTTGCAGGTCCCTTCTGAAAATCTGGGCAATAGAGCTATATTGTCGCTAGATGCGGCAAAAGCTTTTGACAGTATAGAATGGAATTTTTATGGCACTATTTAGAAAAAATTTGGCTTTGGTCTCTACTCTATAAGTTGGATTCAACTCCTTTACGCTGCCCTGGTGGCTCGGGTGCAGGTAAATGGACATGTATCGGAGCCTTTTTCGCTGCAATGTGGAACAAGACAGGGTTGTCCACTATCACCTTTACTTTTTGCTTTAGTCCTTTGGCTGCTTCTGTCCATCAATCATCAAATATTATTACATTTCGTAGACCTCTGGGAGAGGACAAGATTGCTTTAAATACCGACGATACACTTTTATTTTTGGGAGACACTTCATCATCTTTAAAAGCAGTAATGTCTTTAATCAATACATATGGGTCTTTCTCAGGATTTACAATAAACTGGGATAAATCAGTTCTTTTACCAGTGGACCTCGTGATGACCAACCTGCCAATCTCTGCCTTTCAAATATCAGTAGTTTCTACATTTAAATATTTAGGCGTACAAGTCACACCACAAGTAAATGCATATGTGGAGAGGAATTTAGACCCATTGCTTAAGCAGTTTAAACAAAAGGGAAAAAATTTGGAGTAAGTTGCCTTTAACGATAATAGGTAGAGCTAATTTGATAAAGGTGATATGGATGCCACAATTGTTATAATTGTTACATAATTGTCCTGTGTGGCTTCCTCGGAAATTCTTTAGACAAATAGATACCTTGTTTAGAGATCTTATTTGGAAGAATAAACATTCTCGGATTAGATCGGAAACTTTGCAGCTGTCTAAGGATGAGGGAGGCCTGGCTGTTCCTAACGCCAGACTGTATTATCTGGCATCTCAACTTCAGCAATTGTATGGCTGGAATATTATAGACTGTGAGGACCCCATACAACAAATTATATTTTCTCAATTACCGATAAATCCACTGGTACAGTTATTATAGCCCATCATTTTATAGTAAACGTAACTATCCCACATTTAATTTAATTCATAAAATTTGGACTACTATTCAATGGGATACTCATTACGAGGGATATTCTCATGATATGCCTATGTGGAATAATCCTCGATTGTCTGAGGTAGCAAAACTTGAAATTTTTGTTTTATGGAAAAGAGCTGGTATTCTGCTTCCTTGCCAACTTTTTGATATTGAGGTTTTGCAGCCATTTGATAAACCGGCAGAGAAATATAATTTGTCTAATAAGACATTTTTTCAATATTTACAGCTGTGCCATGCTCTGCAGAGTCAAGCAAAGAATTTTTTACTAAAATATAACCCTTCATAAATTCTAGATATGGCAGAAACTGTAAGACGATCTAAACAGGGACTCATCGGGAACACATATTCTTCGCTACAAGAGAAAACTAGAACAAATTTACTAGAGGGTAGATCTAGACAGTGGCGTAGAGAATTGCAGACACTCAGTGATGAGGAGTGGGATCAAGCTACGAAGAATTTATTTGGGGTATCCCTATCATTCTCACAGTGTTTGACACAGTTGTTTATTATTCATAGAGCTCATTATACTCCTTTGGGGGCAAAGCAACTACATTAAATTGTCCAATATGTACTACTGATGTAGGAATGCTCATTCATATATTATGGCGTTGTCCCAAACTGCATCGATACTGGGACTCCAGCACATCATTACACAGGTTCATTTTGATCCAAAGATATCATTGTTGGGGATTATACCCGAGGATAATCTCCCAGCTGAAATGCACATGATGTGGCTAAGAATTATGTATATGGCTCGTAAACTTATATTACAATAATGGATATCAAACCACCCGCCAACAATAGATCAATGGATTAAAGCAATTAATCTTAATTTAAGACATGTGGAGTTGACATATAAACATAGGAGATGCTCCAAAAAATTTGTGAAAATCTGGCTAGTTTCTGATCTGTCTGAACAGTCATTCGAGCATATTAATGATAATGAGGAAAGCTAATAAACGAGATAGAATATCTGTTGAGGTTAACTGCAAATGAAAATAAAAACTGTTAGAACTTAATAATTTAAATGGATTTGACTGATGACTTAAATATCTGGTGTGCGTAAAGAAATTTTTTTTTGGGTGGGGGGGGGGGGGGTTATACAGGGTATTTGATGGTAATGTTTTATGTTGTAATGTGTTTTTGTTGTATATGAGAAAAAAATCAATAAAAACTGTGTGATTTAAAAACAAAAAATAAAAAAGTATAAGTTACTCTAAACATTTTTTTTCTATGTGTGTATTTTGTAAATCATAGTCTCTATCATTTGCATGTACTTCTTCTTTTTGAAGTACCAGGTTGATCCAGCCAGGCACCTTTCTTCTTTGTTGTATGCTGACCAAACAAAGCACAGACTCCAATCTATAATGGTGTGGTCGGGTTTTATCCTTTGGCTGGCCTTTCAGAGGTACGGGACACTGTGCAGACACACAGCATGCCTGTATTTGGTAGCATGTTCAGCCACCATGCCTCCCCTGGCCAATCACAAGCCTACCTCTGGCACCTACCCCTTCCCAATCACAGCCTGCCTCTGGCTTACACTCCCTCCTAATCACAGCCTGCCTCTGGCACACAACCCCTCCCAATCACAGTCTGCCTCTGGCGCACACACCGTCCCAATCACAGCCTGCCTCTGGTACACACTTCCTCCCAATCACAGCCTGCCTCTGGCACACAACCCCTCCCAATCACAGCCTGCCTCTGGCACACAACCCCTCCCAATCACAGCCTGCCTCTGGCACACAACCCCTCCCAACCACAGCCTGCCTCTGGCACACACTCCCTCCCAACCACAGCCTGCCTCTGGCACACACTCCCTCCCAACCACAGTCTGCCTCTGGCACACACTCCCTCCCAATCACAGCCTGCCTCTGCACACACCCCCTCCCAACCACAGCCTGCCTCTGGCACACACCCCCTCCCAACCACAGCCTGCCTCTGGCACACACCCCCTCCCAACCACAGTCTGCCTCTGGCACACACTCCCTCCCAATCACAGCCTGCCTCTGGCACACACTCCCTCCCAATCACAGCCTGCCTCTGGCACACACCCCCTCCCAACCACAGCCTGCCTCTTGAACATGCCTCCAGCCCAAGCACAGCCTGCATTTTGCCTCAGGCTGACTATGGATACAGGCACATTGTGTGTCTGCACAAGGTCCTGTAACCCTGCCTCCCACCATCAGGGAAAAATAGATGCGTGGTCACATGACAGAACTTTGTAACCCTTTAAAAAAGGCACGAAAGATCATTTCGGAAACTTCAAAAGCAGTAATGGTGCCTGCATAGTTATAACTGTATTAGAAAGTATCTATAACATAGTATGTTTACAACTATTTTAATGATCTTGCTGCTGGCAAGTCACCGCCAGCAAAAAAAAAATGTTACATGGTCGTAAGTATTGAAAAAGAAATGAAACAAATGTAAAACAAATCCCCATTCAATTATAAAAGAAACAAAGAGAATCTCAACCAACATAGTAATTTCGGCAGACAAAAGTGGTGGTAAAGAAGTCTATCAGTAAAAAAAAAGTCCAAAAATGATTACATTTATATATTATATAAAATAATAATATATAGTATATGTAATTTTATATAAAATATTCCAGCATAGCTATATTGCTTTTATTCCAGAAAACTTTAACACCTTCAAAATATATATTTACATAAAAGAGTCAAATAAAATGCAACAATCCAACGCAAGTCATCTGTGCAGTTACACCCGGGAAATACTATCCGAGACATGAGAGTTGTGTATTGTGGTTATTGAGCTGTGCCCTGTGGTTTTATGTTCATGGGACAGTATCCATGTTCTGTGAAGTACTTTAGATGTCTCACCTGATTACTATGACTTCAGTGAAAGCCTTGTACGTTTATAGAAGAGCAAATACTCTGTTTATTATTATTATTATTATACAGTATTTATATAGCGCCAACAGTTTACGTAGCGCTTTACAACTTGAGGGTAGACAGTACAAATACAATACACTTTGATACAGTAGGAATCAGAGGGCCCTGCTCCTTAGAGCTTACTGTTTATGTAAAATCTGCCAAACTAAAACAAGATTATGAGCTGTGGGCTATCCAGCATATAGCATTCTTTTACCTACTGTTTACACTGTTGTACGGTTACTTTGTACAGGTGTGTTAACTGTTACAATTATATATTTTATGCTTCACATAGTAACCAATACTACAAGTCCCAGAATGCACATGAGAGCTATACGGAGTTAATACAAGCTTGATAAAAAAAAGAAACAGATTAGGTTGGATAACTCTTGAGATGTCAACTTTCAATCCACAGAAGGTTACATCCACCTAATTACTGTTAAAGGAATTGTATAAGTTGCATTAAAAAAATAATTATGAAAGATAGAAAAATAACAACATTATAAAAAATAAAAAAATACAATTTTATAAAGGAAAATTTGAAAAATTAGCCCTCCCTTGGAGCCCCTGCATCTCCCACAGGACCCCTTGGCCTGCAGCAACTGGCAGGTCACATCAGAAAAAGGGGTCACATCAAAAAAAATTATAATTAAACCAAAAGTACAGCCAAAGCTTGTTTGGCTGTACTTCTCCTGTGGATCACAGAAGTGCAGTTCATTTTCTGTTTTCAGCTGACAGCGGGATGAAGCCTGCTGTCAGCTGACGCCACAGAGCCGGTCCAGGCTCTGGAAAGATCGCGACCATATGGTCGGGATCCACCCACATACCTGGACTGGTGAGCTGCTGAGAGACTGAGCCAGCCTCTCCTGCCCCATCTACAGCCCAGCGCTCCAGTGAGCGTGGGGAAGAAGAGCAGAGAGCCAGGAAATAATAAGAGAAATACCCACGCTATGGAAACAAATACTATATAGAAACAAAAAGAAAACAAAAATAACTCTAAGGGCTGCTGCTGTATAAAGTGTGAATAAAGTGTAAAATGTTATACTCAGTGCTGCTCCAACAAAATTTAACAAACAATAAAGTGCCTGTGTTAATGTATGGTGTAACCAATACAATAAAGGTTAATCAACAATATAAAGTGCTTAGTGCAAATATAGTGCAAACATATAAAGTGCAATCATATAAAGTCCCTCCATATATATGGTTTGCTGAACTTGTTGTTCAACTTGTAATGTGCAGATCCTGGTGACACTCTGTGCTCCCCTCTTGGGTCCCCACTCACCAAAAATCTTTCAAATCGCCTGGTATATGGGTTGAAGTATCGCCTTCCGGATGTATCCTGTATATAGGTGAGGATGTCACCTTCCTTCCACTGATAAAAACTGAGACGTCAGGTATATCCTGTGTGCGGATGAAGATATCACCTATCCAGCTCTCCCAGTGATCAGATATCCATGTTTTGGACGTATGGCAATGAAGAGATAAAGATGTATAGTGTAAAATACATGTCACTGACAGTAACCAGCTCTCTGCTCAAGGAGCTCCGAGAACCGAGCGATCAGCGGTGCTTGATCGCTTGGTTCTCAGTCTTAGAGCCTGCGGGGGATCGATGGGAGCAGGTTCTCTATTTTTCGGCCGGGGAAACAATTCGACGCATGCTCGGAAGCATTGAACTTCATTTTCTCGGCTCGTCGTAGTGTTGTACGTCGCCGCATTCTTGACGGTCGAAAGTTCAGAGAACTTTTGTGTGACCGTGAGTATGCAAGGGAAGCTTGAGCAGAATTCCGTCGGAAAAAACTTTCCGCTCGTGTGTACGCGGCATAAGTCGTTAGCACTGTCACCTAGCTGCACTAGGGTCGTCGGTTTGAATCCCAACCATGGCAGTACCTGCACAGTGTTTGCATGTTCTCCCTGTGTCTGCGTGGGTTTCCTCTGAATCCTCTGGGTTTCCCCCCACACTTCCAAGACAAGCTGGTAGCCAAATTGTCTCCTGTCCTAATTGGCCCTAGTATACGTATGTATGAATGTGAGTTATGCCTGGTGCACACAATGAGACTATTGGACAAATGATCGTCTGGTTTGTTTTTTTGTTTTTGCATGCTAGTCTCATATGGAAAATGAAGAGTATTAATGTTACGAAAATTCTTGTACAACAGAAAAAAAATTGGAAGTGATGTAATGTATTGTATTTTCGAACACATGTACTGATTAAATGTAAATCGTACGATCTGGTACCGTACGAGAAAAATTTTCGTGCTTGTCCCATCGGATAATTTTGTATGAATTGTTGTGATCGGCTATTGAATGCTGTGTACAAACAATCAGATTATCGTACGATCGCTTTGAAAACAGTATTTTCCATATGATTTTCTGATCGTGTGTATGGGTCTTTAGATTGTAAGCTCCTTGAGGGCAGAGACTGATGTGAATGTACAATATATATGTAAAGCGATGCGTAAATTGCGCTATATAAGTACCTGTAATAAATTAATATATAAATGTGTATAAACGAGGACCATTTCAAAGTGAAAAACGATTTAGCAGAAGCCATAAAGTCTTTGGCTCATTCACACTACATCCAACTGCACTGCAATGCAAGGTGTGCTTCAATAGGCAGACTATTAAAAATGCATGGTCTGTAACAACCACTTAATGCAATCAAATTTTGTACACATTTCATCAGCAGCGTATTGCAAATCGTGCTTAGCTGTGCACTGCAACACATGCATGTTAGGTTCAAAATAAATGTAACTGCAATGCACCAAGGAGTGTAAAGTGTGCTACTGTTCAGTAAAATGAACATCGCTGCATCATGATGGAGTGTGAACAGGCTCTAAGGCAGAGATGGCGAAACTTTTTGAGCCCGAGTGCCCAAACGGCGACACAAAACCAACTTATTTATTTCAAAGTGCCAACACAAAATTAAACCTACTACCGGCTCTGTACAGGGGATGGGACTGCCTCACGCTCAGAATGCAGGGTTCAGGAATGCATTTTGCTCAGAATACAGGGTTCAGGAATGCGTTGCACTCAAAATACAGGGTTCAGGAATGCGTTTTGCTCAAAATACAGGGTTCAGGAATGCGTTTTGCTCAGAATACAGGGTTCAGGAATGCGTTTTGCTCAGAATACAGGGTTCAGGAATGCGTTTTGCTCAGAATACAGGGTTCAGGAATGCGTTTTGCTCAGAATACAGGGTTCAGGAATGCGTTGCGCTCAGAATACAGGGTTCAGGAATGCGTTGCGCTCAGAATACAGGGTTCAGGAATGTGTTTTGCTCAGAATGAACTGTGCAACATACACTGACCAACCTGACACATACTTTCTGTACTACTCACACCCCCCCCCCCCCTCCAATCCCCCCACACACAGTGAATGTAGATAGGAGGATCCATCCTCCACTGTACCTCTCCATGGCATCATCGTCCATCACAACAGGGCTATCCCCAGCACCGGGCTGGCAGTATTACAGGAGTCCCCGCCATCTAGCCACTTCTTGGTGTCCCACCTGCCTAGCAGCCACTGCACCTCTCCCATGGTCATGATCTGCTCCGAGCACTGCCCCTCCCCCTCCCCCTCCGCTGTTTCACAGGTCACAGTGCATTTGCCAGAGTGACAAGCTGTACCAAAGTAGTCCTGGGGCAGGGGGAGCTGGAATAGGGTGCTGCAGAGAGGAATGCCCAAATGCCTCAACAGAAGTGTAGGAGTCCGGGGGGGGCAATAAGCTGCAGCACAGACCCTCAGGACGGCGGAGAAATAACTTTACACCGACCTAAATGTCGCACAAGTGACTGCCTGGCTGGGGTATCCCCCCCCCCTTATCCTGGTGGCGTGCTGCGTGTCCACAGAGAAGGCTCAGCTGTGGCCACGTGCCATGGGCTCGCCATCACTGCTTTAAGGGGTTGATTTACTAAATCCAAATAGACTGTGCACTTTGCAAAGTGCAGTTGCTCCAGCAATGAGTAAATTATGTAAAGCTCCACTTTGCAAAGAATACCCAATCACGTGCCAGAAAAATAAAATAAACATTCGTGCTTGCACATAATTGGATGATGGAAGTCACCAGAGCTTCTGCTCATTTACTAAGCTCTGAAGCAACTGCACAGTAAATCAACCCCTAAGACCCCTTTCACACTGGGGCATTTTTCAGACGCTTTTGGCTAAAAATAGCGCCTGTAAAGCGCCTCCCCTGCAGCCCCAGTGTGAGAGCCCGAGTGCTTTCACACTGGAGCAGTGCGCTTTTAGGACGTTAGAAAAAGTTCTGCAAGCAGCATCTTTCGGGCGGTGGAGGAGCAGTGTATACACCACTCCTCCACCGCCCCTGCCATTGAAATCAAAGGGCACCGCTGCCAAACCGCTTCGGCAGCGGCGCTTTGCGGGTGATATTAACCCTTTATTTGGCCACTAGCGGTGGTTAAAAGCGCCCCACTAGCGGCCGAAAAGCGCCACTCAAATTAGCGGCGCTTTACCACTAACGCCCCCCCCCCGTCCCAGTGTGAAAGTACTGTAAGTGTCTATCATACTTGTCTTGCAAGTTAAATGACTTAAACAGCATACGATGGTCCTAAGTTTGTAAACTAGGAACATTATTCTTAAAAAAAAAAAAATTTAAATAAATGAATTAAAAAAAAATGTTTCAGCCAAAAAAAAAAAAAAAAAGTAATGTTCATCACTGGCTACACACTGGACTTCCAGTTACAATTCTCTACTTGTTGCCCAGTGACTTTTATACAGCCTGGCACATAAAGAACTGCACTGGCACAGGTCCTCACAGACACTCAGAAAAGAATTTCACAGTAACCATATCCCAAGGGAATAAAACATGATCTGCACACAGTGTGCCTGTAGGGCACCCGCAGCCTTAAGTGAGCCAGGGCTACATTTTTATTCATCCTTTACCAAGTAAGAGCCGGGACACAAACAAACTGAAAGGTCAAGCCTTTGTATGGATCTCATAAGTAGATGATGTTGATTTTTCTCATAAAGGAATTTAAACTTTTACATATTATTAATATCTTCAGGCAATAGTATAACTATACATTTAAAAAAACATTTTTTTTTTTATTTTAACACAGGGATATCAAGTGTAATTGGAAACATGACCTATTGTATTTGCCTTTTCTTTTCTATCAATCATCACCGTACCAGGCCAGTATAAAAATTGCAGCCTGGACTGTTACTACAGACAAGGACTGAGAACAAGGAAGGCATTTATTTCAAAGGAGTCGATATACTGAAGGCAGCTAGGCTGTTCACTTTACAAGGGAAGTTACACTTAGCATGGGAATTTTTCCCAGAGCTTAGCGAATGTGTTGATGTTTCCCTTTGCAAAGAAATCCCAATCACGTTCAAGGAAAAAAAAAGAATTTTTGCTTGCACACGTTTGTGTCAGTATAGTTTCACCTCATTTACTAAGCTCTGGGGAAAATTCTCTTGCAAAGTTATATGCCTATTTGCCTTTAGTAAATTAACCTCAATGTCTTCACTGTCAAGAGCCATTAAACTCAATTTTTAAATTGGAATTGAAGGCTATAACTATCTAATCTTAAATCTGCTCCCACATCCTTTCCAACTTCTATTCTAATTACTCTCTAGAAGGAAGATGCTACCTATTCTCAGGGTGCACCAGTCCAGTGACGTGATCAGCTCCGAGTGGTGGCTTAAGGGGAGAGAAGGGCAGCCAACAACAGATGCCCCATAGTAATCCTATGGGTGGCGCCATCGCCCAGGCATTCTAGCCCTTGTTGGTGCTCTTTCCTCCCCACTGAAGCTGGTCGCTGGGGGGATCTTTTGACCAGAAACGAGCGCCCTGCAATTAGGTAAGTACTATATAAGCATCATCCTTTTATAGCAGGGCTGTGGAAATTAAAAGATTAATTCCTGGATTAATCGTTAATATTTTTGATCGATCAAAATTCTTTTGATCGGTACTCACCTCTCCGCCGGCTTCCGGGTCTTCAGGGAGTTCCGTCGGAGATCCGGTAACGTCACGGACATCGACGTCACCGGACTCCTCCCCCCTTCCCCCAGTGCCTCCATTTGCTAACGAAGGGAAGGGGGAGGAGTCCTGTGACGTCGATGTCCGTGACGTCACCGGACAGCCTGGACAGTGATGGTAAATATGGATGTGGTTAACTGGGATCATTCAGTGAGCTAAGTGTAGACAAATTTGATAACCAAATTTAACAGTCAATATACTAGATAAATTTTATAATTAAAGTTAAACTAACTTTCTACGTTTTTCTTAAAGTTTAATTAAAAAAATTACTTACGTCAGTGCTACAGTTTGAATTTAAAACGTATTTGTGTGAACTGTGAAGTTAAGTCATGGATTGTGGAAACGAACCAGTGTTGGGTGATTTTATACAGTGTATACCACATTTACCACTGACTAATGCAGAGTTGCAATTCAAGGAGATCATCTAAAAGTAGTTGGATCTGTATGTGCGTTATAATTAATCGAAATTAGTCGATTAATCGATTTTAAAAAAATTGATTAATCGAACACGAAAATTTTAATCAGTAACAGCCCTATTTTATAGGGTAGCTAAATTAGGATTAGAAGAGGGGTGGGAGTAGATTTAGAAGTAGATAGTTAAAGCCTGGCATTCCACTTTAAGCTGCACACTGTACCCATTTATTCAATGAAGGTCAACATTTTTTAGTTGACAATTTAATTCCTTTCCTTAAAAATGGTATTGTTAACATGATTGCCCTGCAGAAAGAAACACTGCTGAACCATGATGAGTAATTGCAACCAACCTTTTTGAAACATACATTAAAATCACACACCCTACCCTTCTGCTCTAGAAAGAAATTATAAAACAATGTTGAATTATATTGAAGTAAACTTTATTTATTTCAAAAGATTTGTAATTCTGTCCAGCCTGTGCTGTAATTTACACAGCCCTACCACACTGCAGGACTGTCAGGACGGGAAGAGGTTGGGCAAAGGGGTAACTCTCCAATAAAGACATACAAGGCCTTAAAACATGTCAGTAACTAACTTTTCCCACACTGGCTGGAGTTGCACTTAAATATATTATAATTTTAATTTAAGGTTCAGCCATATCCAAATAAAAAAAATACAGGTCAAACATTGTTGAAAAGAACCCATAGCATTCTAAAGCAGCAGTCACCAACCAGTGGTAGGTGAAACCACCGATGGTCCACGAGGAAATTTGATGATCCCCAGGGGTTCTGCCGCAAATCAGCATATCACCTAATTGTGCTCAATACGCGCTGACAGTATTGATACCTGATGCCTCCTCTGAAGTTCTGTACTTCTATGCCAAGGAGGAGATTGATTTATCAGTGGTGGCATGCCAGTCATTGAAGGTCTGAAACTCCTTCAGAGATGGAATTCAAGAGGGCACCCTGTGGCACTTTCTCCAGAAGAAGGGCACTCTTTTGGATCATACCCTTTTTTCAAGTGAACACCTTAGCAGCCCTCTGAGATGATATCACAGGGGCAAAAAAGAAGGATTTTTTCCATTGATAGAGAAGTTAAAAACTTTTTTTTTTTTAACGAATAAAAGACTGCATTTAAATTTATATCTGCTCAGAGTTCAGCTCTCCTACTAATATATATACATCTAATTTTCTCTGCTGGCTCTTTTTTTTGTGATCTTGTAAATAATTTAATAATAAACTGAATCATCTGGAAAAATTGTTGATAGCCTCCTGAGGAAGTATTTAGAAATGTAACGTTACTCGGAGGCCTCTTTTGACGCACAAACCTTATGGTGTTCTGAGTTGCTTGTAATAAAAAATATTTTTGCCCTAAAACTAACCAGAGAAACTTATGGAACTTATTAGAAATAAATGGCACTTGAAGTGGAAAGAGCGCAAGAGGGAGCTCAGAAATGTGAAGTGTTTCCCCAGAGCATCAGCAAACTTTGCACTGATGATAAACATTCCATTCTTTGGCTTGTCTACAAGGCACTATCTGTGTTCCAGGCAACCAAAGATCTATGTATCCAAGACGCGATACCATACTTTAAATGGCCTCTGGGAATCTTTTCATGTTTCAGACGAGAGGTTCAATATTTCTTCAAGGTTCTACACAGAAGCAGTGAAATTAGGATGTTTATTTTGTGGATACCAAGGTTAATGACAAGCTTAACACAACATTACGTGTGTTAGAAGGGCAGACAGAAAGTCTTGTATGAAATTTCCAAAGTGATTGAGCTTTCTTTTTAGGAAATAACATGCATAAAATAATGCATAAAATAATATAAATATACTGTAAGATAACCTAGCCTGATTAAGAACCATGATATAAAGTGATCCTGTGCATTACCCATGCTGGGAAAAGCAACAGGTATATTTCTAAGCTGAACTCCATGTATGATCTTTATTGCATACTCACACTGGACCAATGTAAGCAGTAGGGATGAGCCGAACACCCCCCTGTTCGGTTCGCACCAGAACATGCGAACAGGAAAAAAGTTCGTTCGAACATGCGAACACCGTTAAAGTCTATGGGACACGAACATGAATAATCAAAAGTGCTAATTTCCAAGGCTTATATGCAAGTTATTGTCATAAAAAGTGTTTGGGGACCTGGGTCCTGCCCCAGGGGACATGGATCAATGCAAAAAAAAGTTTTAAAAACGGCCGTTTTTTCAGGAGCAGTGATTTTAATAATGCTTAAAGTCAAACAATAAAAGTGTAATATCCCTTTAAATTTCGTACCTGGGGGGTGTCTATAGTGTGCCTGTAAAGGGGCGCATGTTTCCTGTGTTTAGAACAGTCTGACAGCAAAATGACATTTTGAAGGAAAAAACTCATTTAAAACTACCCGCGGGCCGCGGCTATTGCATTGCCGACAATACACATAGAAGTTCATTGATAAAAACGGCATGGGAATTCCCCAAAGGGGAACCCCGAACCAAAATTAAAAAAAAAAAATGACGTGGGGGTCCCCCTAAATTCCATACCAGGCCCTTCAGGTCTGGTATGGATATTAAGGGGAACCCCGGCCAAAATTTAAAAAAAAAAATGACGTGGGGTTCCCCCTAAATTCCATACCAGACCCTTCAGGTCTGGTATGGATTTTAAGGGGAACCCCGCGCCAAAAAAAAAAAAAAAAACGGCGTGGGGTCCCCCCAAAAATCCATACCAGACCCTTATCCGAGCACGCAACCTGGACGGCCGCAGGAAAAGAGGGGGGGACGAGAGTGCGGCCCCCCCTCCCTCCTGAACCATACCAGGCCACATGCCCTCAACATTGGGAGGGTGCTTTGGGGTAGCCCCCCAAAACACCTTGTCCCCATGTTGATGAGGACAAGGGCCTCATCCCCACAACCCTGGCCGGTGGTTGTGGGGGTCTGCGGGCGGGGGGCTTATCGGAATCTGGAAGCCCCCTTTAACAAGGTGACCCCCAGATCCCGGGCCCCCCCCTTGTGTGAAATGGTAAGGGGGTACATAAGTACCCCTACCATTTCACGAAAAAAGTGTCAAAAATGTTAAAAATGACAAGAGACAGTTTTTGACAATTCCTTTATTTAAATGCTTCTTCTTTCTTCTATCTTCCTTCATCTTCTGGTTCTTCTGGCTCTTCTGGTTCTTCTGGTTCTTCCTCCGGCGTTCTCGTCCAGCATCTCCTCCGCGGCGTCTTCTGTCTTCTTCTCCTCGGGCCGCTCCGCACCCATGGCATGGGGGGGAGGCTCCCGCTCTTCTCTTCTTCTTTTCTTCTTTTCTTCTTTTCTTCTCTTCTTCTCTTCTTCTTCATTTTCTTCTCCGGGCCGCTCCGCAATCCATGCTGGCATGGAGGGAGGCTCCCGCTGTGTGACGGCGCTCCTCGTCTGACAGTTCTTAAATAACGGGGGGGGCGGGGCCACCCGGTGACCCCGCCCCCCTCTGACGCACGGTGACTTGACGGGACTTCCCTGTGACGTCACGGGGAATGCCACAGGGAAGTCCCGTCAAGTCACCGTGCGTCAGAGGGGGGCGGGGTCACCGGGTGGCCCCGCCCCCCCGTTATTTAAGAACTGTCAGACGAGGAGCGCCGTCACACAGCGGGAGCCTCCCTCCATGCCAGCATGGATTGCGGAGCGGCCCGGAGAAGAAAATGAAGAAGAAGAGAAGAAGAGAAGAAAAGAAGAAAAGAAGAAAAGAAGAAGAGAAGAAGAGAAGAGCGGGAGCCTCCCCCCCATGCCATGGGTGTGGAGCGGCCCGAGGAGAAGAAGACAGAAGACGCCGCGGAGGAGATGCTGGACGAGAACGCCGGAGGAAGAACCAGAAGAACCAGAAGAGCCAGAAGAACCAGAAGATGAAGGAAGATAGAAGAAAGAAGAAGCATTTAAATAAAGGAATTGTCAAAAACTGTCTCTTGTCATTTTTAACATTTTTGACACTTTTTTCGTGAAATGGTAGGGGTACTTATGTACCCCCTTATCATTTCACACAGGGGGGGGCCGGGATCTGGGGGTCACCTTGTTAAAGGGGGCTTCCAGATTCCGATAAGCCCCCCGCCCGCAGACCCCCACAACCACCGGCCAGGGTTGTGGGGATGAGGCCCTTGTCCTCATCAACATGGGGACAAGGTGTTTTGGGGGGCTACCCCAAAGCACCCTCCCAATGTTGAGGGCATGTGGCCTGGTACGGTTCAGGAGGGAGGGGGGCCGCACTCTTGTCCCCCCCTCTTTTCCTGCGGCCTGCCAGGTTGCGTGCTCGGATAAGGGTCTGGTATGGATTTTTGGGGGGACCCCACGCCGTTTTTTTTTTTTTTTTTGGCGCGGGGTTCCCCTTAAAATCCATACCAGACCTGAAGGGTCTGGTATGGAATTTAGGGGGAACCCCACGTCATTTTTTTTTTAAAATTTTGGCCGGGGTTCCCCTTAATATCCATACCAGACCTGAAGGGCCTGGTATGGAATTTAGGGGGACCCCCACGTCATTTTTTTTTTTTAATTTTGGTTCGGGGTTCCCCTTTGGGGAATTCCCATGCCGTTTTTATCAATGAACTTCTATGTGTATTGTCGGCAATGCAATAGCCGCGGGTAGTTTTAAATGAGTTTTTTCCTTCAAAATGTCATTTTGCTGTCAGACTGTTCTAAACACAGGAAACATGCGCCCCTTTACAGGCACACTATAGACACCCCCCAGGTATGAAATTTAAAGGGATATTACACTTTTATTGATTGACTTTAAGTATTATTAAAATCACTGCTCCTGAAAAAACGGCCGTTTTTAAAACTTTTTTTTGCATTGATCCATGTCCCCTGGGGCAGGACCCAGGTCCCCAAACACTTTTTATGACAATAACTTGCATATTAGCCTTTAAAATTAGCACTTTTGATTTCTCCCATAGACTTTTAAAGGGTGTTCCGCGGCATTCGAATTTGCCGCGAACACCCCAAATTGTTCGCTGTTCGGTGAACTTGCGAACAGCCAATGTTCGAGTCGAACATGAGTTCGACTCGAACTCGAAGCTCATCCCTAGTAAGCAGGCATATTTTATAAGCATACCACTGTGGAAGCGGACGACCACTATAGTAGTTGGTGCTACGACAGTGGTAGCAATGATCTTCCAGGTCCTGTGTCGAGAGGCTATTTCTGTGCATACTGACTATAGGGGGGTCACTTACTTGGCACTGCCGTTATTCACAGAACGCCTTGTATTTTTATTTTAATGGATGCAAGATGGTTTCGGATTGAATGAGATTGAGATGATGACATCACTGCTCTTCCTGTCCACCACTCTAATCAAAGAATGCCTTGTATTCCCTGTCCTATATGGTCTGTCCTATATGCTCACATCCTAGAATGCGCATTAAAACAAAAGAATCCGTGTAGCAATGGATTTTTTTCTGGGCATATACTGTAGTTATTAGTACCACAAATTAAATTCTTAAAGACATAAACTTTATTATACAAACACTAAAATCATAAATAACACCATATCCAATATTATGCATGATAGATTTCACAGATCTTATTTCAATTCAACATGCACATGTTAGCTCAATGCGTTTTGAATGCTTCAAACATCTTCATCAGGAGAACATGTGAACTGTATCAAAATAGTCTTCTAGTCTTTCGCAAAAAAAATAAGAGCTTCAGAAGCTAAGGACGATATATTCATACAAAGGTTTGAATCTATTTTGGTCTAGAGTTCAGTTCATCCATCCATGAAGGGGATGAATCAGCACACCCAAAAGGCAACACATGCAATCCAAAATCCAAATATCAACTCCTGAGTGTATCCCATCAAGCAACTTTGGGTTAAGGACTTGGGTGTGCTGATGCAAACTCTTCATGGATGGTTGGACTCTAGACCAAAATAGATTTAAACCTTTGTATTAATATATTGTCCTTAGCTTCTGAAGCTAAATATTTTTGCAAAATATTGAATATGGTGCGATATATGATTTTAATGTTTGTATAATAAACTTGATGGTTTTAGGAAATTTGTGGTACTATTCACTCCATGCGCAGAAAAAAATCCATGGTTACACAATTTCTTTTAAATGCCTTGTATTCATTGAAAAAAAAAAAAATAAAAACAAGGAGTTCTGTGAATGGCAAGCAACTCCCTGTGGTCAGTATGCAGGGTGGAAGCCGCTCAACACAGGACCCGGAACATCATAGCTATCGTTGTAGTTGTGTCGACTACTATAGTGAATGCCAGTTTCTCCAGTGGCCCACCAGATATGAGATATGTATACTTACATTGATCTAAGTTGGACCAATGCATTTATGCAATAACACATACATGGAGTTCAGCTTTAATGCCGACCCTTTCTGCATAAACTTTCCTTTCCTTCTTTCCCCTGCAAGAAGTGTGAAAAAATACCCCCGGAAATCTGGGTATGAAGGAATATGTGACACTCTCTTTCCTTGCGTATAACAGCGCTGGTGCTTAGTGATTGGCTCAGTGTTGTCACATGGTGTAAATAATCCTCATCTCTGCGTAAGTCCCCACTGGAATCAACTCATAGCTTACACAGAGCTCCTACTCTTCCCTCCTTGGCAGGGAATGCAGAGATAGAGTAACAAAGGGGAAGCAAGTATTAGATGCCAAATGAGTTGGCTTTAAAGTAAACCCGACACTTTATCCTGCACAGGACAGGTCTAGTTTCAGTAAAATGATTTTGCTTAACTGCTTTAAAACAGGTATAAAACATGTTGATCAATAGAAAGCTGCTTCGATAAGAGCCTAACCACATAAGTGTTTTGTTCTATAACAGATTCCCTTTCAACATAATAAAAGATAAATGAGTTGGTTTCTCGTGTTGATCTGAGCCTTTAATAGTTATCTTTTATCAGAGTCCCATGGTACATTAACCACTCTCCCGCTTTTTGTTGAGCAGTATTCATTATGTGTCAAGTTTGACTTCATGAATATGAAAAAAAATTAGTCTCCTGCTATTGTCTGCAGACAATTAAAAATGTGTAGTTAAATCGTCCACAATGGAATTACGAGTTGTCTTGTCACCTGACAAGCACATTACATGTGTTCTATTCTAGTAAAGGGTTGAATCCTTCTTTGTATGAGGACAAGCACAATACATTCTATTGTTATTCATAGTTCTCTAGTAGCCGAGAGATACTGGCATTGTTCTTTTAAACCTAAGATATGCTGGCACTCATCTCCGGGGGTTCTGTTCTGAAATGTACAAATGCAAAACCGCAGCCAGTAGAAAATAGAATTGTAAATACAATGCTCGAAAATATTCAAACAATTATGCCCCACCTGTTCAGCTAGCAGTAGATGATTACAGTGAACTGGACACATTAAGTCGAGAATAAACCCCAGCATTTATTCCCGGGGTGTTCTGCAGCCCTTTGGCATCTATGAAGGCCTCGGGGCTTTGGTTTGTAAAGGAACTCCATTGGCAGTGATGTCTTATGTAACATATTCCCATTCTCTGTTTCCTGCAATGTGTTTCCAGTTTCTAACCTCACCTGCAGCATGTCCATAATCTCCATTTCCTGTAGTATATCCCCAGATAGTCTTCTGTAGCATTACATATATATAATAATATGTGCGGCCTCTTGGTGATGTCAGGGGCTGCAGCTGAATCCCTCGATACCTTATAGGTTGGCCACCAATGTGGGCAACTGAATTGAGTTGTTCTCGACACTTATATACACTGAGGAAGCCCCTTGGATGAGTTGTGAAATGTCTTCAACATTACAAGTCCAGTTGATATCTGACTATTACTGGCTATGCCATGATGTGGATAAATGAAAACCTTTGCACACATAGTTTTGCTTGTTTATTCAAACATGGTTTGGTGGGGGTATTACTGAGCTGGTGAAGAATCTGCATAATATTCATGAATAATATTCACCAATGCCTAGTGTAGTGAGCATTGGGTGGGTATTGATGAACATCTTTACTCTTTAAACATTCCATCTTCCTGAAGCTACAGAAAGGTTTGACTGGGGATGTAGCACAGGGGACAAGGATAACATGACTGTGACCTACACATTTGCCTTATTCTACCCACGACTCAGTACCAGCTGGGACAGTGTGGCAGGGCACTACATTTTGAAAGTAGACATCTCCTCTTCGTAGCCTTCAACTTCCATATTGAATGTACCAAAGAGTGAGACAGTAATACTGTTTTAAGTTGTAACACAAAGATGTTACTTATATCTCTAAGGACTAGGATGGCTATTCCCGAATATATTAGTTACGCAGATACAAAGCCTTTAAAATGTCGCTTTTGTATTATTAGTTTCTTAATATTTACAGTATATTTGACAAATTATGGAGGCCTAAAATGAACTCTGTCTCTTTAAGAGCTGCTAAACTCACTCTAAGTATATAACCACAAAGCAATTGCGTTGCATTCAGACTCGCATTGAATTTTTTAGTGCTGCCTCTATAAACCTCACTCAGTCTGGGTACTCAGCCATGATAAAGATGTACAGTGTGTTGACAGACGAAGAAGGATGGGGTTTGGCACAAACTGAACACCGATGTGCCATACCTCCCAGCTCGCTAACCTGACCATTGAGTGGAAAGTCCTACGAGTAATAAATGTTGCATGGAAATGGATGGTGAGAATATGAGATGTACTGGGGAAAAAAATGTAAAAATATATGCAAAATAGCATAGGCAGAGATGTCTCCACTCAAACCTCGTAGCCCAGCCACGCCACTACAAGGTGCAATGGTTCTTCTGAAGATAATAACTAAGAGGTGTTCCTCAGATCTCAAAGGCTTGATCACATTTAAAGAGGCTTTCAAATATACACAATAACCTGTAACCTTTTCTGTAAAACAGCCTAAAGTAGATGTAAACCCTAACAAGGTGACATGTAGTTTGCTAAAGCACTGTGTTTTGTAAATAACTAATTTCTTTCCAGTTTCCAATCTTTTTATACTACTTAGTGCTACCAATATTCTCAAGGCCTCTTTCAGCCAATTCGAGTCGACATGCTCCAGAGTTGACGGCTCTAGACTAGCTTCCTGGTGGTGACAACGGTGGACCATACCTGGGCAATGTACAGTATGTATTTCAGGAAAGTTGCATATTTAAAAAAATATATATTATGAAGTTGTATTAACATGTTAAAGCTTGCAGTCATGTCAAAGAGCAGGCTTTTTTCTATGTATGATATAAGCAAAAGCAGATACTGATTTCATTTTAAATCCTGTTGTAGATCATTTAGGATATGTATATCAGTCATATCCGACTCTCTGCAATTATAAAGGCCAGCTCTCTGGGTACTGTGTCTAATATGCTTGAAAGCTTTTTCCGTAGAATTTAATGGGCAAATTAACTATGGGATAGGGAGCAGGTCTTCCTTCAACCGTCACCATTTGCAAGGGCTTTGGGACTGGCATGCAGAATATGATAACACTCGGGCACAGACAATTTGTACTAAGGCCAATGTAGACAGGAGCTAATTAACCTTCTAGCATGTCTTTGGATTGTGGGAGGAAACTAGAGTACTCAGAGTAAACGCACATAAACACAGAGAGAACATGCAAACGCCATGCAGCTAGTGTCCTGGACATGGACCCCAGTGCTGCACGTGCAAAAGTGCTAACCACTAAGCCACTGTGCTGCCCCAGCACCATCTTACATCTACATAAACTTTATCAGGATACCTGCTGTGAATTCTGCTCTTTCTACTTAAGGAAGACTACAGTGTTAATGACTGGGCTTAAGCAAGAATTTGAAAATTTAGTAATAAATGACCATATGTATTATATTATCATGTGCCTGCTTGGAAGGATTTATACTTCCCTTCTTATTGGGATCGAATCAAGTCACTGGGTTTCAGAGGAAAAGGTCAACCGAAGTAAAAAGATTGATGCTCTGCCAACTGTATGAACTCATGCTGATAGCATATGTTGCCTCCTATGTACGCATAAGAGGATTACATAAAGGCTCCCATGGTAAAGAGGAATGTAAGCTAGGGTTAGGCTAGGGTTAGGGCTATGTGTTTTAAACTGTTGTGATTACTGAGGAGCTGGAAGGTTAAGTATGTTACCAACACAAGTTCAAGCAGGTCAACGGAGCAGCAACTGATGGCCTCAGAGGCTTTCTGAACTTTTAGCTCCAGGAGTCATTTTCCAGGAAGTCATAAAGTAAAGGCAAAATGAAAGTGGTAATAAACCCAAACATAAACATTTAATATTTTTCAGATTATTAAATCTTAGATGTGGTGGCTGCATTCGTTTTCATTTTTTTAGGGTTTTTTCCATTATTTATTCCTATCTTATGCCGCATACACACGGTCGGAATTTCCCACAACAAATGTTCGATGGGAGCTTGTTGTCGGAAATTCCGACCGTGTGTAGGCTCCATCGGACATTTTCCGTTGGAATTTCCGACAAACAAAATTTGAGATCTGGATCTTAAATTTTCCGATAACAAAATCACTGGCTATTGAACTTCATTTTTCTCGGCTCGCCGTATGTGTTGTACGCCACCGCGTTCTTGACGTTCGGAATTTCCGACAACATTTGTGTGACCGTGTGTATGCAAGACAAGTTTGAGCCAACATCCGTCGGAAAAAAAAACATGGATTTTGTTGTCCGAATGTCCGATCGTGTGTACGCGGCAATAGTGTGTGCCCTGAGGAGAAACGGAGACACATTAAACAGCAGCATTGGCAATCAGGGGAGGGGGTTGTTAGATGCGCTAGCAGATTTAGATGGACTTCACTAACAAATTAGATCAAAATTTTTAAGCAGTTCCAGCAAACTGTTTTTTTTTTGTTTTACTTTTGGGATAAAGGTTTTACATAAACAATTAAAAGCTTACTATCAGTAGTAAATGGTTTGTCTCACCCCTTTAGCTGTCTGGGCAGCTTGGTCTGAGCTGAAAAATAAACTAACTGGCCGGATCCCCAGGTGAAAATTAATATATATATATATATATATATATATATATATATATATATATATATATATATATAAAAATCAAACAAATGCAGCCACCACATCTAAGGATTGGTAAACTGCAATATATTATATTTTTTGCTATTGGGTTAATACTGTTTTAATCTTTGACTAGTAAGTCTACAGAATTCTAAAATTGTACAGTATATGTAAAGGCAAAACCTTTTTTTTAAAGTTTTGAATAGAGTAGAGAGGGGACAGAACCTATTTTAAGTATTTATTACTGTCGTTGTTATTGTCACCAAAACAGAAAGTGACGGTACATCTGGATCCAAACACAAAAGTTTGGTTATAAATACAATTTCACAGCTCTTTCAGATGGGCAGTGGGGGGTTGGTAAAAATGGGTGGCTGAGCAACGGATTTACCATTGTAGATTTGCTGGTGTAGGTAGAAGCATAGATGATATGCTGTAAACCTTTTCACAGGTGTTAAATGGATATGGAGCTCAAAACGTAATTTCAGGTTAGCCAAACGCAATAGGCCCAAAAAAAGCTAAATTAGAATGTTTATGGCTAAGAGCTGCTCAATATATACAGACTTCTAAAAAGGTACATAATATGATTGAAGTTGATGAATACCACATCAACTCATGGGAACCAATATCATTATCAGATACAATACAATCGACCGTTAAAAGTTGATCTATAATTAGCTTGAGTTTTTGTTCTTGTTTTTGACTACATTATCTAGCAGGGACTGTCAAACCTGCGGCCCAAGATGGCTATGATTGCGGCCCAACACCAAATCATAAACTTAATTAAAATTGTTGATTTTTTTATTTTTTTTTGTAAAAATGCATTTAGGCTTCATGTACACTTCTGCTGATAAATGAACGTTTAGGAGCAGTTGGGCATTTTTTACAGCTGCCCCTGAACTCTCCTCTGTTATCTTATCAGTACATGTACACAGGGTCGTTTTAGTCGTTTCTAGGCAGTTGAGTTTAGAAGCAAAAAATTTGTTCAGGACGGATGTTCAGAGGCATTTGAAACTCCAAACGCCTGTAACAGCTTGTAAACGCACGTAAACGCGTGTAAATGCGGTAACTTGCGTTAAGCTGCATTTTGTTTAGAGGCGTTTTTAATTTTTGACTATTTGGGGTGAAAAAACGCTCCTAAACGCAAACGTGGCTAAACACGGCAAAATGGACGTATTTAAACATCGGTTACTATCTGTCAAGTTCAATCGTTCAGGAGAGGTTGTGAAACGTCCCGTAAACATTAAGCCTTATACTTAGCGAAGAAAAATATGAAAGTGTCTCTTTACTGGACTTTTATACATTTTATCTTCCCAAAGAAAAATCTCCCACTCTTCACAATCACACCTTATTCATATCATCAGTTTTCGGCGGCACCTATATTTGTGATCAACAAGGATGAAGCACACAAGGGGCAAAATTAGAACCAAAATATCCGATGAGCACCTTAAGAATTCATTGAGAATTATTACTACATCCATCCAACCAGATATTGATTTGTTATTTTCAAATATCACACTTGTTTTATGTTGCCCTCTTTTACTATTATAATAAAAAAATAATACTCAGATAGGTACATTATCTATATAAGTGATCGTTAACTTGCAATCTGCCCGACTTTTTATGCCCATCAGCTGTCCTTATTGTTAAGCCTCGTACACATGATCAGATTTTCCGCCGGGAAATGTGTGATGACTGGCTGTTGGCGGAAAGTCCGCTCCACGTACGCTCCATCGGACAACTGTTGTCGGATTTTCCACGGACAAATGTTGGATGGCAGGTTTTAAAATTCTCCGAGTGTGTATACGCAAGTCCGTCGGACAAAAGTCCAAAGTACAAACACACATGCTCGGAAGCAAGGATGAGCCAGAAGCGGTTGATCTTGTAAACTAACGTTCGTAATGGAGAATTAACATTCGTGACATGGCAAATTAAGAAATCTCGAAATGCAGCGCACATTCTCTTCTTCTTTAATGGAATAATAATAAAGCTGCTTTGATACTGATGGAGTTATTGCAAACACATTTTCAAGGGATTTTTTTTCTAGTGATATCAAGAATAATATTATTATGCTTGTTTTTTTTTTTTTTTTGGTGCAAGTTACCACAACACCATTATCCCGTAGTTTTTAAAATCAAAGATACAACTATGTTGGTGTCCCTTGTTAATTTACATTGTATTTTTTAAAATGTAACTGCCTACTCCCAAACTGTCATTTGAAGTAAAACACATAGCCAAGTATTATTCTACACAATTTTTTTATTGTGCACTAAAAAAAGAAAACAAATAAAATTAAACAAGCTATCTGCCAATAGAACTTAACCAAAAGGTGCATTCTATGCATCCAAAAATATAGAAAATATACCAAATCAAATCATTATTCAACCAAAAAATGTAATAAAAGCGTCATGCTTCTTAATATAGGGGCCCAACAATGCCAAGAGTTGGTGAAAGCAGGGGTCCGTCATCGGAATATTCTCCTGGAGCTCCTGCATCAAAGGCATATGACATAATTGGTCACGATTAATAAAGCAACCAATTTTTGGTTCAAGAACTCCTCCTCCTCCTGTTCCTGGACTGGACTTGGGTCAAAGCAATAACTCCAAGGCCAATAATAAATAACACGCTATCTCCTCTGATATCGCAACATGGCTGGTTGACGAACGGCCGTTCAGAAACGAACTGAAAAGCGCAAAATGAAAAGCGCAAAATGAAAAGCGCAAATCAACACTCACCAAACTTCTACTAACACAAAATTAGCAGAAGGAGCCCAAAGGGTGGTGCTAAAGAGCTGAAAAACCACGTAGTATGTCACTACGTTTGTGTTTGTTGGCCAACAATTCCATGCCGTTTGTATCCAAGACAAGTTCATGGCCAATGCCCTTCGGACAAAAGTCCAAGATTTTGCTGCGGAAAATTCCATCGTGTGTACAAAGCTTTAGCGTATTTTTTATGTGCAGCCAAAACAATTCCTATTCTTCCAATGTGACCCAGGAAGGCCAAAAGGTTGGACATCCCTGATCTAGAGTGACCAGCTTTTTGTGGACTTTGATAAAAGCCTAAAATAGGGGTTCTCCCTTCCTCAAAAAAAAAAAAAGTTACAGGCGTGTTGATATCATTTTTACCATAGTCCTTTTGTACAGAAAAAGAAGCAATGACTGACAAAACAAACTGACCGCTGAAATGTTTTTTCATTTTATCAGGAAACACAATTCGTGTGATTTGTTCTTTATTTAATGATTGTGAAAAAAATTACCATTCCATTCACACATCGAAAATCCTGCTGCGGCAATAGTATAAAATGTAAAAAAAATATGCCTTCGCTTCATGACCTTTTTTAATTGCTGGAGAGTGATTGGTCACATATACAAAGCAGAAGAATATACCTAGTATACCACATACAACAAAATACATACAACAGTCTTTCTCAACCTTGTTTAGCTGAGCGGAACCCTTGAAATAATTTTGAGGCCCTAAAAGGCAGTGATGGCAAACCTTAGCAGCCCAGATGTTTTAGAAGTACATTTCCCATGATGCTCATGCACACAGTGTAGTTAAGAGCTTCATAGGAAATGTAGTCCCAAAACATCTGGGGTGCCAAGGTTCGCCATCACTGCCCTAAGGGAACCCCGGCTAAAACCAATTCATTCTTACATTGGTGGTCAATGGAAATCATGACCCTTACCGTGGTGGTCAGAATGCCATCCCTACATACAGATAGCTAAAAAGATCATTGGTGCCATGCCACTGTCTCAGCCAGGTGGAGAAGGGCCAGAAACTATGCAGGCATTATTAAATGGGAGAGCAATCAGGAAAAACTCAAGGAACCTCTAGCAACCTCTGGAAGAACCCTGGCTAAGAATGTCTAATATAAAACATACAATAAAAAAAAAGCAGACACAACTAAAGAAAACTTTTTCTTCTTTTGGATTTTTTTTTCCTCTTTCCCTCTTTTTTTTCCTTCTTTTTCTCCCTTTTGTCTTTTGTGTGATTCCCACCCCCCTCCCCTCTATTTTGCGAGAGGGGAGGGTGGCGGACAGGAACTGAGGAGGGGAGAGGACAGGAACTGTAAAAATAATTTGCATTTGTATATGTTTCAAGGTAATGTTTGGAATTTTCTAAAATGCTGAAAATAATAATAATAAAAAAATAAAACATCAATACTATAACTACAGATCAAAGATGACCACATAAAAAAACTATGCCATGGTTGACCACCATAAAGAATGCAAATTATCATATCTCAAACATTTGATTTATAATTAGTATGTCCTAAAACACGGCCAACACGATGTGGGATGAGAAGGCAATAACACTGCTTAAAAATGTACAAATTGCATACTAGTGACCACTGGAATTTGGAGATACCAGAATGAGCAGAATATCAAAGCTATGTGAAATCCAGCATTTTAGTCTTATGTGTATAGAAGGTTTGTAATACAGTAGCACTGGCTGGGGTACCTTAGCATCAGCTGTCAATGGGTGCACATGCACCTACCTGTTTTCTCTCTAGAGGGCAATGTTGCAGTTGGTATGTTGCTCCAAAAAGAAACCGAGCTTATGCAAAGAGCCTCAGTCTATATATAGCAAACCTCAGCATATACATAGTATCAGATTACCCAACCTCTGTTTGGGCATTTATTTTATATATCTATCTATCTATCTATAGATAGATAGATAGATCTATCTATCTATAGATAGATCTATCTATCTATCTATAAAGATATATATGTATAGATACAGTACACGTATCTATATAATACATACATATACTGTATACATATCTCTCTCTCTCTCTGTGTATATATATATATATAGCTAGATAGATGATATCAGTGTATATATATATCTATATTTATCTCTCTCTCTCTATTTATATATATACATAGATAGATAGATAGATAGATAGATAGATAGATAGATAGATAGATAGATAGATAGATAGATAGATAGATAGATAGATAGATAGATATCAATATATATATATATATATATATATATATATATAGATATAGATATAGATAGATAGATATCTATATCTATATAGATATAGATATCTATATAATATAAAGATATATATGTATAGATACACGTATCTATAATACATACATATACTGTATACACACACACACATATATATATATATATATATATATATATATATATATATATATATATATATACATACACACACACACACAAATTTGTGCTCATAAGTTTACATACCCTGGCAGAATTTATGATTTCTTTGCCATTTTTCAGAGAATATGAATGATAACACAAAAATATTTCTTTCACTTAATCACAACAAACTACCCAAATGACCCTGATCAAAAGTTTATATACCCTGCTGATTTTGGCCTGATGACATACACACAAGTTGACACAAAGGGGTTTGAATGGCTATTAAAGGTAACCATCCTCACCTGTGATTTGTTTGCTTGTAATTAGTGTGTGTGTATAAAAGGTCAATGAGTTTTTGGACTCCTGACAGACTACCCTTGCATCTTTCATCCAGTGCTGCACTGAGGTTTCTGGATTCTGAGTCATGGGGAAAGCAAAAGAATTGTCAAAGGATCTGTGGGAAATGGTAGTTGAACAGTATAAAACAGGAATGGGATATAAAAAGATATCCAAGGAATTGAGAATGCCAATCAGCAGTGTTCAAACTCTAATCAAGAAGTGGAAAATGAGGGGTTCTGTAGAAACCAAACCACGGTCAGGTAGATCAACTAAGATTTCATCCACAACTGCCAGGAAAATTGTTCGGGATGCAAAGAAAAACCCACAAATAACTTCAGGTGAAATACAGGACTCTCTGAAAACATGTGGTGTGGCTGTTTCAAGATGTACAATAAAGAGGCACTTGAAGAAAGATGGGCTGCATAGTCGAGTCGCCATAGTAAAGCCATTACTACGCAAATGCCACAAAGTATCCCGCTTACAAATACACCAAACAGCACAGAGACAAGCCTCAAACCTTCTGGCACAAAGTCATTTGGAGTGATGAGACCAAAATTTAGCTTTTTGGCCACAACCATAAACACTACATTTAGAGAGGAGTCAACAAGGCCTATGACGAAAGGTACACCATTCCCACTGTGAAACATGGAGGTGGATCGCTGATGTTTTGGGGATGTGTGAGCTACAAAGGAAATGTGGTCAAAATTGATGGCAAGATGAATGCAGTATGTTATCAAAAAATACTGGAAGAACATTTGCATTCATCTGCCAGGAAGCTGCGCATGGGACGTACTTGGACATTCCAACATGACAATGATCCGAAACGCAAGGCCAAGTCGACCTGTCATTGGCTACAGCAGAATAAAGTGAAGGTTCTGGAGTGGCCATCTGTCTCCTGACCTCAATATCATTGAGCCACTCTGGGGAGATCTCAAATGTGCAGTTCATGTAAGACAGCCCAAGAATTTACAGGAACTGGAGGCTTTTTGCCAAGAGGAATGGGCATCTTTACCATCTGAGAAGATAAAGAGCCTCATCCACAAATATCACAAAAGACTTCAAGCTGTCATTGATGTTAAAGGGGGCAATACATGGTATTAAGAACTGGGATGTGTAAACTTTTGATCAGTGTCATTTAGGTAGTTTCTGTTATTATGATTTAAAAAGAGTAAACACAGTTGATTGATAATAAATGGCTTCAGCCAAACACTAACCATGAGTGAAAGAAAAGTTTTTGTGTCATCAATTCTCTGAAAAATGGCCAAGAAATCATAATGCCAGGGCATGTAAACTTATGAGCACAACTGTATATTGACAAAGAACAAATTCACTTTAAGAAGTAAAATAAAGAGCAAAAAAATAAATCTGCTGCGTGACGTAGTTGGTTACACCAAAGGCCTGTTTACACCAACAGTGCTGCAAGGATGCAATGCAAAGGCAAGTCATGCTGGTAGGTTAATTGGATCCTATCTAAATTGTCCCTGGTATGTATGAATGTGAGTTAGGGACCTTAGATTGTAAGCTCCTTGGGGGTAGGGACTGATGTGAATGTACAATGTGTATGTAAAGCGCTGCGTAAATTGACGGCGCTATATAAGTAACTGAAATAAATACAAAATAAAATAAATAAAAATTGCCTTGTCCCCTATCATTTCAGATCACGTTACTGTGCTGCAGTTGCATGCGCTAAAAAAAAGGACAGCATGCAGTACTTTATTAGCACAGCATGATGTGTCACAACCCACTGCATCACATTGTGCTGAATCCAATAGAACTTAATGAAGAAGAACTTTGCAATATTTCATATTTCAATAAAGTTTGTACATTAAAAAGTAAACAGTGTTAGGCGCTGTTTTCAGAGCATCAGCACTGATGCCTTTGAGTGCACACCAGTGGCAGTGCAGTAGTGCATGCTGCTGGGGTGAATGAGCCCTTAAAAGTAGAACTATGGGTGAAATGAAAAATTATATACTGTATATGATATAGCCTATCACTAGCATTAACCCCGCAGATCAGTGCAGTCCTTACTACTGCACTGAACGGTGCTCATGTAGTGACATGTCGGCATCATTCAGTGCAGGCAGTGTGATGGTGTCTACACAGAAGTAGGGTTCAAGGTAGCCTGTGTTAATTGGACCCATAATACTGAGGGCATCTAGTGGCAGAAAAGAATTATTGCAGGAGACAGCTCAGGGTTGAAGGTAAATATTGCAGGACAAGCAAAATTATTGGGTTATACATTTTATTACATTTTGTAGCTTGAGTTTAGCTTTAGGCTTCTGAGTTCTACTACGCATTTCCAGCCTGTTTTTGTAACCACAAACAGTAATGGAGAATGACAGCCTTCACCGCGTTACATCATAACAGCCGAAGTCTCACCCACTAGCATGTAAATCTGACATATGTCAACATCTGTGGAAAAAACACATTCCACAAATATTCGAATTCCTGGAGGAGGAAGTTCTATGCACAGTGAAATGTATGTGCAGGGTTTATATTTCAGCAGCAGTATATATCATTATAAGGGATGGTTTTCATACTTTGAGGCCTGATATACAGACCTTAGGAAAAGTTTTATTTTGTAAAATGCATATGAATACAACGGGTTCGTGGATAGCACAGTGACCTTGTCTAAGGGTTGTCAAAATGTAACCTTCACAAGAAAGAAGAAAAGGGTTTTGGACTTATTTTAATGTTAACTAATATAATTAATGCGAGGGTTCAAGGTAAAGTTTGATTACATTTTTTTTTTTAATCAGCACATGGGACAATACTTACATTTAAGTGTTCCCTGTGCTGCTGGCTGCTCTCTAATGCCTCGTACACACGACCGGTTTTGCCGTCGGAATAAATTCGGAAGGTTTCTCTGACGGAACTCCGACGGAATTCCACTCAAGCAGTCTTGCCTACACACGGTCACACCAAAGTCCGACCGTCCAGAACGCAGTGACGTACAACAGGACTAGAAAAAGGAAGTGCAATAGCCAGTAGCCAATAGCTTCCCTCATGTACTTGCTTCAGAACATGTGTCGAGCGGTTTTCCTGATAGGAATTGGTTCAGTCGGAAATATTTAGAACATGTTCCATTTCTAGGTCCATCAGAATTTTCGAAAAAAAAAAAGTCTGATGAGGCCTACACACGATCAGAATAGACGATGAAAAGCTTCAGTCAGACTTTTTCTGTCAGACATTCCGCTCGTGTGTATGCGGCATTAGTTGAAATCCAAAGTCCTCTGCCCCCTCACCCTCACCCTCACAGCAGTAATCTTAAAAGTGGCGACTATGCCCACCATTTCCACTTCCCTCCTCCATTCACTGAAACAGTACTATTGAGGACAGGGGGTTGAATTAAAGATCCACCTCTTTCATTAATAGATCACTTTTCATTGCTGGAAGCTATAGGCCACCTTGAACCTGGGCAGTCTGCTGGCCAAGGGAACACAGGTAAGGTAAGTACAGCATGCTTAAAGCCATGTATTGTTCATACAGCAACAGGTTTGCTGTAATGCCCCATAGCCAGCTTCACATATTCACCTTGACTCCCTCTCCCCTTCCCCCCTGTTCCATTGAGCTGCCGGGAAGTAGAAAAAAGGAAGTAGAAGTGCTTTCATTAAATTTTGTATGTGATTTTTAATATATATTCTTTGTTTTATACATTAACTAATAATTTAATACAACGTGCATCCAGGATACTGTTTGCATACTTCCCAACATTTTGAGATGGGAATGAGGGACACCTATCAGCAAAAGTATGCAGGCATAGGACACACCCCTTGCCACGCCCCCTTAAAGGAGAATTGTACACAAAAACAAGATTGGTTAAACCCACAAGTGTTTTTTTTTACCACTACTATTCCTTCATACTGGCTTTTGGAATTTACAAATGCAGCAATTTAGAAATCAGATGAAAGGTTTAGCACTGGAAAACAATTTTTGATAGAAAAAAAGTACATTTTATATACAACTATATAGATCAGACCAAAATGAGGGACAAATGAGGAGGAATGAGGGACAGAGGGACATTGCTCCAAATCAGGGACAGTCCCTCAAATTCAGGGACAGTTGGGAGCTATGCTGTTTGCAGTATGTTGGTCTTCCTAATAAAAAAAAACCCCTAGCACTGTCTACCTGTTTTTTGGCAGTCATCATATAATTGACAGACGCTAGGTTCACACCTATGCATGGGGCTGCGGGTGCAGGAATTGCATCTGTTCCCACACCTGCAACCACCCACAGCCAAATCACGCTGCTCTTAGCAGATGCACGTGGCTGCCATTCATTCTGAATGGCCCCCCAATGCATCTTGGCGTGCATCAAGTTTGCGGGTAGGAACTGCAGGGAAATCGCATGGTCAAAAAAGATCATGCAATTTCTCTGCGGCCGCGTTTTTGAAAAAGCGCATGCAACTTTTTATTCCAGAAACGCAGACACAACAGCCCATTCATTTCGCTAAGGTGTGAACCTAGCCAGGCAACCCTGTCATTGCCAGGAGAGAAGGGGTGTGGTCCTCCTAAACACTCATCAGTCCACCTTGTCTGATCTCTTTGAGCCTAGGTTCACACTGATGCGGTGCAGGGAACCGCATTTGATTCAGACAGGAATCGCACCCCATTCCTGTTCAAATCACATGCAATTCTTTGAAGTGAGCCCATTCATTTTGTATGGCTCAAATCGCGCCCCACCCACACAAAAAAAAGGTATGTGCAACTTTTTTTTCACCCACGCTGGAATTGGAACACAGTCAATCGCACTGCGTTTTGTGAATTGTTTTTGGGGTGTCGTTATCTTAGCATTGACACCCTCACATGAACGGAGTGCAATTGTAATGCAGTGCGGGAAATGCACAGAAATAGCTGTGAATACTGCACCTCATCAGTGAAAACCTAGGCTTACGCCCCTCTTTTATGTTACAACATAGCTGTAAAATAAACCAGACAAAGCTGTTGGTCTCAATTGGAGCTCCTAATTGCTGTCTGCCATTAATACATAAAAAAATACTCACATGCAATAATTTGTATTTACTTAAAAAAAAAAAATGTTCTAGCCCTATGTTATACACAACAAGGTTACTTCTGATTTGTGCATGCCTAGAGTTAAATAATGATAACAGCAACAACTTTATTGTACATAGTTGGAAACTAGCAAGAAACCAATCTCCCAGCCCAGAACACACAACAGCACAAGCCACAGGTGATATATTTGTATGTATCAATACTGACAACAGAATTGTTTCAAATCATTGTAAATAACTATATAGTCAGGAACACATCACTTGTAATTTAGCTCTTCATAAATCAACAGCACTTGGTAAATCCAATGTGAATCTGCTAATTCACATGCTGCCTCCACGTAGCACTGTTCTTTTTTCTTCTTGAAGCAATATGCAGGAAAAAATACAGATCCCCAACAGACTAACTAGGAAACCAGCAGCCATTCAACTCCTGATTACATTTCCTGTAATAACCTCATAACAATCAGAATTTGCTTGGAGGTGCAACCTTTGCCCGGGAAGAAACAACAATTCTTCTTCTTAGAAGACCCATTCTACCTCCCGAAGAGGAAGCTGCTTAGAACACACCATCAACCCCTTTGAGATAGGAAAGACAAACACCTTTAGCTTCAAAAAGTGAAGAAAAACATGCCCTTGTCACATCCCTAATCATAGGTCATGACAGGTAGAAAAATAACGAGACCAGTATCAGAATCTATAGCAGTCCATCAGTGTGGGTATACTGTATATATATATATATATATGATTCTTTGTATGTTCGGGTATGTCTGTCATCTTGAGAAAGAGGACCGGCATATACCAGAAACATTGGTCGATACGCCTTTTTTGCACTTCATCTTTATGACTTTATAATGAAACCTAAATACATTTTTCAGTTTTATTTCTGCTTTGGCAGCTATTTATTCCAATGAGTTATCAGAACATCTGACACCTGTTTTAATGCTTTGACAGCCACATAAAATAGCCATTATCACCTAAATAAGTAGTACAAAAAATATTTTAAATGGTTAGTCCAACTTCAGGTGTTTACATATCTTGGAGAGCTGACCCACCAGATGGCTCTTTATATTTCTCAGAGACTCTTGGGGGATGATTTACTAAAGCTGAAGTATGCAAAATTTGGTGCAGCTCTGCAAAGAAACCAATCACTTTCCAGTTTTTTTTTTTTTTTGTCAAAGCTTATTTGAACAAGCCAAAGTTAGAAGCTGATTGGCAACCATGTACAGCTGCATCAGATTTTGCACTCCGGTTTTAGTAAATCAGTCCCTTGGTGTCATCTCTGGATCTGCGGGCCTGTTGTGACCATTATAAGAGGTTCCCACTTTTTCTGTTGTATTTCTTTTTATTTTAATATTATGGACAATACAAGAAGGGATGCTGGAACAGGCAGTAGGTGAATGAAAACACCCAAAACTCCCAGGTGGGCAAGAACATTCAGGTCCCGCTTTTGGAGTAGCAGAGACATATGAAGCCAAGGGCTGATTAAGCCCACCAGACTTCTTCTATAACTAATATATCCCTTTTTGGGAGGGACAGACCATTTTACTGTACAAAATAAGGTCCGTTGGCATGGACCATAGGGTGAGTACATGGATTGAAAACTGGCTACAAGGGCGAGTTCAGAGGGTGGTGATAAATGGGGAGTACTCAGAATGGTCAGGGGTGGGTAGTGGGGTCCCACAGGGTTCTTTGCTGGGACCAATCCTATTTAATTTGTTCATAAACGACCTGGAGGATGGGGTAAACAGTTCAATCCCTGTATTTGTGGATGATACTAAGCTAAGCAGGGCAATAACTTCTCCGCAGGATGTGGATATCTTGCAAGAAGATCTGAACAAATTAATGGGGTTGGCAACTACATGGCAAATGAGGTTCAATGTAAAATAATGCATTTGGGTGGCAAAAATACGAATGCAATTTATACACTAGGGGAAGAACCTCTGGGGGAATCTAGGGTGGAAAAAGACCTGGGGGTCCTAATAGATGATAGGATCAGCAATGGCATGCAATGCCAAGCTGCTGCTAACAAAGCAAACAGAATATTGGCATGCATAAAAAAAGGGATTAACTCCAGAGATAAAACGATAATTCTCCCGCTCTACAAGACTCTGGTCGGGCCGCACCTGGATTATGCTGTCCAGTTCTGGGCACCAGTCTTCAGGAGGGATGTACTGGAAATGGAGCGAGTACAAAGAAGGGCAACAAAGCTAATAAAGGGTCTGGAGGATATTAGTTATGAGGAAAGGTTGCGAGCACTGAACTTATTCTCTGGAGAAGAGACGCTTGAGAGGGGATATGATTTCAATTTACAAATACTGTACTGGTGACCCCACAATAGGGGTAAAACATTTTCGTGGAAGGGAATTTAACAAGACTCGTGGCCACTCATTAAAATTAGAAGAAAAGAGGTTTAACCTTAAACTACGTAGAGGGTTCTTTACTGTAATGCCCCGCACACACGGTCGGATTTTCCGACGGAAAATGTGTGATAGGACCTTGTTGTGGGAAATTCCGACTGTGTGTGGGCTCCATCACACATTTTCCATCGGATTTTCCGACACACAAAGTTTGAGAGCAGGCTATAAAATTTTCCGACAACAAAATCCGCTGTCGGAATTTCCGATCGTGTCTACACAAATCCAACGCACAAAGTGCCACGCATGCTCAGAATAAATAAAGAGATGAAAGCTATTGGCTACTGCCCCGTTTATAGTCCCCACGTACGTGTTTTACATCACCGCGTTCAGAATGATCGGATTTTCCGACAACTTTGTGTGACCGTGTGTATGCAAGGCAAGTTTGAGCCAACATCCGTTGGAAAAAATCCTAGGATTTTGTTGTCGGAATGTCCGACCGTGTGTACAGGGCATAAGAGCGGCAAGGATGTGGAATTCCCTTCACACACATAGGTTGGACTTGATGGACTTGTATCTTTTTTCAACCTCACCTACTATGTAAACACCATGTGTTTTGTTTTTTTGTAACTTATTTTTATTGAATTTAAAAGGTAAGGTATACAAATAAAAGCTTATTGGGCATACCTAGGCTTAAGAACACAGAAAATACAAGTACACAAAACCCAAATGTTGGCAACTAAGTCAAGGTGACCATGCTTGGTACTGCTGGTAGGCACTAAGTAGAAAACAGGAGAACAAGTTCCCACAGCAACCAATGTCAAATACTGAGAAGCAGATAAGCCTAATAATGGAGGCATTGGCGATTTGGCGTTGAGATGTTAAAACACCACCACCACTTAATTTTTATTTTTATATCCAATGAATGCAATGAATTGCTACTTGCAACTTTAAATGAATCTGTTCCAAGCCAGAGATAAAGGCAACTCAATGGTAAACTCTGGTCTGCTTACAATAAAAACATGCGGCTATCCTCCCTATGCTTCCTGGATGTGAACTAGAGGAATACGTACCTTTTTTCTCACCTCCAAGGCAAATGGCACCCTCCTCTGCTCCTGCCCATGGATGGTTGAGTACTTATCGTCTTCAGATACAATATTGGACTTTTGCTCCTGTTTTGTACATGATGACTTCGGCAAGGAAGTCGCATCATGAGATGAGGAGAGATGAGGAGTGGCTTTATAGGACCAGTTGTCCATCTTGAAACCAGAGGGAAGGTACCCTGCCCCTTCATCTATCCTCATCTTCAATATATGGGAGGGGGAGGTATTTTATAGTACACCATTGGATAAATCAAACAAGGCTGATAACACTTGTTGGGATTTGAGCGCAGTAGACTACAGGAAGTTAGACACTGATGCCACGTCCACACGACCGGACTTTCTGTCAGAGTAGACTCTGACGGTCTTTCCAACGGAGTTCTGACGGAGTTCCGCTGAAACGGACTTGCCTACACACGATCACACCAAAGTCCGTTTGTTTAGAACGCGATGACGTACGACGGGACTAGAAAAAGGAAGTTTAATAGCCAGTAGCCAATAGCTGCCCTTGTGTCGTTTATGGTCCGTTGGACTAGCATACAGAGGAACGGTTTTCCCGATAGGAATTGAGTCCGTCGGAAAGATTTGAATTATGTTCTATTTCTAGGTCCGTCAGAATTTTAGAAAGGAAAAAGTCTGATGAAGCCCACACACGATCGGAATGTCCGATGGAATGATTCTGGCGGACCTTTTTTGACGGAAAGTCCAGTCGTGTGTACGCGGCATAACTGGATTTCTGACATGACCAACAGATTTTTTTCAATACCTGCAGCTTTTTCTTAAATCTTGAAATGAGCATGTATTACAGAGAAGGACTGCTTTTATTCGTATTTTATTTTTCACTTTAACACTAAATGGAAGGTGCACGTGATGACAGGCCCAGTGCAATGGCTCAGTAATCCACTAAAGTAGCTATGTAATCAGCTTCTGAAAACAGGTATGCATTTAAATAGGTGGTTAAATATTAACATGCTGACCTTTACATTTTGGAACTGTTCTGTAAATTACACATTGCAAACAAAACAATTTGAACTATTCTACACACTGACCAACATATAGAAGTTATTCATTAACAGGGTCCAGCAAGGTGAAAAACATGTGAATGACTTGCGCCTTATCTTCCTATGTCCCCTGTTCAGTGTACTGTGAAAGAACATGATTACAGTGCTGAGGCTGTGTGTTTTCCTGCTACTATAGGATGAATATATAGCCAGCTCCTAGCGACTGAGAACATATTTAAAGGGACGCTGTCACCCTGTCCATGCAGAAGTCCAAAAGGTAGTGTTAAAGGGGCGTTGGACACAAATTTTTACAAATTTTCAAAATGTTGGCAAAGTCAATACTTCAGCCCAATTGGCCTGTATTCAGCAGCTTACCAAAAAAGATATAGATCCCCTAGGAGAGGATATTCATGCAAGCTGAGAAATCCAAGAGACCACCAAATGAAAAGAGGATGCCAAATAAAAGGGTCTTAGGAGTCTAAAGTCTTCATTGTTCAACTGGTTACAACAAGCAGGGCAAAAGACAGTCAACACGTTTCGGGGGCCACACAATTCCCCTTCATCAGGGCTGGGTGAAACAGCAGAATATTAAATGTACTCAAAAGTACTTCAAAGCAGACTGTTCTGCAGGCAGAGGATGTTAAAAACAAACCTTTATAGAGACATGACTGATTTGCTTTGCATGAACAAACTGGGAACGTCTTTTAAAACTGTTTTTTTTTTTTTTTTTTTTTTTAAAGAAAACCCGTATTTGCTAATCTAATGGGTTCACTTTTGAAAGAAAGAGCATAAGAAGCCAGTTCTCACCTTCCCCAGACAAACCCTGAACCCTATGCGTTTTAAAACTGCTCAAGATATACCCAGAAATAGAACAGGTGACACTTTTCCTGCCCCATTGGGGCGGGGGGAAAAGGACATAGCCCTGTGTAACTTTCAACTAGTTGAATGATCTCAGGCAGACAGATTCATGTAATCCAACTTTGCCTCAATCTGCCAACCTACAATGTAATGGAAGAGTTCAACAAACCAGAAGGTTTCAATTTAGGTGCTCCTTGCCGCTAAACCTCAGGTTGTATTAATCCATTGGATCTAAACATTAGCATTTCCCTGCAAATCGCCATTTAGGCTGGGTTCACACTGGTGCAACAAACGCTCCGACATTGGGAGCTCATGTCGCATGACGTGTGAAAATCAATGTTTCCCTATGGGAGCCGTCTTAACTGGTCCGACACAAGTCGGTCCGACTTTAAAAATGCTCCCTGCAGTACCTTGGTCCGACTTTAAACCTACTTCAGCCCATTTAATATCACTGAAGTCGGATCAAAGTGGGATCGCCGCCTTTACTGATCCGACTTTGGCATGCGACTTGTACTCTGATGATCTTGAAGGGGAACTCCACGCCAAATAAAAAAAAAAGCATACCAGGCCCTTCAGTCTGATATGGATTTAAAGGGGAACCCCCATGACAAAAAAACGCCATTGGGGTCCCACCAAAATCCATACCAGACCCTTATCCAAGCACACAGCCTTGCAGGTCAGGAAAGGGGGTGGGGGTGCCCCCCTTCCTGAACCGTACCAGGCCGCATGCCCTCAACATGAGGGGTGGGTGCTTAGGGGCAGGGGGGCCCCAAAGCACCTTGTCCCCATGTTGATGAGGACAAGGGCCTCTTCTCGACAACCCTGGCCGTTGGTTGTCGGGGTGTGGGGGCGGGGGGCTTATTGGAATCTGGAAGCCCCCTTTAACAAGTGGGCCCCCAGATCCTGGTCCCCCACCCTATGTCAATGAGTCCAATGGGGTACATTTTACCCCTATCCATTCATCTAAAAAAAAAAAAGGGTCAAAAATAAAACACAGTACACATGTTTTTAAAGTAATTTATTAGGCAGCCCCGGCATCTCTTCTGATCTGTTCTCCCCTCTCCGGCTCTTCTGTGTCCTCCGCTGACGTCTTCTGCCTCTGTTGGTTCTTCTCCCCTCTCCAGTTCTTCTGCCGGGTCTCCTCTGCTGTCTTCTCGCTCTTTTGCCCTGTTTTCTTCCTCTGTTGTTCTTCCGATGTTGACTTGACACTCTCTCCCGCTCTAATGCTGGGTGTGCAGTGTGCAAGGACTTATATTGGCACAGGGACATGGTGCCCCCCTGCCCCAAAGCACCCGCCCCCCCATGTTGAGGGCATGCGGCATGGTACAGCTCAGGAGGGGGGCGCTCGCTTGTCCCCACCCTCTTTCCTGACCTGCCATGCTGTGTGCTTGGATAAGGGTCTGGTATGGATCTTGAGGGGGACCCCAACGCCGTTTTTCGGCGTAGGGGTTCCCCTTACAATCCATACCAGACCGAAGGGCCTGGTATGCTCTTGGTGGGGGAACCCATGGCGGTTTTTAAAAAAAAATTGGCGTGGAGTTTCCCCTAAAGATTCATACCAGACACAGTGCCTGGTATTGACGGCGATCAAAGTCAGATCCGTCTTCATTGAAGTCGGATGCATGGCGGACTTCAAGTCGCAGGGCAAAGTCGAATCCAAGGTAGTACGACTGTTGTGTCATACCAGTGTGAATCCGGCCTTATACCATGTATCAACTTTGACAAATTTCCCAGGATTGACCAGCTACTTCCTAGGGATCCTGGAAACATGCTACAAGACTGAATATATAAACCTTCTCCTGCTCCTTCTAACATCAGATACATCCTTACCCCTTATTCACATAGTTCTCTTAGAATGCATACAAAGGCCCTTTGAGGGGGTCTTAATGCTGGGGCTTCCCGATCATGCAGTCACTGTAATTGGATGTCACAATGGTAACATTATCGGGAGCTCATCCTAACAGTCCCTGATTATAAACAGTGGCCAGGGAGCTGTCGGTGACAGTGCAGTCACAGTACTGGGGGTGCACAACTAAGTGCACTCCCAGCACAGAACTGGGATGCCAGCATCTAGATCTTTACCTCTTTGTTAGAACAGACAGTATGCAAAACTAGTTTACAGCTGATAATGACATCTGCAAGTACAGTGCAGATAGGGTTAATTCGGGTAAACTTGAATTTCACAGCCTCCTCTGCAGAGCAGAAGAAAACTTAATTTTGGCGTTTTCAGAAAGAAGCACGTTAAATGGTACGCAGCAAAACACAGAGGTCAGAAAGTTTGCAGCTTGTGCTGGGCTTTCTCATTGGAAAGCCTAGAATTCTTTGCAATATCAGAAACATGCAGGCACACAGGGGTTGATTGAAAGGAAATAGACTGTGCACTTTGCAAAGTGCAGTTGCTCAAGAGCTTAGTAAATGATGGAAGGCTTCACTTTGCAAAGAATACCCAATCACATGCAAGGAAAATTAAAAAACAGCTTTTCTGCTTGCACATGATTGGATGATGGAAGTCAGCAGAGCTTCTAAGCTCTGGAGCAACTGCACTTGCAGAGGGCAAATGCATTTTGCAAAGTGCACAGTCTTTTTCCCTTTAGTAAATCAACCCCACAGTGTGAAAGAGTATTTGTGCAATCATCAAATTAATGGATTTGCTGATATTGCCATTTCAATAAAAAATACACTCAAAATGTAGATTACATTAATTATTATTTTTATTAACAAATTAAATCTGCTCAATAAATTAAAGAGCTCATAGATGGTAAGACACTTCCACTGATAGCCAATGATGTCATAACAGGCCGCAGGCAGGCAACAATTTATCCCAGGTATCTTGCTCAGCAGATCATCCAGTCTTTATATCAGCAGCCTTTCCAGCCTCAGAACCTGAGACACTGCTAATGGCTTATATTAAAGTCAACAGCAATTTTTGATTCCAGCAATCATTACATTTAAAGAAAAGCCCTGCGCATATTTAGGCAGAGTGCTGGAATACGTAACGCTTATCAGGAAGCCTTTATATAAAACGGGACAGCTGGGTTTCTCAAGCCAAGAAAGACGACACAGGTCTTTACGCTATAAAGGGTCTAAATAACAATCCCGTTAAATAATTACGAAGACGCGCTTGCCTGACCTTTGGTTGACCGCAGCTACAGTGGAAGCCACAGGGAAGGCTCTGATGAGGAAGCAGAGTAATGGCAGTACCATGATACATGCAGAAAAGATGGAGTGTACTGATGCTGACAGCAATCTTCACACAGCATGAAATGCTCATAATGTAAATCAATTAAAGCTTTTGGCATACAGCCTGCATAGTCCGATATATAACATGTGCCAATGTACTTATAAAAGAATTGTTATTCTGAATCAGACATATTGAGGGGGATTTACTAAAAATGGTGCACACAGAATATGATTTAGCTGTGCTTAATAATCAGCTTCCAGGTTTAAGGCTTGATTTACACTAATGCGTTTTTTTAATGCTTTTTGCATTTTGCAGAAATGCAGGAATTTTTTTTAAACATGGGTTCCTAATGGAACACGTTCACATTAATGCATTTTTGTGCCTCTGCGTTTTTGGAAAGGTATGGATTAGGAGAGGACACCCCCATGCCAAAAAAATAAAAAACAATGGCATGGGGTCCCCCCCAAAAACCATACCAGACCCTTATCCGAGCATGCAGCCCGGTAAGTCAGGAAAGGGATTGGACCCCCCTTCTGAACCATACCAGGCTGCATGCCCTATATATATATATATATATATATATATATATATATATATATATATATATATATATTTTTTTTTTACTTTCTGCTATAAAACAGACAATAAAAAAAAAGTAAAAAAAAAATCAAATTTCTTGATAAATTTAGGCCAATATGTATTCTGCTACATGTTTTTGTTAAAAAAAAAATCCCATTAAGCGTATATTCATTGGTTTGTGCAAACGTTACAGCGTCTACAAACTATGGGGTATATATACTGGAATTTTGATTTATTCATTTTTTACTAGTAATGGTGGCGATCAGCGACTTTATAGCGGGACTGCGGTATTTAAGTGGACTATCAGACGCTAACTGCTAGTTTTGACACTCTGTGGGAACCAGTGCTAAAAATATGCACTTTTACTGTACTAATGACACTGACTGGGAAGGAGTTAAATATTAGGGCAATTAAAGGGTTAAATGTGTGCCTAGCCAGTGTTTTGGTGTACTGGGGGAGGTGCTTTTACTAGGAGAAGTAATCCATTTTATTCCCTGCTTTGCGGGGGAAAGAAAATCTATTACTTCCCCACTGACAGGAAATGGCTCTGCCTTGATTACATAGGCAGGTCTCTGTCCTGCTTAAAGTCATGACGATCGCAGCATCTGCTGTGTAAATCACAGCACGGCCGGGTTCGCTGGTGGCGCACGTGCGCGTCCCCTACCCGGAAGTGTCAGATCAGTGTCAGGTACAAGCGGTTAATCAGCATTATGTTTAATCCTTATGTTGCTACCATTAGTAAGTAGATAGGAAGGTATATTATATTTGAGTTTTGTTTTTTTGTTTTTTTACATTTCTTCAGTTGCTTTCTGATTTCTATCCTAGGCCAAAGTGATGTCATACATCCCAGGAGTCTTCGTGGGCATTTGTTTTCTTTCATCTGGAGGTGAGGAGGATGGGTTTTCTCAGCTAAGCACACCCTCCTGTCTGCATGCCTGAGCTAAGAGCAGCAGCAGGGAATGCTAAGGGGGTTGTTTTTTAAAGATTTCTCGACAAATTAAAGCATGGAGACATGGATGGATGAGTGTGTTTGGTTTAAAGTGGTTGTAAACCTCTGACATGAAATATGAACAAACCATATCCTTCTACAGAATGTACCTGTCTCAATCCAGAGCACTAAGCGTCATTTCTGTCCGCTGTCTCGTTCCTCTGCTATCTGCATGAGTAATTTCTGACAAGGTTTCCTGACACCAAGAGAAAAAAGGGGACAGGGAAGGGGCCTCCAGCGCACAGCCTCAGTTCTGTTCCTGTGTGCTGTGTAAAGGGGGGTGTGTCCCTTCCCTCCAATCAGCTTGCACTGAGCTATGCAGCTCCCCACCCCCTGCTTTTCAGAGCTTAGAGATCCTGTGTAAATTCTACACTTTGAATGGCTGTAGAGAAGAGAAGACTGCGGCTAAACGAGTACAACATATGTAGGATTTGTTTTATCCCTGTGTATCACCCGAGGCCAGTCAATTCACTGGGTATATGTAAGGGTTTGCAACCATTTTAAATATTAAAAATTAATTGAAATGATTTGCATTTTCAGGTTGTGCTGCTCAGATACAGTTTAGTTTCACTTTAGGTGTATACAGGCCTGCCATGTTCATCATAAGGGGAATTGCTCTGTATGCTGGGGTTTTAAATTGATTTTATTTTATATTGAATGGGTCAAGAGATGCTGAAACTCAGAGGTGGATAGGAGAGAAACAGTCAGGAATTATGGCAAAGATATTTCACTGTTGGAGTACATAAGACATTAAAGCGGAACTGCACTTCATCTGAGTACCACAAATCAAATATGCTATTTAATTCATTTATAAAATTTAAAGCAAACTCGCCCATCCATCCATGCCTCTATGCTTAATTTTGTTAAAAAAATTACTTTGAAAAACACCCCCCTAGCATTTCTGGCCATGGCCATCTTGAGTAAGGTCAGATGATTCATATAGCATTTACTTCATGGAATCCACCTGCCCTTAGCTCAGGCATGCAAGCAGGAGAGGGTGTGCTTAGCTGAGAGTGCCTCCTCCCCTACTGAAGACTCCTGGGATGTATGACATCATTCCTAGGCCTAGAAACCAGGAAGTAACTCAAGAAATGTATATAAAAAAAGTTTAAAACAAGCATAAATGACCTTCCTATCCATTTACTAATGCTAGCAGCATAAGGAATAAAAATAGTTAATGTCGATTGGAAGAGTGAAGCGTAGGGCTGTCATGTCAGTGTGGAAGGCGAACCAGGCAGCATAGAGTTAACGTGTTCAAAGGCAGAGGTTTTTCTTACGTGATTGGTTGAGGAGACAAGGCAATGGGGAGGAGCGTAGGAGTGTATACTGTAGGAAGGGGTGGGACAGTAACAGTCATAGTAGGGAAGCCATCAGATGAATGTTCGTCCCTCCCTCCCTGATATAGGGCAGGAAGTATGTAGGTATTTTGATGGCGGTTGGGACCCCTTGGAAGGGGTTAAAAATCTGTTGGTGGGATACAAGTGGGGAACCATCGGTTGGTATGGTGTCCTCTGGTTGGGTGTTGTCTAATAATAGGGACCAGGTAGTGGTAAACCTGTAGGGTCTGTGGGCAAGTGTTAATGTCCCTATGGCGGTGTTTTGCAGTTGGGAACACCTATGCTTTGTTGTAACGTTATTGTTATTTATTGTTATTGTGTTTAATAAAAGGCCTGACAGCCATTTAACTCCACTTGGTGTCAAGCGTTTTATTGGGGTTAAAGGGAGGTGAAGTTTTTAGAGGGGTCATGTAGGAGTTGGTGGTGACCTCTGAGCTACCTTTGTCAAGTTTCACTTTAAAGCGGAGTTCCTGGCTTTTTTTCGTTTATTAAAAGTCAGCAGCTACAAAAAGTGTAGCTGCTGACTTTTAATAAACAGACACTCGCCTATCCCATGGTCCAGCGATGAGGCCGCCCGGAGCCTCGCTCCTCTCCCCCTCCTCCCCATAGTGCCTCCATTGAAACTGTGGGCACCCAGCCATGACAGCTTGAGGCTTCACATGCACTGTGCATGCACGAGTCGCGCCGCGCTCTCCGAGTGGACAGGCAATCTTCTAGGACCTGTGACATGTCCCAGAAGATTGCAGAGAGGGAGGGGCCACCTAGGGGGAGAGGAGGAGTTGCCTAGGTGGCCCGAAGTCAGAAGCAGGAAGTGGGACAGGAAGTCCCACTCAAAACTAGGCACCCACTCCCCCCCCAAAAAATTACATCCAAATGTGGCATTTAAGGGGGCAAGGGCACTTTTGGGTGGAACTCCGCTTTAAGGAAGCCATAGGTTGGAGCCCAGGACCGTGGTAAACTGGCCAGACTGTGAAAGCCAGAAGAGATTGAGGAACTGGGTCTACTTATGTGAAGATGTCATGTAAAGAGGAAGCCCCATTACCAACCAGAGTGCATCTACAGAGAAAACAAGCAAACAAGCAACAGGATAGGTTGGAAACCTCACAGCAAGCAGACATTGGCCTTCTCTACTCCACTACCCCTACCTTCTGTGTCTCCATATTGTGTAACTATTGTCTTTGTGATAGGTTGACTTTAAAGTGCTTTACCTACATAGAAAAAATAAATAAACGTCAGGTTCACCTTAAAGTTGAACTTAACCCTGTAATTAACAACTTGAGAGCAGGAAGGATGTCTTTTATTGCAGAAGGGACATGCTATATTACTTTTGCAGCTTACTTTACGTTCTCGTACAAGATGTACAAGAATATACAGTAAGCTGCACATGCACAGCTCAGTGTGCATTCCCAGGCCAGCACACCTCCGTGACGAGATGAATGAACTCCCAAGTCCATGAGTTACATCAATCCCAGCCTGGGAAATCAAGATGGTTGAAGACCCCGAACCCATGAAAACTGGCGAGAAGAAGATGTTGGTGCTTATGAGGGAGCTCGCAGACATTGCATTGCTGGAAGGGAAGGGAGTACTGGAGAGTTTAGTACTGCTTTAATCCCCCACATACTCGCCTTTCCTTCCTTGACACTACGTTCCCCTGCCAAGACCAGGACATGCCGCCCCACGTAAGCTATGCACAACTCAAGTCATAGCTTACAGAGAAAAATGGACCCTTCCCATGTGACATCACTGGTGCTTGATGACTGGCCCACAGCTGTCAATAGAGTGCATCACATGGGCTGACATACTTGAACATACTCATTTTCTTTGTTCTTGGCTGTTCAATAGACTGGCAAGAAATGGAGGAAGCATAAGTATGTGCTGCTGGGGAGAGGAGGATTAAAGTATAACTAAAGGCAATTTTTTTTTTAAAGTTGTGGAGAGGGATTAGAACACCTGTCAGTTTTTATTGCTGTCTGTGTCCCCGTTCGGGGATACCACCGGTTTATTTTATCCTGTTTACAATCATTATTGAAAGTGAAAGAAAATCCCAAATTTTGGGTTGTCTCTAGAAAAGTAATCTTCCAATGGGGACACTAGTGACCTGGGGGGGGGGGTCCACAAGGAAATCCCTTAATTTGTACTCTCACTTCCTGTTTGGCTATGGAACAGGAAGTGAAGGTAAATCTCCGCAATGGGACACAGATGGCAAAAAGAAATCTGACAGGGGTTATAACCCTCCCATACTCTAAAATGAAAAAAAAAAAGCTTTGCCTATAGTTCTACTTTAACGAAGCTTTTGGGCAAAGCAACATTTTTTTGTAGGAGTAGTAGAATGAAATACTACAGCTTAGTTTATATACAAATCCGATGCCCTGGGCCTGTTAAAATATAGATCTCTTCATTAAACATAGGCTCAGTTATTCACAGGTTCTAAAAACATATACAGTGGATATAAAAAGTCTACACACACACACACACCTGTTAAAATGTCAGGTTTCTGTGATGTAATAAAATGACACCAAGATAAATCATGTCAGAACTTTTTCCACTTGAATGTGACCTATAAACTGTACAACTCAGTTAAAAAACAAACTGAAAATAAAAAACTAAAATAATGTGGCTGCATAAGTGTGCACACCCTCTTATAACTGGGGATGCAGATGTGTTCAGAATATAGCAATCACATTCAAACTCATGTTAAATAGAAGTCAGTACACACCTGCCATCATTTAAAGTGCCTCTGATTAACCCCAAATAAAGTTCAGCTGTTCTAGTAGGTCTTTCCTGATATTTTCTTAGTCGCCTCCTACAGCAAAAGCCATGGTCCACAGAGAGCTTCCAAATCATCAGTGGGATCTCATTGTTAAAAGGTATCAGGAGAAGGGTACAAAAGAATTTCCAAGGCATTACATATACCATTGAACACAGTGAAGACAGTCGCCATCACGTGGAGAAAATATGGCACAACAGTGACATTACCAAGAACCGGACGTCCCTCCAAAATTGATGAAAAGACAAGAAAAAAATGGTCAGGGAGGCTGCCAAGAGGGCTGCCAAGAGGCCTACAGCAACAATAAAGGAGCTGCAGGAATATCTGGCAAGTACTGGCTGTGTGGTACATGTGACAACAATCTCCTGTATTCTTCATATATCTGGGCTATGGGGTAGAGTAGCAAGATGGAAGCCTTTTCTTACAAAGAAAAACATCCAAGCCCAGCGAAAGTTTGCAAAAACACATCTGAAGTCTCCCAAAAGCATGTGGGAAAATGTGTTATGGTCTGATGAAACAAAGGTTGAAGTTTTTGGCCATAATTCCAAAAGATATGTTTGGCGCAAAAACACTGCACATCACCAAAAGAACACCATACCCACTGTGAAGCATGGTGGTGGCAGCATCAAGCTTTGGGGTTGTTTTTCTTTAGTCAAGGTAGGAGGAATTATGAACAGTTCCAAAGACCAGTCAATATTGGCACAAAACCTTCAGGCTTCTGCTAGAAAACTGAACATGAAGAGGAACTTCATTTTTCAGAATGGCAACAACCCAAAGCATACATCCATATCAACAAAGGAATGGCTTCACCAGAAGAAGATTAAAGTTTTGGAATGGCCCAGCCAGAGCCCAGACCTGAATCCAATTGAAAAACTGTGGGGTGATCTGAAGAGGGCTGTGCACACGAGATGCCCCCGCAATCTGACAGATGTGGAGTGTTTTGCAAAGAAGGGAGGGCAAATATTGCCAAGTCAAGATGTGCCATGCTGATAGACTCATACCCAAAAAGACTGGGTGCTGTAATAAAATCAAAAGGTGCTTCAACAAAGTATTAGTATAAGGGTGTGCACACTTCTGCAACCATATTATTTTAGTTTTTTATTATTACTTCCCTCCACCTAAAAGATTTCAGTTTGTTGTTCAACTAAGTTGTACAGTTTACAGGTCACATTAAAGGTGGAAAAAGTTCTGAAATGATTTATCTTTTTTTACGTCACAGAAACCTGACATTTTAACAGGTGTGTGTAGACTTTTTATATCCACTGTATATGTTTTTATAACCTGTAAATCCACTGTAGCATACACAAGAAAAAAGTGTTTCACCTGCCAAGCACTTGAACATAGTATTATATTGCAGGAGGGAAACCTTGAAGCACATGTCATAAGTCAAAGTCTCTGTGAGTGCTAACAGAATCCATCGTTTAATTATCATTATCTCTGTTGGGTTTCTTGTCATAAGGCTATGCCATTACCAGCTTGTCTACTAGCACGATGTACAGGGTCACAGGTCGTCTTTTCCTGACAATTGGAAACATATGGTGGAGAGGGGCTACTAATATTTCACCTTCATGTTGTTTGTGGAGGTTTAGAATTGGTTGTCTGGAAACCAGTTATCTGGAAAGTTTCAAAACACCATTATCAGAATTGGAAGTAATGGCTTCAGTCCCTTATTGATGTCATACACACAGATATGGTTTCTAATCACTGGACACTTACAAAGGCAGGGATTTTTGTCTTACTGTTACTGTACTTTGATTTTTCACTAAGCATTTGCAATTGAAAGTCAAGAACCTTAGAGTCTGTGCATGATATGCAACTGATATTGTGATATTGTACATTTTGGGGCATAACTCACCAACCTGCGCACATTTTTTGCATGAGTGTTCCCAGCATGACTCTTCCTCAATCTCTCACAGATGGGCCGTTTTAAAAAAAAAATCTGATACACAGTACATTTTGAGAGTAACATCATATTAAATGGAAAATGCTAATTCTGAATCTGCTTTTTAGTTCAGGGAAATTAGAGCTGCAGGCTTTCAACATGGGATCTCCTTGCATATGGCACAGAGAAGTACAGGGTGCAAAAAGAGATAAGTATGAGGATAGGCTTTAACTGGTGGCAGGGCTTAGGTAACAGCAGGGGTGTCCAATCTGCAGCCCAAGATGGTTATGAATGAGGCCCAACACAAAATCGTAAATTTACTTTAAAATGTTGATTTTTTTTTTTGGGAGGGATTTTTGTTCACTTAGCGAACACATGTGGCCGAAGAAAAATTGGACAGTGTCTCTTTACTGGACTTTTATAAGTTTTATCTTCCCAAAGAAAAATCTCCCACTCTTCACAATCACCCCTTTTTCATATTTGTGAGCAGCTATTTTCAAGGATGAAGCACACGAAGGGCAAAATGAGAACCAAAATATCTGATGAACACCTTGAGAATTCATTGAGAATTATTACTACATCCATCGAACCAGATATTGATGCGTTTGTTTATTAAAAACAGTGTCACATATTACACTAGTTTTATGTTGCCCTCTTTTATTTTTATAATAAAAAATATTACAAAAAATTAAGTTTTATTACTCAGATAGGTACATTATCTATATCATTGATCGTTAACTTCTGATCTGCTCGACCTTTTCTGCTCATCGGCTCTCTTTATTGTTAGTGTATTTTATGTGTCCCAAGACAATTCCTCTTCTTCCAATGTGGCCTGGGAAAGGTCAAAAGGTTGGACACCCCTGGTTTACAGGTTAAGTTAATATTAGGCTTAGCTTTTAAGTTTTTGGGGTTTCGGGGAGAAGGATAAGTATTAAAGTCTCACGTTAGGGGTTGTGTTAGTTAAGTGTTAAGGAACAAGTTTGGTATTTAACATTGGAGGAGAGCCGAGTTATGAATTAAAGAAGAACTTCACCACCCATGTTTCCTTCCCATCTTTACCTTTTTTTTTGCTGGGTAATGGACAAAGATCATACTCACATGCTGTGAGAATCCGACAGGGTCCTATATGAAACTACCATATGAAACTTCGCTCACTTGGTCCCACTGCATTATTGGGAACCAGCTGTCTCTTCCAGGAAGAGACAGAAAGCCCCCAGGTGATGCGCTGCAGCGCATGTACTGAGGCCTACTGAGGCCTACTGGCACAACTCCCAACCTTTTGAGATGGGAATGAGGGACACCTATCAGCAAAAGTATGCAGGCATAGGACACACCCCTTGCCACGCCCCCGTAAAGGAGACTTGTACAAAAAAACAAGATTGGTTAAACCCACAAGGGCTTTTTTTTACCACTACTACTCCTTTATATTGGCTTTTGGAATTTACAAATGCAGCAATTTAGAAATCAGATGAAAGGTTTAGCGCTGGAAAACACTTTTTGATAGATAAAAAGTGCATTTTATATACATCTATATGGATCAGATCAAAATGAGGGACAAATGAGGAGGAATGAGGGACAGAGGGACATTGCTCCAAATCAGGGACAGTCCCTCGAAATCAGGGACAGTTGGGAGCTATGCCTACTGGGATACTTATCATATGCATTCTAGGAGGCCTTGGGGTAATCCACAGCACATGTGAGCAGATGGATGCGTCATTCTCAGTTTCTCGAAAGAAGGGTAATAAAGAAAAAAATATGAGACGAGAAAAAAAAAGGATGGAATGCCAGAGAAGTGGGCCAGGAAGGTAAAGGTCAACTTTAAGGGATTGTTTTTGGTGGTAGGTGTTACACTTTTAATGGTAATGTTAACAGACCTAAAGGGAGCAATAGGGTTGGTTTTCCATACACATTAAGTGTTCATGTATGAGCAGAGTTAAATGTCAGGAGGGTGTGAAGCTTAGGGGATACTTTAGTGGTTAGGGAAACACTGGGAAGGATACAGTTCTCAGACCTGGCAGGCTTGCGCCAGTTCGGCTACGGGCGCCAAGAACAAACGCATCATCCTTATTCAAAGCCAAAGACTCATGATGGCCAAGACGCTTCATATATTAACATCTACCACTACCATCCAGAATATCTGATGTATCTATATACTCTTAGGCCCAATTAAAAAAAAAAAATAAAGAGTTCCATTCTATCTAAATGGTAATGAACAATTGATATAAAGCACTTCCTAACAAATTCAATTCTCTAGCAATTTCTCTGTCCAAGATTAGGAATTTGAACACTCAAAACACTGTGGCAAAAAAAAAGAATAAATTGCTTGTGCCTCAGGATGCTATTAAACTATTAGAAAAGGCAAAAAGTATATTAACATATCAGTCAAGAGCTCTATCAGTATCTGACTCAAGGAACACCAACTGCAAGCCAAATCATTATTATCTGTGTACAGACACTTATCTTGCTTGGCCCCTCTTTAAAAGGAAATTGTCATGAGAGATGAATGGAGGCTACTGATCTTTCCTTGCAAGAATAGTTCCCTGGCTGTCTTGCTGATACTTTGGCTTAAGCGCTATATGAGTTACTGGCCCAAAACAAGCATAGATATGATCAATACTGACACTTATTTACAGTATGCTCATTCCGGATCGGTGATGCAAAAGTACTTAAAGTGGTTGTAAAGCTTTTTTTTTTCTTTTTTTGTATTAAAATAACAAAACATGTCTATACTTACCTGCTCTGTGCAATGCTTTTGCACAGAGCAGCCCTGATCTTCTTCTTCTGGGGTCCCCCGCCAGCGCTCCAGGCTCTTCCTTTTCATTAGGTGCCCCATGGAAAGCCGCTATGCATGGGGGTACCCATGTGGGCTTGCTCCCAGGTCCTGCTGCTGGAGCCATTGACAGCAGCAGGAATCAATGGCTGCTGTTGCTATCAATCTGTCCAATGAGGAGAGAGATAGCGTCTGGAGTTGGATCAGATCAGGTTCAGGTAAGAAAAAGGGGGGGGGCTGGGGGGGCACTGCAGCATAGAAGGTTTTTCACCTTAATGCATAGAATGCATTAAGGTGAAAAACCTTAACGTGGATGTAAACCCGATTCATGAAATTTGAGGTGGGCACATATATCTGCAGTGTTTTCTTATCTCTCTTCAAGTCCTGTGGCTTTCTCCTGCTCCATTCTTCTGTTATCTGCATGATAACTTCTGACAAGTTCTCCGTTAACTGTGATAAAACCAGCCTGAAATTTTGTTTCGTGGGAGGTCTCTATAAATAGATTAGCACTGAGCTGAACTATTCAGGAAACAGCTCTGCAAGTCTCTGCCAATGTGGAGTGGGGATGTGTGCCTTTCCTCCAATCAGCTGTCTTGGCTGTGTGCCCAAACTTCACTGCCAGTGCTGAACAGGAAGGGAAAATCTGTAACATGATGTTCACTTTCTAAACAGTATATAAAGGTGAAGACAGCAGATATACATGTAAAACTTATGTAGGGAGATTTGTTTCATCTCTGAGTATCATCTGAGGCTGTTCACTTCACTGGGTATTATGTGAGGGTTTACATCCACTTTAAGGCTTTACAACCACTTAAAGCAAAAGTAAACCCTCTTATCTTTTACAGCCAAGCACGCTGCCATCTTAGCCTCTCCTTGATTTGCAGTTGCCATAGTGTTGCACATGTGATCAGTTATAACACCAGCCATTTGATGGCTTGACAATTCAGGAATATGTTATTTTCCTGATATGTGCATTCTGTACCATGTGCTTGTATGAAAAAATATCCTGTTTTCTGTACATGATTTCCTTTGTGTGAAATACCTGGTGCTCCTGCTAGTCCTTCTACTTTCCTATTAAACACTGACCACACAAGGCATGAGAGCACAGCGTGGTCAGTTTTCTGGCTATGCTGAGAACTCAGCCTGCTCTCCTCCAATAATCAGTTTTGATCAGACGTGTGCTAACATGGCCACCCCCCCCCCCCCCCCGCACATACATTCACCGGCTCTCTGCTCTGCCCCTCCAGTGCTCAGTTCAGGAGCGGCTGGTTAAAGTTCTCAGCGGCATGCTTAGGCATCAGGCATCTGGGCAATCCCGACATTACTGTGTCAGGAACCCTACAGAGCCTGGACTGGATCTGTGACATCAGCTAAAGCCAGTTGTTGGCTGAATCTGGGTCAAGGGAGTGCAGAACTAAGTGCACTCCTGTACCCCAAAAGAGCTTTAGCCACCTTTCTGCTTTAAATTGATGGGTTTAGTTTGGCATTAGGTCAGCCACAGCCAGGCATCGAGCAAACAATGGCAGCCCCATACTTCTCATGACAAAGTCACTTTCTTGGAATCTTTATGTACGTGAAAAAAAAGACCATTGTGTTCTCTGGGTCCAGGATTGCACTCATTGAACCCATCTCTGCTTTTAAGGTAGACGAATCAGGGCCTAGACTCATGTGATACGAGATTGTAGTCTCCATCAGAAACACAATGAAGAGACTGACTGATGCTTGCAAAGTCTACGATAAAACTAGGTACAGTAAATGGGCTTCCTGAATTTCATGCAGTTATGATGTTCCCTGTATAGTTGTAAAACATAAGTTTTATTGCAGTTCTAAATCAGTGGGAACCATATTAAAACATAAGTGCGAGCAGACTATAACAGGCACGAGTGTCTTATTGGAAACAGGACATTTTACATGCCAAGTTTGTGTTCAGCAAGCTGAGAAAATGCTGCTTCCTCAATAGCAGACAACATGAAAGGCAATTAAAGGACAACTCCAGGCAAAAGGCTAAACATATTGGCCAATTTAAAAAGCTTCTTATAAAAAAAATGATGTGCTTTGGAAATGCGATTAGTGCTACTTTTATGAATGGAAGATAGTAAAAAAAAAAAAGGCCCAGTCATGCGACCTGTAATTCTCTAATCAGAAAAATGTTGGTAGACCCAAAAGCAAAACCTTCCTAACAATTTTTTTTTTTTTTAATGAGAAATGTTCTGTTGATTCTGCCAGTCATTATCACCACAGTGACTACAGTGGTGTAGCATAAGCAGGGCCACAGGGATGACTGCCCTGGGCACATTTTTTGCAGGGCAGGGCTATACTAGCATCGGGCACCCAGGGAACCTTCCCTGTATTTTTTTGTGGGGTTCCCCGGGTCCCTAGAGCTGTAATCTCCATCTTGGCAGTAGCCAGCAGGGAGAAATACATAAAATCTATACACACGAGCTGCTTTACCATATATGTTTTTAGAGCTGCTCCGAGGGGCGTCTGGTGTTTTTTTTCTCCTGCCTCTAAACTATTATTGGCAGGAGAGTTTAGAGGAAGAAAACCCTCTGCCGGTGCAACCAGGAGCAGCAGAGTTTTTGTAGAAAAGCTTGACGCTGCTAAACATGTCTAAATGTGCCTAAATGCTTCTGAAGAAAACGTTTACAATAAACCAGTGTGCATGAGGCCTTGAAGTGGTACTCTGTCTAGCCATGCACCTCCGCCACACCGCATAGCCAGAAGAGCGATATCCCTTTTCTCTTATATAATTAGGCCGTGTACACCCGGGCGGACTTTTCGACCGGACTGGTCCTACAGACTTTCCAGCGGACTTTCGACGGACTTTTGACGGACTTTTTAACGAACGGACTTGCCTACACACGATCACACCAAAGTCCGACGGATTCGTACGTGATGATGTACACCAGACTAAAATAAGGAAGTTGATGGCCAGTAGCCAATAGCTGCCCTAGCGTCGTTTTTTGTCCATCGGACTAGCATACAGGCGAGCGGATTTCTGGGTCCGGCGGAGTTACGACGTAAAGATTTGAAGCATGTTCCAAATCTAAAGTCCGTCGGATTTGCAAATGGAAAAGTCCGCTGAAGGTCCGGTGAAGCCCACACACGATCGGATTGTCCGCCGGACTTGGTCTGTCGGACAAGTCCGGTCGAAAAGTCCGACCGTGTGTACGCTGCATAAAGCTATATACTGTATTACAGGTCACATTTCCACCCCGAGCCTATTGATTATGGGTGGATGGCAGTCATAGACTACGGAAGTAGCTGCCTGAAATGAAGCCGCTTGCCAATTGTTTGCTTCTGGGCTGCCACTCACCACCGACTAACTGTTCATGAGTTCCCAGTCTTTGGATACTGTTACTAGAAGTTATAATGTTATATATTTTTGTGGTGAATAAGTAAATTGTGCTTTTTATATATACTGTAATCCATCTTTAACCACTTGCTACTGGGCACTTTTACCCCCTTCCTGCCCAGGCCAATTTTCAGCTTCCAGTGCTGTCACACTTTGAATGACAATTGCGCAGTCATGCATATGAAATTTTTATCATTTTTTTTCACACAAATAGAGCTTTCTTTTGGTGGTATTTAATCGCCACTGGGTTTTTTTTTTTTTGTTAAACAAACTAAAAAGATCAAAAATGTTGAGAAAAAGTAGTTTTTTTCATAATTTGCTCTAAAATTTTGCAAACAGGTAATTTTTCGCTGATGAGGCACTTATAGTCTGCACTGATGAGGCAGCACTGGTGGGCACTGATAGGTGGCACTGATTAGCAGTATTGATGGGCACTGATAGGGGGAATGGTGAGCACTAATTAGCAGTACTAGTGGGCAATTTTGGGACCGGTGTCCCTTTAACAGCGGCCAGCTATCGGCTTTCCCCTTTTCTCCTCACGCTTGTGAGGAAAATAAAGCCGATTACCGGCTTCTGTTTACATTGTGTGATCTGCTGTCATTGGCTGACAGCTGATCACTTGGTAAAGGGCCGCTGTGATTGGCCCTTTACCCCGATCTGTGATCAGCTGAGTTCGTAGGACTCGGCAATCACAGAGCGCGCCACCTGCTTGTCGCAGGGGGCGTATGGGCAGCGCAAGCATGGAAGGACCTCCATGGACGCCCTCATGGCATTGTAAGCCCATGCTGTAGCCGTCTTTTGGCTATAACGTGGGTGGGAAGGGGTTAAATGAGAAGTATGGGATTTTTGTTTTTTTTGTTGGAATCATACTTACCTAGGTGGATGCAGCATCAGTCCAATGCTGCATCTGACCTCTGCCGCCTCTTACACTGAGAACTCAGAGATTAAACACCCCCGATTGCTCGGTTCTCACAGCTCCCTGAGCAGAGAGCTGGTGACTGTCAGTCACCGGCTCTTTGCTCTACCCCTCCTGGCTCACTGGAGCGCTGGGATGTAAAGGAGGCAGGAGTGGCCAGCTCAGGCTCTCAGCAACTCACTGAGAGGCTGAGATGGGTGCCGGTCTAGGCATGTGGCAGGATCCCAACCATATGGTTGCGATCCTTCCCGAGCCTGGACCTGAATGAATGATAATGAACTGCACTCCTGGGATCCACAGGAGAAGTACAGCCAAACAAGCTTTAGCTGCACTTCTCCTTTAAATTTGATCAAACAGTGGAGCACATTAAACACGCAAGACCATTCCCAATCTAAGTATTATTTAAAGTAGAGCTATTTATAAAAAATGACATACAGTACATGACACCATCTGTCAATAGCATTAACACACGTCACACAGGGGGTGACCACACTCCTACAATGTTGGGAGCTGGTGGTCACCCTGATCATTAAAGTACTTTTTTAAAAACCACTGACAGGCAGGGTTTTTATAATAGAAGATACCCTAGTAGTCTCTTCTGTCATAAATGCATCTTCCAGTCTGTCAGCGGTATGTGATCTAAGCCGCACATGTGCAGGAGTGACGTCACCGTGGCCTGACCATTCAAGCAGCCAGACAGCATGAACCCGGAAGGAAGGCCAAGCTAAGATGGAAGCACTGAAACGGCTGGAGTGGTGACAGCACAGCGCTAGAGAGCTTCTTTTGACAAAAGTCTCATATTTTGCTATTATGTGGTGCTTATTGGCACATTATGACAGCAAACCTCCTGGGGGCCCAAGGAAAAAAATGTGGCAGATTTTGATACCGTCAAGCTCAAGTTCTCAACATGCGTTTGTTAAACATTTACTTGTACCAAAATACAAACAAATCTTACAAAACTATATTTAAGTCAAAGTGGGAACTAGTTATACTTTAGTATTTGAGTTTACATACACTTTAACTGAAAGGGTTGAATTTTTAATACAGTGATGGCACAAAAAGTTTGACCTTGGCAAAGTTTGATTTTGTGCTGTATTACTAACATGTGTAAAGATAATGTCATATCGTTAACATCTTAAAATCAATATTTCAATATTATTAATATTGAAATTAATATTATGATTTGCAAGTTTGTTCTTCACAATTCGGATGTATAAATGAGCATTTGTTTAACATAGCAAAAACATGTTTTGTTATAACTGTCCAGCAAGAAACATGATGAAAGAAATCGAGCGATGCCAAGCCACTAAACCGGCAAAATCAGTTATGATTATATCTTTAAAAGGGAAGTCAGCAAAGCAAGTAATCTTAAGGAAAAACATTGATGTTTTGTACATGATTCTAGTTCCAGACAAGGCTGTAGACAATGGATTACAGATGTACACAATGTGCAGCACAAGGGTAATAGGATAATATGCCATTGATTTCTGCATGGACATAGAGCAGCTGATATTATTATCAGAAACTAATTCTGGAATACGTCACATGGTGCATGTGTGTAAAGAGGTACCTCTGAATAAAATAATGGCAGATTATGCAAGAGACTCCAGCCTGAAAGGCTCTTAAAGAAAATTGTGCTTTACCGCCTTGGGTATTGAATACAGGAAAGAATCTATGGATATGCGATCAATATATACAATATTACCAAAAGTATTGGGATGCCTGCCTTTACACACACATGAACTCAAATGACTCCCCAGTCTTAGTCCTTAGGGTTTAATGTTAAGTTGGCCCACCCTTTGCAGCTATAAAAGCTTCAACTCTTCTGGGAAGGCTGTCCACAAGGTTTAGGAGTGTGTCTTTGGGAATGTTTGACCATTTTTCCAGAAGTTCCTCCACCCCAAACTCACTCATCCATGTCTTTATGTTCCTTGCTTTGTGCACTGGTGTGCAGTCATGTTGGACCAGGAAGGGGCCATCCCCAAACTGTTTCCACAAAGTTGTGAGCATGAAATTGTCTTGGTATGCTAACGCCTTAAGAGTTCTCTTCACTGGAACCAACCCCAAGCCAAGCCCAGCCCCTGAAAAACAACCCCACACCATAATCCCCCCTTCTACCAGTGCACAAAGCAAGGTCCATAAAGATATGGATGAGCGAGTTTGGGGTGGAGGAACTTGACTGGCCTGCACAGATTCCTGATCTCAACCTGATAGAACACTTTTGGGATTAATAAGAGCACCAAAATAAAAAAAAATGGCGTGGGGTCCCCCCAAAAATCCATACCAGACCCTTATCCGAGCACGCAACCTGGCAGGCCGCAGGAAAAGAGGGGGGATGAGAGAGTGCCCCCCCCGAACTGCACCAGGCCACATGCCCTCAACATTGGGAGGGTGCTTTGGGGTAGATCCCACAAAGCACCTTGTCCCCATGTTGATGGGGAGAAGGGCCCCATCCCCACAACACTGGCCAGTGGTTGTGGGGGTCTGCAGGCGGGGGGCTTATCGGAATCTGGAAGCCCCATTTAACAAGGGGACCCCCAGATCCGGCCCCCCTGTGTGAATTGGTAATGGGGTACAAATGTACCCCTACCATCTCACAAAAAAAGTGTAAAAAATGTTAAAAAAAGACAATAGACGTTTTTTGACAACTCCATTATTAATGTCTTCTTCTTTCCCCGCTTCTTCTTCCATCTTCTTCTGGTCTTCCTTCGGTGTTCTTCTTCCTCCATCTTTTTCTTCCTCCGCTTCTTCCTCCGGTCTTCTTGTCCGGCATCTTGCTCCGGCTTCTTCTTCTCCACTTCGTCCTCCGATCTGCCTCAATGGGAGTCTCCCGCTGTGTGATGCTTCTGTTCAGGTGACAGCTTTTATATAACGGAGGGCAGGGCCATAAACGGAAGACCCCGTCCCCTTCTGACACCATGCCATTTTTTTTAAAATTTGGGCGCGAGGTTCCCCTTAATATCAATGCCAGACCTGAAGGGCCTGGTATGGAATTTGGGGGGACCGCCACGCATTTTTCTTTTAAAGTTTGGTTCGCGGTTCCCCTGTTGGGGAATCCCATGCCGTTTTTATCAATGAACTTTTACGTGTATTGCCGGACCAACAATTGATTATAGCCGCAAGTAGTTTTAAATGACTTTTTTCCTTTAGAAATGTAATTTTGCTGTCAGACTGTTCTAAACATGGGAAACATGCGCAACTTTACAGGCATACTATAGACACCCCCCAGGTACGAAATTTAAAGGAATATTTCACTTTTATTGTTTCACTTTAAACATTATTAAAATCAATGCTCCCAAAAAAACGTCCGTTTTTAAAACTTTTTTTTGCATTGATACATATCCCCTGGGGCAGGACCCGGGTCCCCAAACACTTTTTAAGGCAATACATGCATATAAGCCTTTAAAATTAGCACTTTTGATTTTTCATGTTCATTTCACATAGACTTTAACGGTGTTCGCATGTTCGAACAAATTTTTTGCCTGTTCGCATGCTCTGGTGCGAACCGAATGGGGGGGGGTGTTCGGCCCATCCCTACTTATACACAACAAACTGCAATGCACTGTGTGTTCTGATATCTTTCTATTGGAACCAACATTGCAACCAACTTTTCAGCAATTTGAGCTACAGTAGCTCTTCTATTAGATCAGACTACATGGGCCAGCCTTCATTCCCTATGTGCATCAGTGAGCCTTGGCTGTCTTTGACCCTGCTGCTGGTTCACTGCTTTTCCTTCCTTTGACCACTTTTGGTAGATCCTGACCAATGCAGACCAGGGATATCCCACAAGAGCTGCAGTTTTGGAGATGATCTGACCCAGTCATCTAACCCTTGTCAAAGTTGTTAAAATCTTTAGGCTTGCCAATTTTTTTTTGCTTTCAACACTTTAATTTTGGGGACAACATGTTCACTTGCTGCTTAATATATCCCACCCACTCTCAGAAGCTATTGTCATGAGATTTATTTAACGTCATCTGTTAGTGGTCATGATGTTATGGCTGACTGGTGTATACTTTCAGTGAAACGAAATGCTTATTTGTTCTGAGAGCATGGTATTTTAATTTAGGTAAGCCTATGGTATTTTCTAGGTTATTACTGCTCACAGAGCAGAAGTCATCTTGTTCAGCTCAAAAAGTATGTACATGAAGGTGTGTCTTTGTATTTCACATCTTTCTATAACTTTATTTAATCCTCGAGTCAACAGCTTTTTACAATGCCCACAAATTGAGGCAGGGACTATTATTTCCTGATATAGGTTAGTGTCGTCCCCCCCTCCAAAAAAAAACTTTTGGAATACTGGCTGGCAACCCTTTAATTGCTACTGAATCTCTTGACTAATGTTTTTAAGGTACAGAAATGGGGAGTAGATACTGGGGATTCTTCCAAATCTTTATTGTAGCACTATAAAGGTAAAAACACAACAGCACCAAAATCACGAGAGACTCGATGCGTTTCATGCTGGATAACACTCATAACATGTAAAACGCGTTAACAAGTCTCTGTGACTTTGGTGCTGTGATGTTTTTATCTTTATAGTGCTACAATAAAGATTTGGAAGCGTCCCAACTGAGTGTGCGGCCATCCACTGATTCTGTCCTGATGCTGTCCCCAGAAGACTCCCCCCCTTTGTGGTCCAGCGCTGGTCCATTTCTGGGCTGAATGGCTCACTCCTATTAGTTCAGGACCTCATAGACCTGTCTCTTGGGGGTGCATTTACAGTAAAATGATGCAGAGAATGGTGCAGACGTCAATAAGTCAGAGAGCTGTCCATCGTTAGCTGCCCACCACTGGATAATAAGGCAGGTGGAAACGGACATTGTGTGTCACATAAACAGCCAGAAGACATCTGAAAAAAAGTATAGAGAAGTTTCCCATAATAATCTAAAAATAATCTAAAAATTCAAAGCAGAGGGTATGAGTACAATTGAGGGGGGGGGGGGGGGGGGTTGGGTTTTAAGACATAATCTATTCTGCAGTGCCTCCAAGTTAGAAAAATGGCAGTGCCAGATATTGCCATCAGTATTTTATTAAGGGTTAAACTGATAGGCAGACCTGAAGTCTTATGCTGACTAGTGAATGGCAGAGAGAGAAAAAAAGCTGTCTGGAAAGGTCAAAGTTCTACATTCTGAAAGTGGCCACTTCACAAATAGAAAAATGATGGATCAAAAATAATAAAGTAACAGTAATTTACCATTTCCTCCATTCCACATGTGCACTGCTTCTCCATTCCCGGTACTGTACTGTACTGAAACACACTGTTATTAAAAAACTGTGTATCCTTGACTGGGGTATTGCCCATGTTACGGCTGCTGTGCCATATCCACAGTTACCCTTTTCCCAGAGTGTTACCAAACCTTAATAACTCAGACCAAACATCTTTATTTTGGATTAAAATGGCCATTGTAGCCCTTTTTTTAAATAACCATAATTAACAATATAATTTATTTTTTATATAATATTACATTCTCTATATAAATAAACATAACAGCCTGTATATATAGCTGTATACAGAACAGATGATGTATATCTGCAGTCAGTGATGGAGGAAGGTCTCTATATACAAGAAGGAAGGTGGGTGTATATATAGCTGTAAACACTACAGTAACAGGACAGGACAGACAGATGATGACATACTTAAGTGATGAGGAAGGTCTCTCCTCCAATCTGACCTCTGTCTGTATCCGTGTACCCTGCTCGCTCCAGCCACGTGATCAGTCACCCCCCCTGGGCCCAGTCTGCACTGTCTGCCTGAGTCTGACTCAGGTGGTGGACTGGAGTGGAGAGAGAAGCGGGGAAGTGTGTACGGAGCGGAGCGGAGGGGCGGCTGACAGTGCACAAGCAGCAGCTTACCGGTCCGGCCAAGTATTGGATAAGGCGCAGCTCAGGCCTTGCTCTGTTGCGCTGCTTCTTCCCATTACATCCACACAGACAGTGAGTGGGAAACCGGAAGTGACGCCGCAGTTCTGTGCAAAGCACCGCCTACCGTCCTCCGAACCCACCAATTACAAAACAGAAACAGGAGGAATCAGTGTAGTGCGGGAGTGTTCCAGGTGCATGGCTTGCGCCCTGAGGACACTCTAAACACAACCCAATAGTTTCTCAGCCGCCATCACCTGATTGCAACCACACCAAGCTTCCCATTGACAGCTGTATGTCTGGTGTCTGTACACACTTAAAGGACCACTTATTTTTTTTCTTCATGACTGGGGGGGGCGGCGCCCATGTGCCCCTATTGACGGGCCGCCACTGGTTATAACCGTCCCTTACTCTATCCAAAATTAATTAAAAAGTTTTGCCTATAGTTCTACTTTAAAAACTGACCACACCAAGCAGGGGAGCACACCATGGTCAGTTCTCTAGCTATGCTGGGAACTCAGCCTGCTCTCCTCCAATGATGTGACTTGTCCTGACACACCTCCCCTGCACAGCCTTTCACTGGGAAGATCAGTGTGCTGCTGTTCCTCCTCCCCCCAGCTCTTATGTAGCTGAGAACAGAGGGAATGTGATCACTTATAAAAAAAGGTGGACAAAGGTATTTATAATGTTTTTTTTTTTTAAATATATACATATATATATATATATATATATATATATATATATATATACACATACACACACACACAATTGTTTTGCCTTTCATTTCTATTTTAAACTGAATTTGTTGCTTTACAAGGCGATTGTTTACAATCACTTTAACCACTTGAGGTCCGGGCCATAGCCGAATGACGGCTACAGCGCGGACCTCAATTTCCGGGAGGCCGTCATGGGACGTCCTCCCCTGTGCGCGCTGTGATCACCGAGTCACGAAGACTCGGATGATCACAGATCCGAGTAAGGGGCCGGTCCCGGCCCCTTACCATGTGATCAGCTGTCAGCCAATGACAGCTGATCACATGATGTAAACAAAACCTCGGTGATCGGTTTCGTTTTCTCCTCAAGCTGACAGCGTGAGGAGGAAAAACAAGCCGATCACCGGCTTATGTCAAAGGGACATCGGTCCCGAAGAGGAAGGAGGTACATATGCCTCATCTGTGCCAACAAGTGCCATCTGTCATTGCCACCTGCCAGTGCCCACAGTGCCACCTATCAATGCCCACAAGTTCCACCTATCAATGCCCACCAGTGGTGCCAATCAGTGCCACGTAGCAGTGCTGCCATCAATCAATGCCCAATCAGTGCCCATCACCGCCACCCATCAGTGCCCATCACTGCCACCCATCAGTCCCGCCTCATCAGCGTACATCAACGAAGGAGAAAAACTACCTGTTTGCAAAATTTTATAACAAAATATAAAAAAATATCATTTTTTTTTTTTTTAAATTCTGTCTTTTTCATTTTTTTTAACAAAAACTAAAAACCGCAGAGGTGATCAAATACCATCAAAAGAAAGCTCTATTTGTAGGAAAAAAATGATAAAAATTTCATTTGGGTACAGTGTTGTATGACCGCGCAATTGTCATTCAAAGTGCGACAGCGCTAAAAGCTGAAAATTGGTCTGGACAGGAGGGGGGTTTAAGTGCCCAGTAAGCAAGTGGTTAAGGAAAACATAGTAAAATCAATATATATATAATGGAGGCAAACATAATGACTATGTATGCATTTAATAAACTAATTCCATGTATTTGCAGGCAGGAAAAATTAACAATTCTATTGAACTAACGAGGACTCAACATGATGAATCACACCTCAGTACAAATTTGTAAAAACAACAGTAATAAGAGGCAGAGTATAACCCTCATGAGGCTGTTGTAGAATATTAATGTGGCCTTTTCATTAAATCTTACAGTTCACATGAATCACTACGGATGTGTTTATGTCAGCACTACCAAATTGTCTTATTATTTTGTGTAAAAAGAAAAAAAAAGTACATACTACTTGAAAAATGAGAAAAAAAAAAAAGTCCGCTCTGGCTTCCAGGAGCATTGTGGGCAATACACATTGAGAGTTTGCTATCTGCCATGTTTTTTTATGCAGCACTATACAGGAAGCAAAGTCCACATATACCATGATCAAATAATGCTGCAGCCATATTGATTATATTCAGCTGTTTTTTTCTTACCCATAACCTTGCATGATTCCATATTTCTGACAGTAATAAATCTAAGCTGGCATGGATTTTGCAAGTCATTGCTTGGGAATTGCGCAACATCACGTCTTAATAATTTCACAATAACTGGATACATCTGCTATACTGAAATTTCGGGAAAAAGAGAATAGAGCTAAATTATTTCTCGCCAATAAACAAAGAAAAAAAAAATAATGGCTAACCACAGTTATTTTAGAAGCAGCACCAGAATCATTCTAATACCCCGTACACACAATAGGATTTTCCGACAACAAAATCCATGTTTTTTTTCCGACGGATGTTGGCTCAAACTTGTCTTGCATACACACGGTCACACAAATCTTGTCGGAAATTCCGAACGTCAAGAAGACGGTGACGTAGAACACGTATGACGAGCCAAGAAAAATGAAGTTCAATAGCCAGTGCGGTTCTTCTGCTTGATTCCGAGCATGCGTGGAACTTTGTGCGTCGGAATTGTGTACACATGATCGGAATTTACGACAACGGATTTTGTTGTCGGAAAATTTGAGATCCAGATCTCAAATTTTGTGTGACGGAAATTTCGATGGATAATGTCCGATGGAGCCTACACACGGTCAGAATTTCCAACAACAAGCTCCCATCAAACATTTTCAAGAGGAAAATCCGACCATGTGTACAGGGCATATGGGTCACAAGTATTACAGCCAGCACAGTGGGATCCAATGTGTAAAAGCACTTGCTAAGACACGACTTTGTTGCATAGACAGTGAGCCCTCACCTACCTAGTTTTGCAACATTGGCATTTTTTGTGCTACCTGTGCAATGTTTTTCTAGTCTCCTGGAGCTTGTCCTCTCCAACAACTCCTATGGCATGCTTTTTGCAGTCTCTTGTCATCACCTGTAGTGTGTGGGCACTCTCTGATCCTCTCTTGTAGCAGTCCTTGAGCATCTCCTGTTGTACGTTTAAAGCCTCTGACAGCTTTCTGTAGCATTATTTTCACTGAATATTATATGAGTTCTTTGATGATGTCAGGAGTGGTACTTAGTTACATAGTAGGTGAGGTCGAAAAAAGACACAAGTCTATCCAGTCCAATCTATGTGTGTGATTATATGTCAGTATTACACTGTATATCCCTGTATGTTGTGGTCGTTTAGGTGCTTATCTAATAGTTTCTTGAAACTATCCCCGCTGAGACCACCGCCTGTGGAAGGGAATTCCACATCCTTGCCGCTCTTACAGTAAAGAACCCTCTATGTAGTTTAAGGTTAAACCTCTATTCTTCTAATTTTAATGAGTGGCCACGAGTCTTGTTAAACTCCCTTCCGCGAAAAAGTTTTATCCCTATTGTGGGATTTCCAGTACGGTATTTGTAAATTGAAATCATATCCCCTCTCAAGTGTCTCTTCTCCAGAGAGAATAAGTTCAGTGCTCGCAATCTTTCCTCATAACTAATATCCTCCAGACACTTTATTAGCTTTGTTGCCCTTCTTTGTACTCGTTCCATTTCCAGGTACATCCTTCCTGAGCACTAGTGCCCAGAATTGGACAGCATTCTCCAGGTGCGGCCGGACCAGAGTTTTGTAGAGTGGGAGAATTATTGTTTTATCTCTGGAGTTGATCCCCTTTTTACTGCATGCCAATATTCTGTTTGCTTTGTTAGCAGCAGCTTGGCATTGCATGCCATTGCTGAGCCTATCATCTACCAGGACCCCCAGGTCCTTTTCCATCCTAGATTCCTACTTGAGGTCCCATATATCAAAAAAGGTGACCATCAATGCTCTATATCAGTGTTCTCCAAACTGTTCAGCTTGAAAACTATTCGGCTCTTGGGACACCATTCCTGGCCACTGACACCAATCGATGGGGCACCATTCCTCCCACTGACACAATCGATGGTGTACTATTCCTCCAACTGATACCTTGAATCGGACACTGTTTACTCCCACTGATAACAGGGCATTTTCTACTCCAACAAGCCACAGTCTGGTCTCCCGAAAGCCTGAAGGACCATAAACTGGCCCTTTGTTTAGAAAGTTGGGAGACTGCTATTTATATATCTACCATTTCTCCACCCACTATTAGAGCTATACCTACTACTATGTTGATAGCTGTTAGAAATCCTTGTTACAAAGTTTTATATGCACCTACTATGATAGTAGGTCCCCAATTATAACCTACTGTATATCTCATGCAAGTTTTTAGACGTTGCCCCAAACTGTGTGGTTCATTTATTAGCATAGCCACCATAATAGACTATTTGATTTTTTGCCCTCAAAAGCACAGTTTATGAGGTGTGTCCAGAATAGAATGAGAATGAAGTTCCTAAGCTCGAGAAGGGCTCTGTGAAGGGAGAAGCTGGTCAATGACACGGGGTGGGGTGCCAGGTATACGTTAGAACAGTGATCAGTTGCATTACAGCACTGTCAGAGTCAGGACATTCTTTTTTTGTGACATCCTGTTCAAGTGCCTCGTATTAAGAAAAATGTATGTGAGTTTGGAACAATAAAATATTGTGTTAAAGTAGTTGTAAATTCTTGTAAAAAAAAAAAAAACAACAACCTGCAAGACAAAGGCATAATCAGCTAGTATGCATCGCATACTAGCTCATTATGAAATACTTACCTTAGAATGAAGCTGTTGCAGCGGTCCCCATACACCGATGTGACCGGCAACATGTCTCCCTGAGATATTTGCAGGTTTTGCGGGCTCCTGGGCTGTGATTGATCGGAGCTGCGATGACGTCACTTAAGCAGTTGCCGCTGGTCGTGGCACAGCTACTGAAGAAACGGCACGAACAAGCCGTTTCTTCAGTGCGCATGTGCCAACGTCATATAGTTAATATCTCCAAAACGGTGCAAGTTTAGCAAGTATGCACGGTACCTACAGGTAAGCCTTATTATAGGCTTACCTGTAGGTAAAAGTGGTAGTAAAGGGTTTACAACCACTTTAAATTGGGTAAAAGTGCATCAGAAATTTGGAAATGGTGAGGTAAGCTTATGGAGAAGCAACGCTATCATCTGCACAAGTGTACTGATGGCACAAGGCCCTGAAGGAAGGACTAGATGGTGCTGAAAATAATGATTAGGGTGCCCCTCTTCATCAAAAACAAAACAGTATGTGGATACAGTGAGGTTTGCTTTCAACCATGACCGATGGCTCACTATCAGAATGATTTCAGAGGAAACGGGAATTACCAAGTTCATGAAATCGTGACTCAGGATTTGAACATGAGAAAAGTGTGTGCAAAGCTTGTTCCAAAGAACTTGTCACTTAATCAGAAGGAACACCGTCAACTCGTTTGCCAAGACCTGTTGGCACACTTCGAAAGAGAGTCTGATTTTTTTGAGTGGTGTGATCACGGGAGATGAATCCTGGGTGTTTGAGCACGCTCCCAAGACGAAGAAACAATGTTCAGAAAGGCACACACCCACATCACCTTGCCCCAAGAAAGCTTGAATGAGTAAATCCCACTTGAAGACTTCCAGGGATGCTATGAAGAATGGAAAAATCACTGGGAGCGTTGTGTACACTCACAAGGTGCATACCTTGAAGGAGACAATGTTCAATTGTAAAATTTTTCAATAAAAGAATATAATTCTCATTACTTTCTGAACACACCTGTATATCCTGATATATAAAGATATATCACAGTAGTATTAAGCCCAGTTGTTTTTGAAAAGTAGTCATACGTGACCTATTTGTATCTGTACTTTTTCTTTTCAATTGTGACAATAAAAAAATACTGAATGTAAAAAAACATGGCTTTTGGTAGATCTAAATGGGATCACACTGAGAGCATACATCAGATTGCAAAGTGTGTGACTATTTTAAGGGCCTATGCATACAGCCACAAGGGGCTGTACAGTGTACAAATGCAAAAAATCTTCCCCAAAATCAATTACAGGATACAGCTGGAGCATGTATCCCAGATACAGCATGAGCATGTGCTAGTACTTTTCTGTTCGTGTGCGTGTTTATGCGTGTACCGGCACGCACATGAGTTTCTTAAAGTGCAGTCACTCAAACTCCCGGCATGATTTCTAGTGGATTACCAGTAATGGATAATACTTTTTTAATGTTAGTTTAAATGAATAATGTATTTGTTTAATACTTCTCTGGAGCTGCATCATATTTTAAACTAATAAACTACTCCATTTGTGTAAAACAAAGTCACATTTCATACTTTGTGGAGTGGCAATTGGCCAGCTCGAAGTTCAGACAAAGATCTGTTTGTTTCTGGAGAGCTGCAAATCACCTAAGAACAAACTGCAGTTTCAGAAAACAGATTCTCAATGCAGGATAAACAGCAATGTTGTAAGAGTACCAAGGAATGACTGTACACAAAAAAATGCATCATGCATTATCCAGGTCCTTCTCTCCTGGCTGGCGTTTATTTTTATCTGCAATATTATTTTACAGGCTTTATATAGTACCAAGAGTTTGCGCAGTGCTATACACAGTGAGGACAGACAGTACAGTTGCAATACAATTCAATTCAATACAATAGGAATTAGAGGGCCCTGATCGTTAGAGCTTACAATCTAAAGGGGAGGGTCAAGTAATACAAAAAGTAATAACTGTGGGGAAAGAGCTGATGAAGAAAATAAAAAAAATGTATTTGTTCAGTAGAGGTAGGATAGGCTTCTCTAAGGAGATTTTCAAGAAGCACCTAAATGTGGGCAGAGAAGGAGATAGACAGATTTAAGGCAAGAAGTTCCAGAAGAAGGGCGAGTCTCTGCAGAAGTCCAGGAGGCGAGCATTGGAGGAAATGATGAGGGAGCAAGAGAGCAGGAGGTCTTGGGAGGACAAAAGAGAACAGTTTGGTTGGTATTTTGAGACACGGTTAGTGATGTAGCTGAGGCCAAAGTTGTAGATGGCTTTGTGAATTGTTGTAAGTACTTTGAATTTTATTTGTTAGGTGAGTAGAAATCAGTGGAGGGATTGGCAGAGATGGATAAGAGACACTGAATAGATGGCAAGGTGGATGAGTCTGGCAGCAGCATTCATGATGAACTGAAGGGGAGATAGCATATCTAATGAAGACCAAAAAGGAGCCAGTAGCAAAAAGATAGACCAAAAAGGAGCCAAAGCGAAAGATAACCAGGAAGTGAATTAGAATCTCTGTGGTGTCGTTGGTTAAAAAGATTAGGATTGCACCTAACACCCTGGCATGCGGGGAAGGAAATGTTATGAGCTCTGTTTTGGATAGACTGGGTTTGAGGAGGTGGTGTGACATTCATACTAATATGTGTGTTAGTAAAAATTTGTGTTGTGTGATAAGACTGATGGGTAAGCTGAGGGGTAGAAAGATAGATTTGGATGTTGTCAGCAAGCACAGAAATGGTATGGGAAGCCATGGGAGGAGAATAAGAGAGGTCAAAGGACAGAGCCCTGGGGGACCCCGAAAGAAAAAAGAAAGAGCAAAGAAGGTGGTAGAGTTGTAAGTGACAGTGAAGGTGCAGTGCAATAAGTAATAGGAGAACCAGCAAAGAGTACAGTAACAGAGACCTAGAGAGTGGTGTTTTTGAGGAGGAGGTGGTGGTTAACTGTGTCAAAAGCAAAAGTGAGGTCCAAGAGTAGGAGTACAGAATAGTGACCAATGGTTTTAGCATTTAGTAAATCGTTGATAAGTTTTAGGAGAGAAGTTTTTATAGAGTGTTGCTGGCAAAATTCCAGGGGATTCCAAGGGGATCAAGAAGGTTGTTTTCATTAAGTTGGTAGCTCAGGCAGATAGACGGAGTGTGGAGGCAAAAGAGGGTTAGAGAGATGTATCTTAGGTTTCTGACATTGGTGGGGTTCAGTGAGGGCTTTTTAAATATGGAGTTGACCATTGCATGTTTTAGAGCGTTGGGGAAGATGCCAGTAGAGAGGAAGAGATTGAAAATGTGAGAAAGAGTGTCAGATAGAGCCAGCGGGTGACTGTAGTTATTGCGAGGGAATGGGGTCCAGGAGACAAGTAGTTAGGTGAACATTAGAGAAAAGTTTGGTAACCTCCTCTATAGTAACAGGGTTAAACAAGTTTAGTATTGGGTATGCAGGTGGACAAGGAATGTTACGTGAGGGAGATATCTGTACAGTGGAATTGCATCAATCTTATTTTCTAAGTAATTTGCTATCTCCTGGGCAGTGGGTGAGTTAGTGGGTGAAGGCAGTGAAGGACAAAATAAAGAGATAAAGGCAGAAAAGAGTTGATGGGGACTGTGTGAGGGAGTGTTATTGAGGGTTATAAAATCGGTCTGTTTGCAAGTGTGGATGCAGGCATTGTATTTTTGAAAGGCAGATGTATGCTGGCTGCATTGAAGCACTTTATTATCAATTGATACTATAAAAGCATTTGGACTGTTTTTTTCACATATATCATATGCACAGTTTAGCATATATTTGTCAAGATGAAAATAATTAGTTATTTATATAATCCACATATATTGTATATCAGGGACGTGCAGTCAGGGGAGGCAGAGCCATGAACATTAAAAAAAGTTACAGAGGAGGTCTAGTGCTAGAATTATTGCTCCCGCAACGTTCACGGCGTACGTAACCTGTGTGTATGTGGCTCTGATACTAGCCAGTGCCTCACCAGCCACTGACCTCACCGCACATCCATGTTGTATATTGCAATTTGATGATTCAAATAGTAATTTAGCGTAGCTAATTTATTTTACTTCTAGATTTATGCTGGGTAAAGTCTTACTGGGTCTTATGCCACAGACGCTTAAAGCGTAACTCCACTTTTGTAGAGAAAAAAACCTTCTCCTCTGGGTGATCTATGTACATTATGTAGCAAGGGCCCCGACCTCTAATGGTGACCTCCAGAGTCAAGGAGAGCTGACATCCTTCTATGTAGAGTGGGTTACGAGGCATGGTGGGTGTAATGCAAGGTAGATTCATGGGCACCAGACACTTCTTAAATGCAAAGAGACTTATTGCCTCTTAAACAGAACTGTGGGAGAGAGGGTTTAAGGCCAGGATACCCTTCGGTAGTTGCAATGTTAATTGGCAGACTTCAAGACTTCTATAGGTAGACAGCCATGCAGGGAAAGGCACCCAGCCGGACACCACATCTGCATGTGTAGACACGCTGTCTCCTATGGCAATAATCTTGAACAGTTTCTATCAAAGGTTACAATGAACTCTTTCACTTACTCTACAATCTCCTATTGAAGATCTTCACTCAACTGAGCTCCTAGTCTCTCTCACTAGACTTGTCGATCCACTGCCACTGGATCTATTGAGCTCCTCCAACCTTCTCTCTATCTTCCTCAATACACTAAATAAATGTCAATACACTAAATGTAAATAAAAAAGGCACAAAGAAAAACAAAAGCGAACGACTGAAATTCCTATTTATTTGTTGGTATGGAATAATGAAGAGAGGAACTCAGAAATCTAGGGAATAAATAACAGAAGTTCTCGGGTTTAAGATATTTGTAATATAATGAAAACGGTTCTTTTTAATACATAGCTTGTGGTGGGAATGTTATGGGATAAAATATGACCCGCTCAAATTGGATTGAGCAGAATCAATACTCACTTGGACACAGAGAAAATAACAGCTATTGAGCAGAAATTTGCTATGATTTCCAGACTGCAAGAGGAAATTACACCACATATCCATCTGGATTAATGAGCACCGAAGTGAGCAATTGCATATAAGAGACATATATTACATTTATCTCTATGATGAACCTCTAGATATAATGAATACCAAGAACAAACACGTCAGCACTACCAAGATTACAATGCAGCCATTAATACCCATAACAGGCACAGGCTCTGGGTTCCGCCTAATAAATTTGAAGACTAAGAGCAAAATGAAGAATAAATTATAGGACAAAGAATCAATATTTCCACAATAAATGCAGGTTCTGTGAACACTTCTCTAAAATAAATCAAATCTTCCTACAGAAGGACAGCAGCTCTCTAAGTAAACTGTACCTGTGCCCAGATGATGGATACTGAACTCTTTAAAAATGTTCTACAAGAAGTATTCTTGACCTCTCTAGCTGCTTTTACTGTATATGTATTCATTATCTAAGATCCACAAAGACTATAAAGGGCCAATTCATACTGCAATGCAGCATGGCAGGAACGATTTTTCCCACCGCTCTACGTTGCCGGCTGCACTAGGGGGCAGTGTGGTGCTTAATTCAGCGCATCACGCAGCTCCCTTTTTTTTTTTTTTTTTTTGCATTTTGTAGAAGCTTTATGTGAAGTGTACAAAATGTAAAATACAATAATGTGAGAGAATCAGCGCAATCGCTAACTAAAAAATACAAATTATGCAAAATCAACTGCTCCCAAAATAAAACAAGCGCCTAATCACCAAGGCACCAAACTGCTGCTCGCACTTTAAGCTGTTACCACTGATCCACCACAGACAATGTATATTAATATCAATACAGTGCAGCACAATTCATTACATATAAAAACTCTTAAAAACATACACCAGTGAAATTATATAAATATGTGTCTTTAATAGTCTCTCAAATATCTTCAATCAATGTATATTAGAGCTGCACAATTAATCGTTAAAAAATTGTGATCTCGGCCCCCCCTGACGATCTCTATTGCAGAGTTTGCAGATTCTTTCATATAACATGTGGAGAGACTTATCTGCTCACTCAGCTGTCAAAAGAAAACATCTGGGCAGTCTGCCAAGTTTTTAACTTGAAACATTGTAACTAACTCTCCCTTCTTAGATCAAAGGGATAAACTTCTGTGTGAAAAAGAAAATCCAGGCAGTCTGCCAAGTTGTTAAACAAGTGTAAATGCAGGAAGTTTAACCACTGAAAGTTTAAATCTTTTTCTGACACTTGTTTCTTAAGTTAAAATCAATATTTTTTGCTAGAAAATTACTTGGAACCCCCAAACATTATATATATTTTAGCAGAGACCCCAGGGAATAAAATGTCAATTGCTGCAATATTTTATGTCACACTGTATTTGCCCAGCAGTCTTTCAAACGCAGTTTTATGGGGTAAAAATACCCTTCAATGAATAAAAAAAAAAAAGGAAACAGTAAAGTTAGCCCAATTTCTTTTGTTTTAATGTGAAAGATGATGTTACGCCGCGAGAATCGTGAAAGAATCGTGATCTATCTTCTAAGCAAAAAAATTGTGATTCTCATTTTAGCCAGAATTGTGCTGCTCTAATGTATATAGTCTTCTATATACATACATATACATATAGTCCTGAACAAGTGCAAAATCCTTTACAAATGTGTCCTCTGAACCACCTAAGTGCAATTCCTGCTCACCTCCAGAATCAGACCCCACTACATTCGCCTCTACAACTCTCCTCCTCTGAGCATCTCAATACCACTCCTCCTGGTTCCAATTTGGGTGTTCAGAATGCACGCTTATACTCATTTCTCATCCATTGGAACATGACATGAGATAAAAAGGGGAGAACCATAGTGCTCTCTATTTTCAAACTTTTATTCTCTTTAAAAACAGGGATTATACAAACTTACAAGAATGACATAAAAACAGGCATTCAATATTCTCAGCTCACCACTGAAGCTTGGATAACTATTGTGTGACATCATGGGCCAGGCTCCTCCCACCTATACAGGTTACGCCCTCCTATTGGTCTTCTTCAGTAGCCTACTGAGGCAATTGAGACTCTGCAGTGGGGTCTGATTCTGGAGGTGAGCGATTCACAGCACACATTTGTGAAGAATTTTGCACTGTCACTTGTTCAGGACACAGTGGTATGATTTCCAAGAAGATTATATGTATTAATTGGAGAAATATGAGAGACTATTGAACACACATTTATATAATTTCACTTGTGTATGTTTTTAAGAGTGTGTACATGTAATGAATTGCATGGCATAGTATTGATAATAAAATATATTAGTGTACAAAATGCACACTTCAGTCTCACTGCAATGTCGGACGGTGCAATGCGCTGCCCTACATTACAGCACGATACAGGCTGGTGTGCTGCAATAAAATGCTTAATGTCTGCATTTCACTGCAGTGCTCTGCAGCACAGCGCAAGGCTGTGTTGTGGTGCAAATGGGACACATAGGAAACAATTGTCTCCTGTGTGTCACTGCGCTGACAGGCGTTTACTGTGCGGTAAAACATATGTCACCGCACAAAGTGTGAACGGGCCTGAAAGCAGTGGTGGTCAACTTCAAAATAATAGAAGGCCTAAAGTGTGGCCCTTGAAACCTCCAAAGGGCCGGACAACAGCAGCACATTTTTGTAGGGCATTGCATCTAGTTAGACAGATATTCAAAATGAATGGGCTGTATCGCACCTCAAGGCCAAAATATTGGTTCTGTCACATTTTTTGCAATGTCTCTCAATGCACACTGAAGTGAAAGTTGGAGTCATCCGTGGATGCAAAAAAAAAACAACCTCCAGCACTGATGTTAGTGGGCACAATAAAAACTCCAGCATTGGCATTAGTGGCGGCAGTAATAACCCCATGATTCGCATCAATGGTGACTCTTCTCTCAGGGTAGATTTAGACATGCATCTAAATTACCCTTGCCTTTAAATTCAGACGCGCTTTCGGGTTGCACTCCAGAGGCTGACAGGCAGTGAGGAAGCTATGCCATATCTCCTCACCGCCTGTTTTAACCCCATGTTTGCTGACAAACACGCAAATGCATTGCATGCGGTTGTGGAGTGTTTGACTTGAATGTGTCGCATCCAGCGGCCACAAGCCGGGTCAACTTTGCCACAGGTGTGGCATGTAAACACCCTGTCTGCTACCTATTGCAGCTTAAGGCATAACTCCCAACTATCCCTGATTTCGAGGGACTGTCCCTAATTTGGAACAAGTCCCTCTTTCCTCCTCATTTTGGTCTGATCTATATAGTTGTACAGTATATAAAATGCACTTTTTATCTTTCAAAAAGTGTTTCCCAGTGGCAGAGGGTGTGTCCTATGCCTACATACTTTTGCTAATAGGTGTCCCTCGTTTCTATCTCTAATAGTTGGGAGGTATACTTGGGGGGGGGGGGGGGCAGTTGGTGGCTAAAATGCAGCGGGTACCAGGAAAGAAAATGTATGCCCATGTTCTAACGAGCCTGCCTATAATAAGCCAGGCATGGTCAGAGAGGCTAGAGGTCCAGGCAGAAAGAAGTGCAATCCAAAGATCAGGGTAAAGTTAGAATCCAGAAAGCAAATACAAACACAGTAATCAGAATGACACAGACAAGTTTAAACTTGTTCAGACATTGTGTGACAGTTCAGAGTTCCCTATATAGGAAGTTAATAAGGCTCAGATCTTGCTGCAGTGCAATGCTCAGGACTGGTCACTTCACATCCTGCCACTGTATATACATATATCATAATACCCAAAGATATCCATCTGAAGATAACATTACTTTCTACCTTACCCAAATGTGGCCAGGTTTGGGTACATTTCACACTTTTGAGGGAGTTGCTGAGATCATTATAAAGCTTAGAATATAAGTCCACTTTTAAAAACCTTCTATTAATATTTTAATATTCATTATTTTAGTAATAATCACTAAACCACTATTAAGCCTTTCACCTTTTTTTTTTTTTGCTGTTATACTTTAAAGCAACATTGTGGCGGATGTATACGGATGTAGGTTGTTTCCAGTGTTGTTCTCAATGTGCGCTGACAGTCAATACTGTCAGCACGGATTGATACATAGTTACATAGTAGGTGAGGTTGAAAAAAGACAAAAGTCCATCAAGTCCAACCCATGTGTGTGATTATGTGTCAGTATTACATTGTATATCCCTGTCGATGCTCCCCGCTGAGACCACCGCCTGTGGAAGGGAATTCCACATCCCTTCCGCAAAAAAAGTTTTATCCCTATTGTCACCAGTACGGTATTTGTACATTGAAATCATGTCCCCTCTCAATTGTCTCTTCTCCAGAGAGAATAAGTTCAGTGCTCGCAATCTTTCCTCATAACTAATATCCTCCAGACCCTTTATTAGCTTTGTTGTCCTTCTTTGTACTCGCTCCATTTCCAGTACATCCTTCCTAAGGACTGGTGCCCAGAACTGGACAGCATACTCTAGGTGCGGCCGGACCAGAGTCTTGTAGAGCAGGAGAATTATTGTTTGATCTCTGGAGTTGATCCCCTTTTTAATGCATGCCAATATTCTGTTTGCTTTGTTAGCAGCAGCTTGGCATTGCATGCCATTGCTGAGCCTTACATCTATTAGGACCCCCAGGTCCTTTTCCATCCTAGATTCCCCCACAGGTTCTCCCCATAGTGTATAGAGTGCATTCATATTTTTGCCACCCAAATGCATTATTTTACATTTTTCTACATTAAACCTCATTTGCCATGTAGTTGCCACCCCATTAATTTGTTCAGATCTTTTTGCAAGGATTCCACATCCTGCGTATAAGTTATTGCCCTGCTTAGCTTAGTATTGTCCGCAAATAGAGATTGAACTGTTTATCCCATCCTCCAGGTCGTTTATGAATAAATTAAATAGGATTGGTCCCAGCACAGAACCCTGGGGAACCCCACTACCCACCCCTGACCATTCCGAGTACTCCCCATTTATCACCACCCTCTGAACTCACCCTTGTAGCCAGTTTTCAATCCATGTACTCACCCTATGGTCCATGCCAACGGACCTTATTTTGTACAGTAAACATTTATGGGGAACTGTGTCAAATGCTTTTGTAAAATCCAGATACACCACGTCTACGGGCCTTCCTTTATCTAGATGGCAACTCACCTCCTCATAGAAGGTTAACAGATTGGTTTGGCAAGAACGATTCTTCATGAATCCGTGCTAAGTACTGCTAATGATACTGTTCTCATTACTAAAATCATGTATATTTATTTATTTATAGTACTTATATAGCGCCGTCAATTTACGCAGCGCTTTACATATACATTATACATACACAACAGCCCCTACCCTCAAGGAGCTTACAATCTAAGGTCCCTAACTCACATTCATACATACTAGGGACAATTTAGACAGGATCCAATTAACCTACCAGCATGTCTTTGGAGTGTGGGAGGAAACCTGAGTACCCGGAGGAAACCCACGCAGACACAGGAAGAACATGCAAACTCCAGGCAGGTAGTGTCGTGGTCGGGATTCGAACCAGCGACCCTTCTTACTGCTAGGCGAGATTGCTACCCACTACACCACTGTGCCGCCCATTGTATATAGTCCCTTATCATCCCCTCCAAGATACTATTGATGTTAGGCTAACTGGTCTGTAATTCCCAGGGATGTATTTTGGGCCCTTTTTAAATACTGTATTGGTGCTACATTGGCTTTTCTCCAATCAGCTGGTACATACTAAAAATTAGGAACAATGGTCTAGCAATTACTTGACTGAGTTCCCTCGGGTGCAAGCCATCTAGTCCTGGTGATTTATTAATGTTAAGTTTCCCAAGTCTAATTTTAATTCTGTCCTCTGTTAACCATGGAGGTATAAAGTCTGAATGCTGACGATGATCCCTCAACCTTGTATTTTTTAAAGGCCTTCTCCTTTGCTTTTATATTCATTTTTACATTGGAGTTAAGCCATCCAGGACTTTTGTTCGCTCTTTTAAATTTATTACCCAATGGGATGCATTGGCTAATGCCCTTATTTAATATGCTCTTAAAGCAAACCCATCTCTGCTCAGTGTTCTTTGTTCCTAAGATTTTATCCCAGTTTATGCCTTCTAGCAAGGTTTGTAGTTTAGGGAAGTTGCCTCTTTTGAAATTCAGTGTCTTTGTATTCCCCTTGTGTTTCCTTTTTGTGTGATTTATACTGAAGCCAATTGACCTGTGATCACCGTTTCCTAAACTGCCCCGTATTTCCACATCCCTGATCAGGTCTTTATTGTTGGTTATCAGTAGATCCAGTAACGCTTTATTTTTAGTTGGTGCGTCTACCATCTGAATCATGAAATTGTCCTGCAAGACATTTAGGAACTGGCGAGCCTTAGACAAATGCGTGGTTCCCTTCGCCCAGTCTATGTCTAGATAATTAAAATCCCCCATTATGATAATGCTTCCCATTCTTGCTGCTAATCCAAACTGTGATGGGAGATCTGTCTCCCCCTCCTCCCTCAGGTTAGGGGGCCTATAGCATACTCCGAGTATTATTTTCCCCTTAGCTTCATCCCTTTGGAGCTCTACCCATAAGGATTCCACCTCCTCCCTAGCTCCCTTAGTGATGTCATCTCTCAAATTCACTTGTACATTACTATACTTACCATGGGTTTATGTGCTTTAGTCAACCTACCACTAATGTCCCCAATACTACCCTCTGGAATATGTTCTGCGCTGACTATCTCTACCTCTGACCCCCCCCGTTGCCTAGTTTAAAAACCCCTTTAACTTTTTGGCCATCTTTACTCCCAGCTGATCTGCACCCTCCTCATTTAGGTGCATTCTGTACCTTCTATAGTACTGGTGATCGACTGAGAAGTCAGCCCAGTTCTCCAGGAACCCAAACCCCTCCTTACTACAACAGCTCCTCAGCCACTTGTTGACAACCCTAATCTCCCTCTGCCTTTCTGGTGTGGCTCGATGTACTGGTTGTATTCCTGGGAATACTACCTTGGAGGTCCTTTTCCTCAATTTAGCTCCCAAGTCCCTAAAATCGTTCTTTAAGACACTCCATCTGCCTCTGACTTTGTCATTGGTGCCAACGTGCACCATGACAGCTGGGTCTTCCCCAGCCCCTCCCAGTAATCTGTCCACCAGATCCGTGATGTGCCAAACCCGAGCGCTCGGTAGACAACATAGAGTTTGGTGCTTCAGGTCTTTGTCACAGATTGCCCTCTCTGTCCTTCTAAGAATGAGTCCCCTACCACCAGAATCTGTCTTTTCTTTCCCTTCCTGCCCACTCTCACTGGAGGAGTTCTTCCCCTGGCATCTAGGGGAGTCCCTCAGCTCCAGAAGTGCTGGTCCCTGACTGGTTTCACCAATGTTACTCAATGGAGAGTACATATTGGCATGCTTCAGCCCTGGATCAGCCTCCCTGGCACTTCTCCCTCTACCCTTCCTGTCACCCATCTACTCTTTTCTAGTGCCTGCACCTCTTTGTCTCCACCTGCCTCTGTGCTGGCCCATGCCGTCACCTGCCGGGTATGTTCCCGGCTCTCCTTTAGTATAGAGTGTCTTCTCAGTGCTGACAGTTGCTTCCCCAGATTCAGAACCTGGGCTTCCAGGGAAATAATGTGCTTACATTTTGCACAGCAGTATTCGACCTCGATCAGATGATCAAAGAATGCATACATGCTGCAAGATGTACACTGAGTCACATCTCCACACCCGCCGGGCATCGTACCTACAAATTTAATGAGGATTGGGGATTATATCCTGTCCAAATTACCTAACAACTAGCTTCCTAAAACTAAGGCTGCACTTACACCTTAGCGTTTCAAAGTCGTGCGTTTTTTACCGCGATTTTACCACGATTTTGCCGCGATTTTGTTCAGGTCACCAATGTAAAAGGCAGAAAAACGCCTGTAATCTGCTCCAAAGAAGCTCATGTTCTTTTTTGAGCTTAGGGCGTTTTTCAGGCGTTTTGCTTCAGGTGACAAAACGCTCAGATGTTAACAGGTAACATTGACATGAATAGGATTTTGCTTGGGTGTTTTTTAAGCGTTTTCTCAGGCATTTTACGAGAGTTTTATGAGCTGAAAACGCTCAAGTGTGAATGCAGCCTAATACTCAACAAGACAATACACAGGTACTCAACAAAACAATACACAGGTATTCAACAAAAAAATACACAAGTACTCAACAAAACAATACACAAGTACTCGCAGACCCACGTGTACCCGATTGCCTCCTCTGTAGTTCCGGCTCCTTTGAACTCAGAGGGAGGCACTAGGAGTAGGGCAGAGAGTGGGAGGAGAATAAGGAGGGGACTTCCAATCGTAGTGCTGATTACAGACTGTGGGAGGGAACATGGAGCTTGAGCATATGGCTGGATAAGGAGGTGAGATCCAATGATGAGTCTGTGTAAGGCAGCAGTGTAATGCAGTGTAGGGGGGCAGAGAGCTGGAGCATTGTGTGTGTATAAGGTAGTAGTGTGATCCAGGGGGAGAGGGGCAGAGAGCTGGAACATTGTGTGAATAAGGCATGTACAATTCATGTTAGTGGTCCATGGCATTCATAATTGTGAGTTTAGTGGTCCATAAAGGTTGGCGATCACTGTTCTAAAACGCACAGATCAAAGGCTTTTTCTCAGCTCCAGAAGGCAGAGGGCGATGACTTGATGTCACAACACTGCATGGAATAGAGAGGAAAGCTGAGTGTAATCAGAGACCTGAGTGGAGGGAATGGACACATTCCCTCTACACAGTCTCACAGAGAAACATGGACAGTTGAGGCTGTCAATCACCTGCTGTATGCTCGTGGGGGGGGGATTTAGGGCCATCTCCTGAGATTACCTGGTGTGGGCATAACCTATTAGAAGTGGGTCATGCATATAGCAGAGGAAGGAGACAGCAGAGAGAAATGAAACTTGATGCTTTGGATTGAGGCAAGTACACACACAATACAAATATGCTTTGTTATTTTTTTTTATTTCAGAGGTTTACAACCACTTTATTAAAGCTTTGCCACCCCAAAACTTAATGGCCTTTCTTCTATTCTGTGTCTGGTTATACGACATCCTTCTAATGTTTCAAAATAATTTGATTTTATTTTTTCACGCCTATTCTGTGCACTATATATAATATTTCATTATGAATATCTGGGACTTGAGAACACATTTTGTTTCTCACAATTTTTTTTACTTAGAAAAAGCAACTGTGCTCCTATCAGTGTACTGAGCCAAGTTCTGCCTTGGAATGAGGTGAAGAGTGACTTACAATCTGACATAATTGAGAGGATTTGCAAATTAACGGTAGACTTATTCTAGAACGCACTCAACAGCTTTCACAAATCATGTCAAAGTTGAGGGCTGGTTCTTTTCCATTTGTGTGAATCCATCATGTATTTTGTGACCAGAGCACACAGTGATCTGTTCAAGGTGGAGCTTATTGAAAAACCAATTAGGTAAAATAATGGAGATTAGTGATTTTTCCATAGACCTTATAAATTACATGCTTATTCATAATTAAAGCGTTGTGCACAGTACAAGGTGCTGTGACCTATAGCAAATTACTATAATTCAACTTTCTCCAATATGAAGTGTGGACATTTGTTATGTGTTGTTACAAATAAATATCTTCCTTTACCTAATTTAACTGAATAAGCTGTTTGAATATGGATAGTGAGGGGAAAAAAGTATTTGATCCCCTGCTGATTTTGTATGTTTGCCCACTGACAAAAAAATGATCAGTCTATAATTATAATGGTAGGTTTATTTTAACAGTGAGAAACAGAATAACAACAAAAAAAACCAGAAAAACGCATTTCAAAAAAGTTATAAATTTATTTGCATTTTAATGAGTGAAATAAGTATTTGACCCCTTTGCAAAACATGACTTAGTACATTGTGGCAAAACCCTTGTTGGCAATCACAGAGGTCAGACGTTTCTTGTAGTAGGCCACCAGGTTTGCACACATCTGCAGAGGGATTTTATCCCACTCCTCTTTGCTCCAAGTCATTAATGTTTCAAGGCTGACATTCAGTAACTCGAACCCTCAGCACCCTCCACATATTTTCTATGGGATTAAGTGGGCTATGCCACTCCAGGACCTTAATGTGCTGCTTCTTTCACCCAGTTCTCTTCTGAATCATTCAGATGTTCATTAACAAACATCAGACGAGTCTGTACAAGTGCTTTCTTGAGCAGGGGGAACTTGCGGGCAATGCAATATTTCAGTCCTTCACAGCTTAGTGTGTTAACAATTGTTTTCATGGTGAATATGGTCTCAGCTGCCTTGAGGTCACTGACAAGATTCTCCCATGTAGTTCTGGGCTGATTCTTCACCGTTCTCATGGTCATTGAAACTCCATGAGATGGGATCTTACATGGAGCCCCAGACCGAGGGAGATTGACAGTTATTTTGTGTTTCTTCCATTTGCAAATAATCGCACCAACTGTTGTCACCCTCTCACCAAGCTGCTTGGCGATGGTCTTGTAGCCCATTCCAGCCTTGTGTAGGTCTATAATCTTGTCGCCAACATCCTTGGACAGCTCTTTGCTCTTGGCCATGGTGGAGAGATTGGAATCTGATTGCTTCTGTGGATAGGTGTCTTTTATACAGGTAACAAACTGAGATTAGGAGCACTCCCCTTGAGAGAATGCTCCTAATCTCAGCTCGTTACCTGTATAGAAGACACCTGGGAGCCAGAAATCTTGCTGATTGATAGGGGATGAAATACTTATTTCACTCATTAAAATGCAATCAAGTTATAACTACTTCTTCTTCTATAATTACTTCTTTGTCAGAGTATTACTGGCTTTACCAGGCAAGCAGAGCATACCACCTGGCAGGGTATGTTAAAGGAGAGAGGGTGGTCAGGATTGGCAAAAAACTGATTTTGCCTAGAGTTGGGCATTAACATAGACAGAGGTACTTACAGTGCTTAAACTCACTTATGTAAAACCTTTATCCCAAAAGGCAAAAAACTGTTGTTATTTCTTCTCCTTAGTTTCCCATAGATTAGAAGGTCTGAACCAGAAACAAAAAATCTACTTCTATAAACCACCAGGAGTTTTCTTTGCTATACTTTGAACACAATAATGCAATGGAGGAGACAGGGAGAGCTATCTATGACTCCCAATAGTTTACATTAAAAGATCTGCCCTCCCCTACTGATCCTATGACATCTATAACATTTTGGATTTTCCATCACTTTCTGTCCTGATGAAAATGGTGATCTGGACACATGGAGAGTGTGATTCCCCTAATTAGGAGCAGCAATAAAACCCAACAAAGGTTCTTACCCAAAGAGGTCAATATTGATCCCAAGGGGTTGAGGGAGCATCCAAGGGGTCAAGAAAATGACTGGGGGTCAATGGGGTTGTAAGTATTTTGCGGTCAATAGGTGGTTGACACATAAGGGTTAATTGGGGTCAATACTTTTTTAGGTCTTTGTGGCGCTCTATGCTAGTCTTTGAGTCATTAGGTGAGTTGGCAAGCAATCATGGAACAGTGTTAGCCAGGGCTTAATGGTCAGCCACCAGTGACAGCAGCGTTAATTTGTCTTAATCAGATGTATTTTGTTACTCTGTATTGTTTACCAGCATGCTTTTAGTTAAGTGGCTATAACCTTCCATCCTTCTCCTTTTGGGAAGGATATACTGTAAATACATGTTCACCTCCAATGCTGCGCATACTACACCGCCCACCTCAAACCCTGTTCTGGAGCCAGAAAGTACATCCACCTCAAACCCTGTTGGGAGGCCAGAGAGTACGCCCACCTTAAACTCTGTTGGGGAGCCCACTTAAAACGCTGTTGGAGAGCCAGAGCGTGATGTACAGCTATCCCAAACTCTGTTTGGGAGCCAGAGAGAACACCCATCTCAATCACTGTTGGGGAGCCAGAAAGTACTGTACACTCATCTCAAACTCTGTTGGGGAGCCAGAGAGTAAGACCATCTCAAACTCTGTTGGGGAGACAGTGGACACATCCATCTAAAAATCTGTTGGGGAGCCTGTAAGTACTCCTACCTCAAACTCTGTTGGGAAGCCAGAGAGTATACCTACCTCAAACTCTGTTGGAGAGCCAGTGGGTACACCCACCTCAAACTTTGTTTGAAAGCCAGTGATTACACATACCTCAAACTCTCTTGGGGAGCCAGTGAGTACACATATAGCGATATAAATGGTGCTAAAGAACTGATTATTGTTAATTTACTTACATTTCTGCACTGTAACAACCATAATGGCAGCTGCTGATACCAAAAGGAATTGTTGACAGTATACACAAGAATATAATCGTTCTTATACTTATTTGGAGTACAATTAATGGAAGTAGCATTTATTAAATTATTCTCATATAATACATTTTGATGGGGTGGATGATCTGAAGCTTCATGAGGGGGTCAATGAGCTGATGAATTTGGGGACCCCTGCTCTAACCTGTTAAAAGTAATTATAAGAAAAATAACTGTAATCTGGAATATATTCAAGCCAGATCTCAAGTTCACCTAAATATATCTTGGCCAATGCTATAGAGAAAATAATTCAATTAATATAACAAACAATGCCAACTGTATTAATATCTCCATATATTTAAAGAGTGAGGCTCCATCATAGAATGCCTCAAGAATGATGGGTTTTATTGAATGTTTGCTGAATTCTTTACTTAAAACAAGGTCAATTTACCTTAATTAAGGATTTATAGGCATTCATTTATTTTCAACCGTGCTTCGAGTAACATTGCAAATAGAAATATCATCATTGTTTGATAACCACTTATGGCTATAACAAGACTACCCAGAATGCACTGCTCTTCTTATAATAGCAACATTAATCAATTTCCTCGCATTGCAGCGTTCAGCACAAATGATGGGTCTGTTAAGTTCTATAGCCGAGAGTCACAAATGTTATAATTATAGCTAAACATTTTACTGCCAACAAATAGCTATAATGAATGCATTCATTTGGTGAGTTTTAAACCTGCTAGCTTTGTAGATGGCTAGACTGACTATTTCTGTCTAAATACCCCAGTCTTATCACTTCATCTTCATCTAGAATAAACAGAGAAGGAATTTGATATGACTGTGCTCATGAAGCCCAAACTTCTTTATATGTGTCCAAAGGCCATTGGGCGCATTACATATAAGGAAGAAGTTTGGCCCCCGATTTGTGAGTCGGCGGGGATACCCTTGATATGCAAACTTCCCAAGCAAGGTTCTGCCACTCTATCGGGTGATTGATTAAGCGCCATTTGTGAGCTTCCAAACAAGTATTCTATCTGGTGATCAGCAAGCTTTATCTGAGATTCTCCAACTAGATAATCCTTGCTGGAGAGGTGTTGTGACTGTAGAAGATATTCAAAATTGGAACTTTATGGTTTATTCACCTGTCCTTTTCTGGCCAACTCACTAGCCCCCCATGGATTAACACTTATCCCCTTTCTTTGTCTGGACAGAGTGGCCAGAAATTCTGGCAACCCTGGGAGGTGGATCCCCGCTGATCCAGTGTTTGAGAATTGGACGTCTTTTGTCATCTGGTCCTCTTGACATCTTCCGGGAGGGCCCCCCTTTTTGGCCGCCCACTGGATTTGATTCCACCCAGTGTTTGTTCATCGAGGTCAATCAGCACCAGTGTTAATTTCGTCAACGAAAATGTTTTCGTCAAAGATTTTGATGCGATCCCGAGTGTGGCTCGGGGTTACCGCTTTTGGTACTGAAAATGAACCCCGAGCCACACTCAGGAATACCAATAAGGAGGTTAAGAACACATTCATATTTCTCTAGGCTGTTAAGAGTAGCTCCACTTTTGTTGTGAAAAACAAATTCCTGTCTGTGTGATCGATGTAAATTGTAAGGATTTTAACCACTTCAATACTGGGCACTTTCACCCCCTTTCCTGCCCAGACCAATTTTCAGCTTTCAGTGCTCCCACACTTTGAATGACAATTACTCAGTCGTGCTACACTGTACCCAAACAAAACTTTTATCTTTTTTTCACACAAATAGAGCTTTCTTTTGGTGGTATTTAATCACCACTGGGTTTGTTTGTTTTTTGTGATATAAGTGAAAAAAGAGTGAAAATTTTTAGAAAAAAATACATTTTTTTTTAGTTTCTATTTTAAAATTTTGCAAATAAGTAATTTTTGTTCCAAAATTTGGGCTAAAATGTATACTGCTACATATCTTTGGTAAAAATAACCCAAATTAGTGGATTTTTTGGTCTGTGTGACAGGTATAGAGTCTACAAGCTATGGTACCAATCATTGAACATTGACCACACCTGATGTACTGATGGCCTATCTAATTACTTGAGGCCCTGAAATATCAGGACAGTACAAATACCCCCAAATGACCCCATTTTGCAAAGTAGACAGTCCAAGGCAATTAGAAAGAGGCATGGTGAGTTTTTTTTGTAATTCTGTTTATTAAGACATGGTGAGATTTTGAGATTTTTGAAGTTGTTATTTTTTTCTACAATTCATGGGAAAATTAGGAAATTAATTTCTTTTTTCAACAAAATTGTCATAACAAGTTATTTCTCACACACAGCATATGCATACTTGCAATCACACCCCAAAATACATTCTGCTACTCCTGAGTATGGCGATACCACATGTGTGAGACTTTTACACAGCCTGCAGAGATCCAACGTGCAGGGAGAACTGCCAGGCGTTCTAGGAGCATAAATGACCCATCTAATTTCATGACGACCTATCACACTTTTGAAGGCCCTGGAACACCAGGACAATGGAATTACCCATAGAATTACCCCATTTTGGAAAGAAAACACCCCAAATGTATATTCTATGAGGCATTATGAGTCTTTTGAACATGTAATTTTTTTCCACAAGATTTTGGAAAATGTGAAAAGAAAATCAAATTTTTTTTTTTTTTTTTTACACAAAGTTGTCAATTTATACAATCTTTCGAACACATAGCATGTACATAGCAAAAACTACACCCCAAAATACATTCTGCTATTCGTCCTGAGTATGGTGATACCCCGTGTGCATACCTCCCAACATTTTGAGATGGGAATGAGGGACACCTACTAGCAAACGTATGTAGGCATAGGACACGCCCCCCTGCCACACCCCCTTAAAGGAGAATTAACCAAAAAAAAGGTTAATTAAATTCACAAGAGCTTTTATTTACCACTACTATTCCTTTATATTGACTTTAAAAATTTACAAATGCAGTCATTTAGAATTTGGATGAAAGGTTTAGCACTGGGAAACACTTGTTGAAAGATAAAAAGTGCATTTTATATACAACTATATAGATCAGACCAAAATGAGGGACAAATGAGGAAAGAGGGACGGAGGGACATTGTTCAAATCAGGGACAGTTGGGATCTATGCGTGTGAGACTTTTAAACAGCCTGGTCACATAGAGAGGCCCAACATGCAGGGAGCACCATCAGGCGTTCTAGGAGCATAAATTACACATCTAATTTCCTGATGACCTATCACACTTTTGAAGGTCGTGGAGCACCAGGACAATGGAAATGCCCACAAAATGACCCCATTTTGGAAAGCAAACACCCCAACGTATAATCTATGAGGCATGGGCTGCAGATAGGTACTCTTTATTACTGGGGCAAGCTGTGTTTTACTGTGTACTGTAGGCAGAAACTAGCTGTTACTGCAATCTCCTCTTCACACAGGATCGGTATGTGAGGAGGAGGACTCGGTAGCGCTAGTTACCGCGGTTTGTTGACATTTGTGACTGGCTGTGATTGGACACAGCCAGTCACCTGGTAAAGTGCCAATTTCATTGCCTCTTTATCCTGATTGGGGATGAGTTGTGTACCGAGGTACACGCCTCATTCCCCAATCGCTGCACGCCCCCGTGAGGGAATGTTCCTGCCGGCGTCATTTTACAATGCGCCGGTAGGGAAGTGGTGAACAAACTTTGTAGCAGACCTGTTTCTGCTCTGAAAAAAAAGTGGTGTGTCCTTTGGATACTGATTATGCATGGAAGTGACTATTTAATTGTAGTAATCTAAAGCGCTTTTCTGATAAGAAAAGTGGCAGTGTCTGCATCCCTTTAGCAGTGATTACCTATTAGGGAGTAACTCGCCAAAATATAATTCCTATTGCAGAGGATGCCTAAAACCTGACTTGTTTCTCAGTGCAGAGTTCTTCAACCAAGTATGAAATTACATTTCTGGGAAAGTTCTGTACACATGCCTTATTGCATTGAAGTTGACAGAAAATTAAAAAGCTACAGTTTGAAAAGGAAAGGAAAGTTTTAATAACATTCAATTGCAATATGGCTTGTATAGAAATTGTATATACTATATTAATTTATTTTATTTGCTACATTTTTTTCTGGTACCTTTTAGGCCACATTCACACCTCTTTTTTGTAGTTTGAAGCTCAAAGCTCTAAAACGCTGGAGGAGAAAAATTATTTCTCTATGGAGATGGTTCAAATCTCCACTCCAACCTGAAACCAAATGCCTGAAGCTCATAAAAGTTCTGGAGCTTTTTTTGTAGCTCAAATTGGGCAGAATGGTGCATTTTTGAAGCATGTCTTGTTCAATAGAAATTAATGGAAATGCTGGATCCAAGCGTTTTTGTTTTTTGCTGGATCCAAGTGTGCTCAAATGCAATAATTAAATGAAAATGAACAATAATAAATAAAAATAAAATAAATTGAAAAATAAATAAAAAACCCTAACCCCAACCCTTAACCCTAATATTAACCCCTAAACCTAAAGTTAAACCCTCACCTCTAACCCTAACAACCAACCTAACAAAATAAATAATAAATTAACCCCTAACCCCTTAGAAAAAAAGTTTAAAAAAATAATAAATAATATGAAATAAATACTAAATAAAATTGGATAAGAAGGCTGAAAAACATAGCAACAAATGATGAATCAGATGATATTTTTCTCTACTGGCTAATTAAAAAAACGCCAAAGCTCAAAAACTCTTTAAAAACGCTGTGCACAAATCCTCACACAAACACTAGAAAAAACACCCAATAAAACGTTAAAAAACGGAACCCTCAGGTGTGAATGCAGACTTAATGTTTGTTACATTATAGTAGCTCATTTTTATGACACAGCAAAGGATGGCAATCGGACATGACCATATTTAAATGCAGTGCAGGTGTGTTACAGCAACTAGAACACTGCTTTAACCCCTTCCTGACCAAGGCCGTTTTTGTGATAGGGCACCGCTTGGGTTCCCTTGCCCCCAAAGGACTTAACCTCGACATAGATTTGAATTGTTATATAGCCAACCCTTAAGTCTCAAAAAGTAGGGTCTGAATAGTCTTTTAAGAGTAGTTTTTAAAAAGTTTGTGGAAGGTTTTTCATATGTATGTGGGAGCAAAAGATTTTTTCATAAGGATTTTTTTCATATATATGTAAAAAGCCTCCTTACATACAGCCTGATCCAGCCATATATGAGGCATACGTGGGCCTGCTGGTACTAGGTGCGGACCGTTACAGATGGAGTCAGGGGTTTGGGTTGATTCATTGGCTTAACTTATGCAATGGGGAAACCCCCCCCTCTCTCCACCTCACCCTTATCCCACATCTATGCAATCATATTTGGTATATGGGTCTGTCCCAATACTTTTGAATCTTGGGGCCAATCTGACACTTGGCATGAGAATTCAGCTAACAACCTAATATTTTTTAAGCTGGGGTAGTTTTTTGCATTTCCCATGACCTGACCGGTCAATGCATAATCACTTAATACCATCTCTGTACAGGCCTGCTAACACATGCACTTTATACTCATATCTTTACATTTGCCCACATATACCTGGAAATACATGCACTCTGACAACCACATTTTATGTACTATTACCTTTATGCACTACTTAAATGCACCTGCCTCTTTTTATTATGCCGTCCTAATAAATATTTTTAATAGTTTTTAATTAGATTCTAAAAGAATTATGGTTACTGTGAACATTAAACTAATAATGATGGGGGTCTGTTATACAGACCTACTTATTATGTATTTTTTATGTATTTTTTATGTATTTTTATATGTTTTTATGGATATTGCCCAAATACCCTACAATTAAGGTAGTTGTTTCTACTAAATGGCATAACCTAAGCAGCTCATGTGATTTTAGGTACTTTGAAGCCTCATCACTGTTTTTTTCATTAATATATATTATACCGTGAAACTCTGTTTCTTTATTGATCTGCACCCGCCCTGAATGCAAGGTATTCAGTAGTAAGGGTTCACTAACATAACTAGCAGGCGGAGCAGAAGTAGCGGTAAACATTAGGCAGTAAGATTAAAAAGCGCTTAGTTTCTGCCATATGGGTTGGATACATCTCCGAAGTAGAGTGGCAACAACATACCCTCCCCCCGAGCGACATTACCATATTAATGGGAGTGGTGTGGGTGTTTGCCTGACTATATTATAGTGTGAAGCGTAGGCGTGTACACCGCTTTTGAAAACGTCCTATGACGAAACGCGTAAGGCGGAGTCACGCTCACACGTCATACCCGGAAGTGGACGCTGGAACGCAAGCTGGGACGCACGCTTGTACACTCACTGCTGGCTCCCCCCTTGCTCTCAGCGCTGCTTTTTATGTACTATTGGATTGTATTGTTTGGATTGGATTTACTTCTAAGGAATAAATACTTTGACATACTTCACGAAGGCAGCCCCTTGTGTTTCTCTTTACTCTGGACTCCTGGAGTGTTTAACAGTTTTAGGTGGCTTACTGCTGGAGTAGAATGGTTATGTCAGAGCACACAGTTATCCCGGAACAGCCCTAAGGATCGCATATAACATAGGAAAAGGAAGCGCCCTGGAAGTGAACACCTCTCGCCCTGAGGCACCCACTTTGTTGCTCGGTACCCCTGCAGGGGTGATTAATTCTGGTGAGTGGGGTAGCAGAGGGGGGCGAGCACTCCAAGTCACCTTATGAAAATACTGCACAGAAGTCACCACGGTGTACCTGTTTGGGGTGAAAAAACAGCACTCTCAGCTGAACTCTGTTTTCCCTACTTGGTTAACAACATTAGTTTTGGTTGAATTTGATATATGAACTTCTTATATACTAACCATAGCATTTGATATTTATAAAAGATATTATTACATGTATAAAAAAATTTTTTTTGGTGTTGTGATCTGAAATTTAATTTTGTGGAGAGGTCTTACTATTACTTGATTATCACATTGAAGAACAACTCACGTCCCGCATATAAGGACACACCACACGTTTTCTGTCTCAATACTTTTGAATATTGGGGTCAAACAATATTACTTGTAAGATTTCCTGTATACAAACACGGAAGGGGATATGTAGATACTGCACTAACCACATTTGCACAACAAATATATCTTTTCTTATTAATGTCCCAATATTTTTGAATATCCTTTGGTGCCATTTTGTCCCAATACTTTTGGGTTAAAAGCTATTTTTATTTTTGATTTTTCCCTTTATTACACTGATTTTTGGTTTGCACTGTTTTAATTTAATTCTCTACAACTAGGGATCTTTTCATTTATATTTTTTTCACCTTGGTATATATTTTCACTCTGGATGACACTCATACCCCATAGGGGGAATACACTTATTTTTGTGATTATTGGTGAGTTTGTTTAATTTGCTTATCCATGATTATTTGGCCTATTTCTCGGCCAAAAATTTTTTAGTATGGTTTGATATTGTTGGAGGTTTTATGTATTGAAGTTATTTCTATTCAGTGTGAATCCTGGGATATTCTATTCTCTTTTTTTGCACCCAGTAATTAGTATTAAGAGCAGCGCCATCCACGTTCTCATTCTATTCATTTACTGCGTCGCTTTAACTGACAATTGCGCTGTCGTGCGATGCTGTACCCTAACAAAATTGACGTCCTTTTTTCCCACAAATAGAGCTTTCTTTTGGTGGTATTTGATCACCTCTGCGGTTTTTATTTTTTGCGCGATAAACAAAAAAAGAGAGAACATTTTGAAAAAAAAACAATATTTTTTACTTTTTGCTATAATAAATCCAAAAAAATGTATAAAAAAACAAATTTCTTCCTTAGTTTAGACCAATATGTATTCTTCTACATATTTTTAGTAAAAAAAAAAAAAAAAAAATTGCAATAAGTGTATATTGATTGCTTTGCGCAAACATTATTGCGTCTACAAAATAGGGGATAGATTTATGGCATTTTTATTATTATTATTTTTTTTTATTAGTAATGGCGGCGATCTGCGATTTGTATTGTGACTGCGACATTGCGGTAGACAGATTGGACACTTTTGACACTATTTTGGGACCACTGGCATTTATACAGCGATCAGTGCTCTAAAAATGCACTGATTACTGTGTAAATGTCACTGGCAGGGAAGGGGTTAAACACTAGGGGGTGATCAAGGGGTTAAGGGTGTTCCCTAGGTGTGTTCTAACTGTAGGGGGGATGGGCTCACTAGAACATGACAGAGATCACTGCTCCCGATCACTGGGAGCAGTAGATCCCTGTCATGTTGCTAGGCAGAACAGGGAAATGCCTTGTGTACATAGACATCTCCCTGGTTCTGCCTCTCCGTGTCACGATCGCGGGCCATCGGCGGACATGGAGTCCGCAGGACCCGCGGGCATGCTCCCGCGGCGCGTGCCCGCTAGCTGCCGATAACGCAGTGACGTACGGGTACGTTGTTTTGCGTACCCATGCCATTTTGCCAACGTATATTGGCGTGAGCCGGTCAGCAAGTGGTTAAGGTACCTTTAAAAATCCATCTCAACCCATCACATTGCAGTTTGTGCATCACAATGCATTGCAGTAATGCACAGTGAAACATATGTTTTACCACAATGCATAAATGTGAATCCAGCCTTTATTGTATTGATTTATTATAGGACTTGGGATGTGGTCAACGCTTAGATTGCGGGATCAGAGCAGTGATAGTGTGCAGAGTTCTGTAACCCATAGTAAACACGCAGTTTTTTTCTTTCAATGATGTGATTTCTGGGAACTGGTTTATATGAGTGCAAGCAGTTTTGTAAGTAGCACATTATCACTAGTCCTTGGTCTGCTATATAAAATATTCCTGATAGTGCTTAGTGCAGTTCTGCCATAAAGAACGCCTGTGATGAAAGAGACATAAAGGCTGCCATTGCAAAACGCTAGGTGTCCAATTGCCATGCCAAGTTTGGCGTAACCGATCCCAGAACATTATATAGACAGGGCTTCTGACTTTTCTTTGACTTGTATGCTATGCATTCCTTCAGGGTCAGCAACTGAAAAAAAAATGAAGCCAATGGATTGATCTAATTTTAATTCTTATGTATGATTTGTATTGCATTTTTCTGACTGAGGACTCAAAGCACTTCATCTGCTGTTGGTGAGGCAACCATATTGGACAGAATCAGTAGCATATGATACTAGGGCCAATTTTAGATAGGGGCCAATTAGCCTTTGCAATAAGGGTGTAAACTGGAATACCTGTAGGAAACATGGAAGTACTTGTAGACTATGGAAAAGAAGAAAAGTAACAGTGCCCTTAATCCATACACCAGGTACACTCACAGGTGCTGAAGCTCAATGTGTCCCAACACACTCCAATGCAACAGTAGTAAGAAGAGCTGGCAAAACTGTAATCCTTGAAGTGTCGTTTATTGGTACATCAGAGTAACAATAAAACAATAAACTGACGCGTTTCGTCAATAGCCTTAGTCATAGCTCACTAAGGCTATTGCCGAAATACGTCAGTTTTATTGTTTTATTGTCACTCTGATGTACCAATAAACGACACTTCAAGGATTACAGTTTTGCCAGCTCTTCTTACTACTGTTGCATTGGAGTGGAGGATTACAGTTTTGCCGGCTCTTCTTACTACTGTCACATGTAGAAATATGCAAAGTATGCAAAGTTCTTGCAGATAGTGTCCTGGCCAGCAACCAAACCAAGGACCCCACTGCTGCAAGGCGAGAGTGCTGATCACTAAGCCACTGTGTCGCATAACAGCCAGGCAACTAGAATTTCAAGAATGGGGTCAGCAGTGGCAGCCCCTATTTTTATCCCAGTAGTCCAGCCATTGGTTTGTACAGTGGCACAAAGCACTTATCCTTTAACCCTATCACTTTTTTGTTTGTTTTTTGCACTTTTTCACAACACTTTGGCATATTCACTCCCGATTAATTGGGTGTAGGCCCTCAAACTTGCCCTGAAAGTCTCGGGGGAGGTCACCTGGCCTTATGGTCAGGTTCTCCTCCTCCAAGTGGGTCTCCCTTTGGGGGAGCCTCACCTAGTACGTGGGTGGACCTTGCTGTAACAGTTCCCCTGGGGAATGGGGTCTGCCTGGTTTCGGCCAGGTGGACCACAAGTACCCCAAGTCCCCATCAGAAGTCTTGCACCCTGGGGGTCAGGGCCAGGACCCTTTCTCTTCAGAGGCGGACCAAATGTACACCCTGTGCACTTTTTTGTGTGCTTCAGCCTTGTTTGTTCACTTTTTTTCTGTGTTAGTTCCAGAGCTTATAAAAAAATTATCTCACCATATGTTTACTTTAATTGGCTATTAAACGATTCGAGTCAGTGAATACACAATGCAACATTGGAAAATTGTCCATATTCTAGATCAGGGTTCCTCCAGGGGTTGCTATGGATTCCTTGAGCAATGAACAATTTCTGTGTTTCAAATTCCCACTGACATACGTGATCTTTTTATCTAGAGGTAATTCTTCCCAATGTTCCCAGTGTAAGGAGCATTCTTCCCACTGACTATCACACTAATGTATTATGAGTTGTAGAAATAGACATTTTTAGCAGAGGTTCCTCTGTGTTGAAAAGGTTGAGAAAGACTGTTCTAGACAGTCTGGGGGACTTTTTCATTCTTGCTGTCTGCCCTCCAATTACACTCACAGCACACGGGAAGTTAACCGGACCTGGAACCAGGAGATAAGAAGCCAGATTACTGTCACACTGCCATGGCTACAACACAGAAGTAACCTTTGTTCATTTTAGAAATGTTCTTTAAACACATATACTATGCCTTTGCAACCCAAAAAATAAGTAAGTAGCTAAAAATGGCCAAGTACTATGAAAAAAAAACAAGCCGCAATGTGTTATGTTGCTTTTCCACTACAGAGAGCTGGTTTTGGATCACGGTTCCTTGCTTTTAACTTGTTCCATTTTCTTGGACCTCTTCCTAGATTATCCTGTCCCTGTCCTCATCTGACCCAATCTGGCTAGCTCAGGTCCTAAATATACAAGTCAGCACACGAGGGCAGCCCAGCCCCAAACACTCTTCTTGTTTACAGAGAAATATTAATTTTTATACTTTTTTTATTGCCTGCTTGTTTTTATTGTTTTTTTTTGTTACGATCCAAATGGTTTAAACAAACGTCTGACTAATATGAAATGATATCAAGCCAGCATTTAGATCTAGGTTGGTTTAAATAAAATAACACAGGAACATTTAATAAGTCAGTGGACACAGCAGAAGGGAAATATAAAATGCCACGTCTAATGACAACCCTTTGCATGCTGTGAATCGTAAAATTAACATATTTTATTTATTTCTAATATGATTCATATAATATTTGTATACATTTTAAGTGGCAATTCACAAGTTTTTTTTTTTTGTAATAAGGAGTTTCTGCTTTTGGAATATATAAGTATATTCTGCAACAACTAGACATCAATATGTGTTTAAAAGGAGAATTTCACCTTTTGCAAACAAATAATAAATGTTGCAAAAAAAAAAGTGCATTCGTTATTTTTGAGCCTGCAGAGCATTGCAACTCTGATCAGTGGGTGGTACAACAGACACATATCAGGAATATGAAATGTTGTTGTAACATTCTTTAAAGCGATTGTACAGGTTTGAAAAAAAAAACAAAAAAAACATATCTATACTTACCTGCTCTTTGCAAAAGAATTGCACAGAGTGGCTGCGAACCTCCACTTCTCGGGTCCCACGCTGCCACTCCTGGCCTCTACTTTCTGTCCAGTACCCCCACTGGAAGCTGCTTCCCATGGGGACACTCGTGCATGCTCGCTCTTGAGCCCCGCTGCTGCGTCCATTGACACAGACAGCGGGACTCGGCCTGCCCCCCCCGCTCCCTTGTCACTGGCGTAGATTGACAGCACTGGGTGCCAATGGCTACCGGTGCCCCAGCAAACCCAGCGAGTCCCGGAAGTGAGGGGAGAGAAGAGCTACAGATTTGCACAGTGCTGAATTGAATGAGGGCTCAGGTAAGAAAAAGGGGGGGGTAAGGGAGGATGCTGATGCCTAAACATTTTTTACCTAATGCAAAGAATGCATTAATGTAAAAAATGTTTAGGCATTGGAACCACTTTAATATTTTTCTCCTCTCCATATATACTTATGGTAACACATGAAGTTGCTGCACCCTCTATTTGTTTTTCTCTATTAACGTATATCTAAAGCCAAAATTTTTATTTTAGTCTTGAATAGAGCGGCAAGGGTTAACCCTTGTATTGTGACCCCACTACATCCCTGATACCCCCTACACTGTGGCCTCTCTACATCCCTGATATCTCTAGCACTATAGCCACCCAAGATACCCCAAACATTGCTACCCCCTATACACCCCAGATCCCCCCTCAGCGTGATTTTCCCCCATACACCCTTGATATCCCTCAGCACCATTATTCCATCCATGTAGTACCCCCTTTTCCAGTGGAGATACAGTGCATGTGAACTTTTGGCTATGTGCCCACCTCCAGCACTGGACTTGCCTATACCAATCAAGCAGGCAGAAGGAGGGGCGGAGGAGGGAGCATCCCTCCAGGCATTCCAAGCCCTTCAGTGCAAACAGTGCCGGACAGTTGGGCTCACTATGACACCATCCGCAATGCTACACCTGCAGGTGGGCTAAAGGACCAGCTGCTTTAGGGAAAGTGCAAGGGCCCCCCATGCAGCTGGAGCCCCTGGGCAGTGCCCAGGTGTGCCCACTCATTGGGACAGCCCTGCATTGACCAGTGCACATAACAGCAGCAGCAGAGCCTTCTAACTTAGTAAAGCTAAATAAGTGACAACCATCTTTTATAAGTAACCTTGATAGCATGAATATTCAGTTTCCAGCAGTTTCCTATCTGTGAAAGGTTCTCTAAAATATACCCACAACACATGATCCCAAATGTGCTATCATCATTGAAATTGCACATCCTGACTCACGTCACTGCTGAAAATAAGTACTTCCAAAATAAATGAAATATCTCCTTGGCGGAGGGCTCGTGCTCCCTTGTGACCTGAACAGACAACAAACTCTGGTGCCTGTGTTTTCATCACGTCCAATGCGTGTCATGAACTAACCACTATTACAAAGGGTCAGCCACCAAGGTCAGGGGAGCCAGTGCAACGGACTCTACAGCGCCTGAGACTGCAAAACATTGCATTTACGTAACATTACATTTACGTAACGTTACAGAACATTGTATGGGAATGAGCCATGCCTTAGAATGCATGGTAGACGAGGCGGATCATGTCAGTAGCATAGGAGAGTGCTGTAATATCACACCACTGCTACCTTTGTGGCCCCAGCAGTCCACAGTGCTTTCTTCTGTTACATATCTGTCAACCTTTCAGCGTGTTGCTTGTGTGACCGCTCTGTCAGTCTGCCTCCTGTGATCCAGAGAGGTCCAGCAAAGGCATGGAAAACAAGTCAGACTAGTTCTTTCCTTTGAAAAGTATGTCAAGATAAGTCAGACAGAGGGACGGGACCCTACAACAAATAAAGATTGTGTTCTTTGTAGGCTGAAAACTGGCATTACATGTCATGCATGAAAAGAATGAAAGCATAATTATTTCAATTATAGGTGGATGCTTAGAAACTGAATCATCCCCCTGGCTTCTTATATATGCTTGGGACTCCTTCTCTCTTTTGTTGGGTGTGTGTGTGTGTGTATATATATATATCTTTTTTTTCTCAGAGAATAGGTGCAGGGACTCACCCTTTTGGGAATTACCCATTGTCTTTGCCCCTACCTACCTCTGAGCACCAGTCCTTGGTTCCACCCCCTACCTACCTCCCAGCACTGCCCCTTTTAGAGAATACAGAATCAAGTAACATTTGTGGTACTAAGTAATTTGTATGGAATTTGTTATTGATAACAAGAAAAGCAGTAAAATAGACCCCCACAGCCAATAACAATAGACCCACCAGCAACAATAGATCCCCCCCCCCCCGCAACAATGGACCACCTACAACAAAATACCACCCAGCAACAATAGACCCTCTAGCAGACAGCTATAATAGACTGCTCCCTCAACAGTAGATCCCTCCCAGCAACAACTTACCCCCCAGCAACATAAGACCCACCCCAACAACGATAGACCCCCCCAGCAGCAATCAACCCTTCTGTAGAAATAGATCCCCTCCAGCAACAATAGATCCATCAGCAGCCAGCATCAATAGACACTGTAGCACAACCCAGCACTCCTTGCCATTACATACATTCAGTGGTGGAGGTGCCGAACCTGCGTTCCCCCGCGTTCCCGCTGAAAAAAGCCCTGTATATATATATAAATGATAAATGATCATGTCTTGTTTGAACATATATGTAAAGGATATGAGAGTTGTCCGCCTAACTACACATCACCCCGCGCCAGGACAAAAATCAACCACGATATGTATTGTAGTATATAGATAAATAAATACAGCAGCTACTTAAATGATTAAAATATATATATATAAGGCAATAAAAAAACATAAAAACTAAAATGACGATACAAAGTCTTTTGATATCTTATTGCAGCAGCAGCGCTGTGTGTCAGAAGCCTCCTGGACACATTTTAAATGCAGTAGAAGAGGAGATCTATGATAGCTTCAGTAGCTGTGTTCTATTGAAGTGGGGAACTCCTTCCTTCCAAAACAATCACCACGTGAGGGGGAGTAGACCCCTATGGGAATACACTCACCAGAAATCCAGCATACACGAGCCTTTATGATGTTATAAAGAGTTCTCCACCTCCTCTATAAGGCCACCAGATGTCAGTAATACTCTCGGTTATTGCAGCATAACATATAGGAGGAATAGAACGTCCACATAGTGTGATATTGCTAAAATTGTTTTATTCAACCAAACATCCAAATATGCCCCCCCTATTTATGATATGCGTACCAGAGAATATATTATATAGAGCAATTGTATAAAGTGCACTGTGCCTGTTAATTTCCATGGCTCCCGGGAAGTCATTAAGAGCGTTCGCCGTGTACTGCAAAAACGATACACTTCCTGGTTCCTCTCTGGTCCGTGGAACGCACGCGTCACTTCCGGTAGATTACGTCCCTGATGCATTTCGTCACTTCCGGACGTCATCTGAGGGCGCCCTCAGACGACGTCCGGAAGTGACGAAACGCGTCAGAGATGTAATCTACCGGAAGTGACGCGTGCGTTCCACGGAGTGTGGAGAGTGCAAAATCTGGTGCAGCTCTGCATAGAAACCAATCGTCTTCCACGTTATTTTGTCAACGCTTAACTGAACAAGCTTAAGTTAGAAGGTGATTGGCTACCATGCACTGCTGCACCAAAATTTTGCACTCTCTAGGTGTCCCTACCAGTATTCAGAAATTGGGAGCAAGAGTCTGGCACTTATTCAGATAAGACGCCACTCAAAAAGACCCAGTGCTTCAGATGTGGCTAAGGCTGTATATGGCCTAAGCCAGTGGTGCGCTGGCCACGCCCCTGACATGTTTCGTCCCACCTCCTGGGGCTTTCTCACAGAGGCCATACACAGCCATATCCAGATCTAAAGCCCTGGGTTGGTTTGAGCAGCATCTTATCCCACATACGTCACAGGATGGTGTCACAGTAAGGCGCGCTTATTGAATCTAATCCCCAAAGTGTGCAATAAGGGCAAAGTGGGCCCCCTCCCCCTTGGGGCTCATGTGCACTGCACACATTAGGCTCCTTGCACATGGGGCCACTCAGCTGCAGTGCATCCCTCCCAGCACTTAAGAGCATGCGGGATGGACAGGTAAAGTGTTAAGCCCTACTGGACGGGGTTGAACAATGTATCGAGTGGTACAGGTGTTTAGGGCCCTGTCTGTTCACGGATAAGGTTCCGGAATGCAGAAGGCCTATGTTGCAGAACCTCATACATGAACAGACAGTGCCCTAAGCGCAAATACCACTCTGTACACTAAAGGGTGTCTTCACACTACCTACTGCACTTTGGCTAAAGTGCAGCTAACCCACAGTTTTCGTGTGGGTTAGCTGCGCTATACCATAGACTTCAATTATGCCCTGCGTTTTTGGTGCTTTCAGAAAACACACCAAAAACTAAGGACATAATAGTCTATTGGAAAGCGAAACTAACCGACAAGAAAACCACAAAAAATTTTATTTTTATTTTTATTTATTTTTATTTTCTTTATTTTTATTTTTATATTTATTTTTATTACTATTATTTTTATTTTTATCTATTTGTATTTTATTATTTTTATATTTATCTTCATTTTTTATTTTTATTATTTTTACTTTTATTTATTTCCCAGTATTCCCCATAACATTCCTCTCATTCCCAAATACCCGTCTGGAAACACACTTCCCCCCTCCTTTTGTCCCAATCTTAAGCGTCATTTAAATGTGTATATATGTGTATATATGTGTGTGAAAGGATCCTATATAAATGGTTCTTTGTGTTTACACACGTATATACATTGTACATGTTTTATTCCTTTTCCATCATTGCGTCATTTCTTCTCATATATACCACCCATCTCTCCCTATAATTATATACCTCTTTAATTATATACCGTTTTCTGCATTTCTGTATTCCCTTCCCATATATGTTTACGTATATATATATATATATATATATATATATATATATATATATATATATATATATATATATATATTGTTCCGTCCACTATGATCAATACAACATTCCTCTTCATATAGACCGCCTTCTGCTTACCCCACAATTCATATACACACATATATGTCCTTACCACAACATACTCATTTGCATATCTCCCCCCCCTCACTCCCTGCCCCGCCCACTCCCCGTCTCCCTTCACTCCCATTCCACATTGTGTACACCCCATCTCCATGGTTACCTACGCACCCAATCATTATACATAGTCCCGCCCTACTCTCAATCACCTCTCCACCCCTCCCAGTGCCTATGGTATAAATTCCCACACTGAATATGGCCACCAGCATAGCCTGATGAAGGAGCACGCATGCTCCGAACGCGAAGCACCGCCAGCCTCACCCCGCTCCCAGAAGTGAAGATGCAGGTCAGCACGGCGCTCCACGGAGGATCCATGACCAACATCCTGGCCACCTGGAGGCTCTGAGGACCCTCGGCACCACCGGAACAGTTACGAGGTCCCAGGTCACAGGACTCACATCCCAGGAACCCCCCCACTGGCCCGGGACACCCACATCCCCCGAGAGCACGCGGATGAAACTACTTTACATGCTGGTTTTTAGCAACTCAAATGTGAGTGTTTTTATCTATTGTAATAAATATTTTTAACATACATGCTGCACTTAGAGGGCGCCGTCCTTCTTTCTTTTTTATTTTTCGTGTGGGTTAGCTGCGCTTTACCATAGACTTCAATTATGCCCTGCGTTCTTGGTGCTCTTTCAGAAAACACACCAAAAACTAAGGACATAATAGTCTATTGGAAAGAGCAACTAACCGACAAGAAAACCACAGGTTAGCTGCTTTGCCCAAAGCGCAGTGGGGCAGTGTGAAGTCGCCTAAACCGCCAGGAGGGACCCACTGCAGCTGAACGGTTCAGTGTGCAAGGGGCCTTAGGGACATGCCAGTAGCACAGAATTAAACTCAGTGACATCTAAAGCACTGTCTTATCTACTTTGTACAAGAGTGGTGGAAGTAGCTTTGTATACTCAAAGTGAGTCATGTCCCTCCTCAACAAAAACATAGTGGCTGTAAGCCAGGCAATGAAACACTCAAGTCTAGCTTCTTTATATCCACCAGGAGCTCATTTCTTAAGAACTAGGCTCATATTAGAACAAACCAACAAAACAAGTTCAGCCTAAGGAAGGACTCCTCTACAAACTATTTTGGTATAAGAGAAATATAAAAATACTTTAAAGTGGTTGTAAGCCTCAGACATGAAATATGAACAAAGCATATCTCTCTATAGTGTGTACTTGTTGCAATTAAGATCACAAAGTGTCACTTTTGTCTGCTGCTGCGTTCCTCTGCTATCAGCATGAATCACTTCTGTAAAGTTTTCCTGACACCAAGAGATACAAGGTGACAGGAAGGACCTCCAGCTGATTTACAGCCTCAGCTCTGTTTCTGTGTACTGTGTGGATGGGGGGGGGTGTCCCTTATCTCCAATCAGCTGTCTGAGCTCTCCTCGTTGAGCTCTGCAGAGTGTAACTTCAGCTCTCCGCTAGAGCTGGGCGATTTTCTAAAAAAAAAAAATCTGCGATTTAAAAAAAAAAAAAAAACTCGATTCATGATTCGAATTGAGTTTTTTTTTTTTTGGACACCGCGCCGGTCCTGAGGAGCTGCGGGCAGGAGTTTTTAGGCTCGCGGACTAGGCCGAAGCCACAGCTTCACCTAAAAACTCCTGCCTGCAGCTCCTCAGGACCAACGCGGTGTCAGCGCCGGTCCTGGTGAAAAAAAAATAAAATGGATTTGCTGAAATTTTGAATCGATTTGACCTCTCAACTCGATTCAAGATTCAAATGGATTTTTTGCCCAGCCCTACTCTCCGCCCTCTTTTTTCAGAACCCTCAGACAAGCTTTAAAATTGAGCACTATGAATGGTCATAGAGAAGAAAGGGTTGCAGATATACAGGTACAACTTATATAGGAGAAAGGTGAGATTGTCCATGGCAACCAAAAAGCGTCCCTTTACGTCAAAAGCAGTTTTAGACCAGCTAGAAAACAGCGATAATAAATTAGTATCACTTGCAGAATTAAGCGATAGAGATTCGTGGGTAAATTCGTCATCAAACACTGAAAGTGACGACAGCGACAATTCTGCGACTGAGCGAATTTCAGTGTTTTTGATTTGATTACATTATTGAATCAATTTTATTATTATTTGTTGTTATACTTATTTATAGTTATTTATTATATTATAATTTATGATTTCGTGTTTTAAACTTTATCATACCCAGGATGTCTACTAGACTCTTGTTTGGACAGATTTAAGTAAGTTATTTCTAAGAATGACAGGCCTACAATATAAAACGCCAAATTTCCATGCAAAATAATTAGACCGCTTTCAGCATCAAAAATTTGACATCATACCGCCAGGGAGGTTAAAGTTCATGTGCGTGTAAAGGCAGGCGCCCCAATACTTTTTGGTTATGTAAAGTATTTAAAGAGGAACTTCAGTCTGTTCACATAATTTGTAATAAAACCATCTTTGTCATTCTTAAGCTTCCCTCCAACCACTTTGCAAATTATTTTATATATACTGTGATTCTGTACATGCTGCAGAAATCTCCCTCCACTAAGTCTGGCTGCATCCATTTTAACTGTGGGCAGCTGAAGCTGCTGCCTGTTCACTTCCTGGATTTCCACAGACACACAGAGGCACACCTCCAGCTCTGCAGCTCTCATTGGCCCTCTTATGACTCATCCCCCCTCCCTTCCTGGCAAACTCCCATGAGAGTGAGAGAGCGCGCTGTGCATGATGTCATACAAGAGAAAACAAACGTGCGCTCATAATGAACATAATCTGTGTAAATATTGATAATTAATAAATGGTAAAAAGCTGTGAAAAAATATGCTTAAAAAGTGTCATAACATTTCAAGAAAAGTTTTCACAACCCAAATGGATAAGGAACAGTCCTTAGATGAAATACTCCAAGGAGCGAAAGTTCTTATGATGAACAGTAGGAGAGGGAGTCCCATACATATACAGTTACTTCACAGAAGCAGGAGGAAGCATCCACCTTCCGACCAGTCAGACACTGCACATATATATGGAGAGGGAGGGAAATGAGGATAAGAGCTCTCATATAGTCCCACAGTATTAAAAGGTGGACCCTTACCCTCAATGATGGACCTCCTCTCTGGCGAGGTCTCAAACGCAGGCAGACTTTGCCCTCTGCAGGGACTGTGGATGGATGATGTCCGGATCCAGCTCATACAGTGTGCGTCTCCAGCTTGGCTTCTACCAACTCGTCCACCTCGTCCACCGTTAGCGGCATACAGATCCGGTATTCCTTCACCAGTAACCATTTGGGTTGTGAAAACTTTTCTTGAAATGTTATGACACTTTTTAAGCATATTTTTTCACAGCTTTTTACCATTTATTAATTATCAATATTTTTTTGATGCACATTTCTGATTTTCTTACAGGGATTTAGATTATGTATTTTTTACACAGATTATGTTCATTATGAGCGCACGTTTGTTTTCTCTTTTATTTTTATTGTACACAGGTATTGGTGTTTTATTCGTGCAGCTTTAAGTGTTTATATTATTTTTCAGCGCGTTTTTTTTCTTTTATTTATGCATGATGTCATACGCCTAGGCTAATGACCATACAAGAAACAGGAAGTGGGCTGTATAAGGTATTTACTGGCAGAAAAAAAAATGTTAAATCCAGGGCAGAAGATTTAATAGATGGAAAGATGAAAAAATAACTGAAGTTCCACTTTAACAACTTTTTTGTTTCATCATTTGGGACTCATTTATTAAAGGGACATTTTTTTAGTTGTGCTGCATCATTATTTTTATCATATGTTATAGTATCTGTTCTTTTCTATTCTATTTACAAGCAGAGTTTCATTAAACTGTTACTTTTCGCTTTCTTTGCATCCCAGTAAGAATTGGTCAGCACCTCACTCACAGTAATTTCCTAAGAGTGCGATCTAACTCAGCAACACTCAGGGTGGGGTATCCATTAATCATTTATATAAAGTGTTCCCTCCAGGACTGCTTTCATCATGGCTGACTTAAAGAAATCAGTCATTTTAAGTAAATCCCCCTACTTCCCACAAGGCTTTCACATTTCATTTACAGTACATATTATGAGCTAAAGCTTGCTAATGGAGGACTTATGTGCACCTCTAAAGAAGCAATGGATGACTAATGTTTTAAGGAGAAATAATACAGGACATATAATATACAGGTCAAATAATAGGATATTACTGTGGGGGGTGATGTAAAGGGGGGCAAGAGGACACTACTGTGATACACTATGGGGTTGATTTACTAAAGGCAAATCCACTTTGTACTACAAGTGCACTTGGAAGTGCAGTCGCTGTAGATCTGAGGGGAAGATCTGAAATGTGGGGAAGCTCTGCTGAGTTTATCATCCAATCATGTACAAGCAAAAATGCTGTTTTTTTATTTTCCTTGCATGTTCCTCTCAGATCTACAGCAAGGACACTTGTAGTGCAAAGTTAATTTGCCTTTAGTAAATAAACCCCATTGTGTTCTTCTATGTGCCTTCTTTTTATTGGGTGTTTTTTTTTTTTTTAAAGGGTGCCAGCCAGCACTGGATTTTTGATTTCCTCCATGTTGTCCTCCATGTATTTTGGCAGGAAGGAGTCCCCCTGTTAGATGCAAAGCACAGCAGGAGAGATCCCTGAATCATACATCTTTGTGTTGATGCAGGAATCTGTCATTTTGTTCATTCAAACTGCTGTTTGAACGAAAAAAAAATGTAGTTCATTTACTAAAACTGAAAGCTATGCCAATCAACTTATAACTTCAGCTTGTTCAAATAAGCTTTGACAATAAAACCTGGAAGCCGATTACTAATACTTTCTATGCACAGCTGCAACAGATATTGCACTCTACAATTTTAGTAAATCAACCACTATTTCTGTATACACAGCTTAAGGCAGTCAAAAAATGCATAGTTCCTCCCCAGCAAAACCCTCGTAGGACAGCTGTGTTATGTTTCAAATGCTGCCCTATACATTCACATATCTCCTTAGACCCAATCTGTCTGAACAGCAGAGGCAGCCGGGTCTATAAGGGGCGCCACCCCCCCTCAATCTCCATGCGGGTTGCCGAACACATAGATTTCTATAACGTTTTTTTTATTTTTGCAGCACATGATTAGAGCCTGAGGCTCTAATTGGCTATAAAAAAGGTTGGCCTTGGGGCACAGAGACATTAGCGAATCAACATTCGCTATTATCGTCCCTTTTCTCCTCCCGGCCAATCAGGACAGGAAGCGGGTCTTAAGACTGGATTGGCTGGGAGGAGAAGCGACCGATTGGCTGGGAGGAGAGGCCCGTGACCTGGATGGGGTAAGTGTGGGGCTTGCAGGCGAGTGAGCGGGTGTGTGTGGGGGGGGGTTAATTGCCACCAAAAAATGGAGCCCCAGCAGCCACTGCTGGACAGTATGGTCACCTGATCATTTGGCACCATACACAAGCTGGAAATTAAAGTTGAATCCAACACAATTTTAGCTAATTACAGTACAGGGGATGTATTTCCAAGTCTTTTGAAGTGTAAGAAGACAATGACTTTCCTGAGCCTTGTCTCTGCAAAGTACTAACACCCCCCCTAGCATTTCTGGCTGCGGCCATCTTGAGTAAGGGCAGATGCTTCCTGCAACATTTACTTCCTGGAATCCATTTTCCCTTTAGTTCAGTCATGCAGGCAGGAGGGCGTGCTTAGCTGAGAAAGCCCCTCCTTCCCTCATGTACATGTAAAAAAAAAAAAAAAAGGGTCAAAACAAGTAAATATATTATACCTTCCTAGCTACTAATGCTAGCAGCAAAAGGATTAAAAAAAGTGTTGATTGAGAGAGTGAAGTTACAAAACATGTTGTTATAGGTGATGCTGGAAGCTGCTACAGAGAGTTAGCCAGGGGGCCCCACCAAAATTTTGCTATGGGGCCCCAATATTTATAGTAACGTCCCTGGTAACATTCAAGCCATATCTGTTTTTTTTTTTTTTGTTTCTGTGCTGATCTTCCTTCTCCTTCCACGCAAGACTAAAATATGAATCAGCCACAATCACTGATGATCTCCTGACACATGTCCCAGAATTTCAGATACTTCTGAACAGGAAATTTCTTTCTCTATGAAGAGGGTGATGTGTATAAAGGCAGACCGCATATGTTGATCACATTTGTATAATAGGCACTATGACAATTAACATACCAACCCCTTTCCCAGTTCTTCCTGTGATCCATGATCTTAATTTGTTATTTCTCTTTATTGTTCATTCTTTATTGACTATTGATTTGTCTTAATTCATACTGAAAATTACTTGTGTTAAATGATAGTAAAAGATTTTTTTTTTTTCTTGGAAACTTAATAAAAAACTTAATTCAATGTAGAGCTGTGCGATTTTCTAAAAAAAAAATAAAAAAATCTGCGATTAAAAAAAAAAAACTCGATTCACGATTCAAATCGAGTTTTTTTTTTTGATGGACACCGTGCCAGTCCTGAGGAGCTGCGGGCAGGAGTTTTTAGGCGAGGCCGCGGCTTCGGTCTAGTCCGCAGCGTCCGGCCTCGCGGACTAGGCCTCACCTAAAAACCCCTGCCCGCAGCTCCTCAGGACCGCTGCGGTGTCAGCGCCGGACCTGGTGAAAAAAAAAAAAAAAAAAAACGATTTGCTGAAAATTTGAATCGATTTGACCTCTCAACTTGATTCAAGATTGAAATCGATTTTTTCCCCAGCCCTAATTGAATGATGTCACCTGTATTTTTGCAGAGAGGTTTCCTATCTCAAATATATAGGGCGGCTATTCTGGTGCTCGGCAGTGGCTTTCCACTTGAGTCTACTGACTTTAAATAATATAACAACAAAAGCGCTGTGAAAGTGTACAAAGTAAATTAATAAATCGTCCGAGCAAAAGTCCTTCTGTGTTAGGCAGAAAAAACAAATCTTCCAGTGATCCAATTAATAGATGCAGGAAAATGCAATCATTGTGAGGATTAAAGGCTTACCGAAAATAGTGACTGCACAATCAGGTGGCCCCTGAGGATTCACGTTGGTGGGAATCGCGAAGGGTAGGATTTAAGTGCCACAACTACACGCCACCATATTGGTGATCTGGTTGGCGGTGTTAGATGTAAGTTCAGTGGATTTTTTTTGTACTGAAGTTTATACCTGATGTTGTATATTGCCTTTTGCTAGCAGCTGTACAACAGAAGTATAACGCTCACTTCACATTTTTTTCTGTTTACTGACTTTACTTTGCTTTTATAGGATTTAGATTTTATCTGGTAATACACTTACTACACTATTGAAGATCATTGTTGGCTCGTGGTGAGCTTTATTTATCCTAGTTGGAGCACAGCAGAAGGTGCCATTTCAGGTGGCTGAGCACATTGACTCTCTGAGACCTCCAATTTAACCTATGTGCATACGCTGCTCTAATGGTAGCCATGTCTTTTGGGGAGTGTTGAATTCACTAGATGTTGGTGACTGGGTCTTTATGCACCACAAGAAGATTCTTCATGTGTACTGGCGGTGTTTTACAGACTGTATTCTTCATCTATTATGTACACTGTGGGACTTTTTTACTATATCTTTTTGGACTTTTTTCTTTATATTGCTATTATATAAGCAATTTTGCACTTTATCGGCGCTACACTTTATTTTGTTCTAGCTCATATATATACTTGGAAAAACAATTTTGCCACATTTCATGAAACACTTAGCACTACCTAAACGTACGTATAAAATAAAGGAGAGAATCAGATCTCAGTTTTCTTTACATAAGATGGCCATCTGTACTACTAATAATAGTATTATTGTTTTGGAAGTGAATTTCACCATCTGTGATATATTAATAAGTTAAAGTCACAGCATCCACCATCTCTTGTATCTTTGGCTCTTACAGATCGAGAGAAATTTCTATCAACCCATTACATTCAATTAAAGGTACTGAAATAGCCCACACAAGTCCAATTTTTTTTTTCTTAAAGTTGAACTCCAGGTATGGTTTGTATTGCAGAGTTACATTGGTCCAGCTTGGACTGTTACGTTATTGGCTGTTCATACATATTGCTGCCTACTGCTGCCTCTCATGCGAGGCACCATAAATGACAATGTTATAATGCAGTGGTCTCCAAACTGGAGCTTGCAACCCCTTTTTCTTGACTTCACCCAGCTTTTGGGGCACTTATCTTCTCACTGACCTGAATGATCAGGCATCATTTCTTCCACCAAGAGCAACAGTGTGGTACAAATCCTTTCATTGACACCAACAATGGGGCACTATTCCTTTCATTGACATCACCCACGAGGCCTCATTATGAACGATGAAATCGGATAGCTGCACACCCACAAACAATGCAATTCAGCTTTATTCAAAGAATCAATAAAAGCATTACAGGATGATCATACAGACAGAGGAGGAACAGGGTGACGCGTTTCACGCTATAAACATGCTTTGTCCAAACTACATGAGGTTCAACCACTACACACACTAGTATATAAAATCACATGATGGTACAGGTGTGTTCAATTAAGTGATTGCAACCATCGTTCAAAGATCTGTTCCCATTTAAAGGAAAAAGCAGATCATAATCCTAATAAAAAAAAATTAAAATATATATAGTGAAAAGTAAATACAGAATTAATAATCAAAACAAACAAAAATGACTAACGATTAAAAAAACTAAAAACATTGAATCACTAAGAACAGAAAATTGCAAGGTATAGCATTTTGCGCCAATACTGAAGCATACACACATGATGGTAACAACAATGATGAGTTTCTCGATGGGTTGCAGTATAGTGCAACTATAATCTATAAACATCTCACATATAAATATATAAAAAAAAAATAAAATATATATATATATATATATATATATATATATCCAAAAACAAATGGAATGAATTGATTAAACAAACGCATAAACAAGACATAGTAATGGGTCAGGTCCCACTCAAAGTTTAGACCTATGGGAATCCTAGTTTGAAGTGTAAATATTCAAAAAACTTCCAGTTTATAAAGGATTCTAAAACTGTCCCCACCTCTCTTAGGGGCTATCACCTTTTCAAAGCCCTGTATCTGTGAGAGAGAGAGAGAGAGAGAGAGAGAGAGAGAGAGAGAGAGAGAGAGAGAGAGAGCTCATTCCTTCTCCTCACACCAACAGTGGGGCACTATTCTTCACACTGACACCAACCATGAGGCATTAAACAGTCTACACTCTATTAAAAGTATATCGCTTGTGAGCTGCTGTGTTGGCTTTTTACCAAAACTGATGTGTGAAAAACAGAACCAATAATTTATCACCATCTAAAAATCCAGCTGCTATGCACCCAGTATGACTCCCATACTAATCAACACATAAATAAATCAAATATCAGCTGTGCAGCGCTAGTGTGTAACAAAAAAAAAAAATATGTGAAAATAAACGTAGACAGAATTAAACACATAAAACAAGCATAATTATTGAAAAAGTCCTCCAAAGATTCCTCTTAGTAAGATACAGTATCTCACAGAAGTGAGTACACCCCTCACACTTTTGTAAATATTTTATCTTTTTATGTGACAACACTGAAGAAATTACACTTTGCTACAATGTAAAGTAGTGAGTGTACAGCTTGTATAACAGTGTAAATTTGCTGTCCCCTCAAAATAACTCAACACACAGCCATTAATGTCTAAACCGCTGGCAACAAAAGTAAGTACACCCCTAAATGTCCAAATTGGGCCCAATTAGACATTTTCCCTCCCCGGGGTCATGTGACTCCTTTGTGTTACAAGGTCTCAGCTGTGAATGGGGAGCAGGTGTGTTAAAGTTGGTGTTATCGCTCTCACTCTCTCATACCGGTCAATGGAAGTTCAACATGGCACCTCATGGCAAAGAACTCTCTGAGGATCTGAAAAAAAGAATTGTTGCTCTTCATAAAGATGTCCAGCTATAAGAAGATTGCCAAGACTCTGAAACTGAGCTGCAGCATGACGGCCAAAAACATACAGCGGTTTAACAGGACAGGTTCCACTCAGAACAGGCCTCACCATGGTCGATCAAAGAAGTTGAGTGTACGCGCTCAGCGTCATATCCAGAGGTTGCCTTTGGGAAATAAACATACGAGTGCTGCCAGCATTGCTGCAGAGGTTGAAAGGGTGAGGGGTCAGCCTGTCAGTGCTCAGACCATACGTCGCACACTGCATCAAATTGGTCTGCATGGCTGTCCTCCCAGAAGGAAGCCTCTTCTAAAGATGATGCACAAGAAAGCCCACAAACAGTTTGCTGAAGACATGGAGATGGATTACTGTAACCATGTCCTATGGTGTGATGAGACCAAGATAAACGTATTTGGTTCAAATGGTGTCAAGTGTGTGTGGCAGTAACCAGGTGAGGAGTACAAAGACAAGTGTGTCTTGCCTACAGTCAAGCATGGTGGTGGGAGTGTCATGGTCTGGGGCTGCATGTGTGCTGCCGACACTGGGGAGCTACCTAGTTAATTGAAAGAACCATGAATGCCAACATGTACTGTGACATACTGAAGCACATCATGACCCTTCCTTTGGAGACTGGGCAGCAGGACAGTATTCCAACATGATAACGACCGCTCCAAGACGACCACTGCCTTGCTAAGGAAACTGAGGGTAAAGGTGATGGACTGGCCAAGCATGTCTCCAGACCTAAACCTTATTGAGCATCTGTGGGGCATCCTCAAATGGAAGGTGGAGGAGCGCAAGGTCTCTAACATCCACCAGCTCTGTGATGTTGTCATGGAGGAGTGGAAGAGGACTCCAGTGGCAACCTGTGAAGCTCTGGTGAACTCCATGCCCAAGAGGGTTAAGGCAGTGCTGGAAAATAATGGTGACCACGCAAAATATTGACACTTTGGGCCCAATTTGGACATTTTCACTTAGGGGTGTACTCACTTTTGTTGCCAGCGGTTTAGACATTAATGGCTGTGTGTCGAGTTATTTTGAGGGGACAGCAAATTTACACGGTTATACAAGCTGTACACTCACTACTTTGCATTGTTGCAAAGTGGCATTTCTTCAGTGTTGTCACATGAAAAGATATAAAAAAATATTTACAAAAATGTGAGGGGTGTACTCACTTATGTGAGATAATGTATGTGTTAGGACTGTTCCACCTTCAGTGTTCCTAATATTCACTGTAAGCATGACCACCATCAGATGTACTCCTACCTCAGCTATTTGACATCACTTTGCATGCGTGGTCAAACTGCACTTTTTTGTCCCTTTTATTTGGACCATAGTCGATTCCTTGGTAAACCCACTGTTACACGCCACAGCCTGATAATCGCCTCCTCCTTTTACTCTGCTCACCACCATGCAAACAAAACACTAAAATGGTGCTTATCTTTTTAAAACATTTCTTTCCAAATACAGGAATAACACACTCACATTGCTTAGGTGCTAAATCACACAAGATGTAGCCAGCTTTATATTTAGGTTTAGCGACCCTGTGCAATATTGCTTCAACTGTAATGCCCCGTACACACGATCGGATTTTCCGCCAACAAAACTGTGGATTTTTGTTCGAAGGTTGTTGCATACACATGGTCACACAAATGTTGGCCAACAATTATGAACGCGGTAACACGGTGACGTACAAGACATACGACGAGCCGAGAAAAATTATGTTAAATAGCCAGTGTGACTACTCTGCTTGATTCCCAGCATGCGCGAACTTTTGTGTGACGAATGTTCGATGGAGCATACACACGGTCGGACTTTCCGACAACAAGCTCACATCCAACATTTCCCGTCGGAGCTTCCACATTCCAATCAAGCATTGTGACGTCATCCAAGTTCCGCCCCATTTTTTTAATGTATTTCACCACAGAACACATGACTTCCTCAGGGGGATTCAATTGGACCACATGCCGAACACCGCACTCTGAGGAAAACGCTCAGATGCTCACCCACACAGAAATCCATACAAATCTAAAACTGGTATAGAGACATTAGTTTTGCAGCGTTTTTATTGTCAACGTTTTGATGAAGCTCAGTACATCTTTTTTAAGACCACGAGGCATTATTTCTTACACTGGCACCAACAGTGTGGTATTATTGCTCCCATTGACATCAATGGTGAGGCACAATTCCTTCCACTAACACCGAAAAGGCATTATTCTTTCCATGGACACCAACAATGGGGCAACATTCCTTCCACTGACCAATGATGAGGCAAAATTCCTCCCAAGGATATAAACAATTGAGCACTATTCCTCCCACTAACACCAATGACAGGACACATTTCTTCCCACTGGCAACCAAGCCTGAAGCATTGTCTACTCCTATACTGATGTTTGGGCATTTTTTTACTCTTAGTGGTCGCTGTCCAGCCAAGCTAAAGTTTGAAGTACAGCAAACTGGCCCTTGGTTTAGAAAGTTTGGCAACCCCTGTTATGTATAATCTGAGTGATCACTGAAGGAGGGAAGACTAAGGAAATACTAACTACTGCCTTCCGCATATTCAGAAGACATTGGGGTTGATTTAGTAAAGGCAAAAAGTTGCAGTCTGCAGTAGCTCCAGGTCTTAGTAAATGAGTAGAAGCTCTGCTGACTTCGATCATCCAATCATGTGCGTGCAAAAATGCTGTTTTTTTTTTAATCTTCCCTGCACGTGATTGAGTACTTTTTGCAAAGTGAAGACTTACCTAATTTACTAAGCTCTGGGGCAACTGCAACTATTTGCCATTAGTAAATCAACCCTATTGGTCTCCCCCAGCATGTTTTTCTCATGATGACCTTGACAAAATATGCCTAGAATTGCCTTTTAATGATAAATGATAACATATTATTAGGTCTCCTTTAAGTAATGCAACTGATATAAACACCACTTGCAATAAAGCACAGACCAGATGAAACAGCCAGAAGTTAACAGTTTAAACAGAATAGTGTCATGAAGAGAGAGACAGAGCCAAACTGGGCTTCCCTTAGCAAGTTGTCTGAATACAGAAAGATTCCATTCCAATGACATCACATCGTTCACACTTATGTTGGCCACAAGCAGTCAGAATCTGTATAAAGTCCATTTATCTATCTGATCACCAGTGAGCAAAATTATTCAACTCACAGAACTCAAGAAACACAAAAAAATGACAATCATTGTTGGCTTTTTTTCATAGCTTTTAGCTTGCACTCCATAAAATGTATACATCTCCTATATAAATAACAGGTCTTACCTTGACTTGCAGTGCTGAAGCCACTTTGGCAGACCAGCATCAGTGTTGCTAGCAGCAGCCAAAAAGCCATTTCTCCGGGGCCTGCAAAAAATGAAGAATATGTTTATTTGTGTATGTGATTGTACTCTATAAATGTACCAGAACCCTCCGGATAATCAATCCTGAACAAAAGCCAAATTTACATAGAAATAAAATTCTAGCTCTATACTAGGGGTGCAGTGCCAGAAAGCAAAGTCAGGTACAGATGACTCCATGTTCACAGTACCCAGGGGCGGGCGGACTGACCATTCGGGCACTGCCCGAGGGCCCCATGCCCTAAGGGGCCCCATCAGGGTTGCCAGCCTCAATAAAACCAGGGACAATATGTAAAAATCTGTGTTTTTTTAAAAATCCCAAGATTATAGCTGCCCCGCCTCTCCAGTACCTTTTCAGTGTGTGTATGTGTATTCTGTGTGTGTATTCTGTACGTGTGTATGTATACTGTGTGGCCCCATAATCTCTTATTGCCCGGGGGCCCCATAATCTTCTCCTATTGCCCGGAGGCCCCATAATCTCCTATTGCCCGGGGGGCCCCATGAGTTGTCAGTCTGCCCCTGATAGTACCCCAAAGCAAATCTGCATTGGTGGCTGTGGATTTCATGACAGAAGGATGACAAAGGCTATGGCCACCAAAAACTCATTTCTCCAACAAGCAAAAAAGAAAACGACCAGAGTAAACTTTAATAGCTACAGTCAGGTACAAGGCTAATTCACCGGCTGTTCTAACACGTTTTATTCCACTAGAAACTTAACCCTAGTTCAGTGAAACGTGATAGAGGAGCAGGTGAATTAGCCTTGTACCTGACTATACCTAAACATTTCACTCTGGGCTTTAAGAAGGAGAGCGGCTTTTTCTTTTGTTTGTTGGATATTGTGTATGGATCATGAAACATCTGGAGGCAGCACCCATCAGTTGGGTATAGCAGGGTATTGAGAACCTGGAGCAGAGTTATTGGGGGTTATCTGCAAAACTAATATTAGTTACAGATGGTTGCTGGTAAGTTGAATTTAGGCCAGCCACACACGGTGCAAATTTCTTTCCTTGCATAAGGTGCACTTATGAGCCCTATAGCGCTCAGCTTACTATGCAAAATTAGGTGCTGTTTAAAGGATAGGTATAATTCTTTTTGTAACCTCTTCCCGACCACATTATAGCGGAATGACAGCTATAGTGCGATCTCATATTTTCGGAAGAGTGTTTATTGATGTCTTCTCGTGATCAGGGGAATCCCTCCTGCCGAGCTATTGTCGGCTCCTGGGAGGGTTGGGGAGAAGACAGTGATTATTGCTGGCGGCTATAGCAGTGTATAATCCCACTCCAAACTCGCTCATCCATTTCTTTATGGACCTTGCTTTGTGGTGCGCAGTCATGTTGGAACAGGAAGGGGTCATCCCCAAACTGTTCCCACAAAGTTGGGAGCATGAAATTGTCCAAAATGTCTTGGTATGCTGACGCCTTAAGAGTTCCATCACTGGAACTAAGGGGCCAAACCCAACCCCTGAAAAACAACCCCACACCATAATCCGCCCTCCACCAAATGATTTGGACCAGTGCACAATGTACGGTCCATAAAGACATGGATAAGTGAGTTTGGGGTGGAGGAACTTGACTGGCCTGCACAGAGTCCTGACATCTCACCGATAGAACACCTTCTATCGGTGCAATAGAATTAAAGCGGAGACTGCGAGCCAGGCCTTCTCATCCAACATCAGTGCCTGACCTCACAAATGCGCTTCTGGAAGAATGGTCAGACATTCCCATAGACATACTCCTAAACCTTGTGGACAGCCTTCCTAGAAGAGTTGAAGCTGTTATATCTGCAAAGGGTGGGCCAACTCAATATTGAACCCTACGGACTAAGACTGGGATGCCATTAAAGGTCATGTGCATGTAAAGGCAGGTGTCCCAATACTTTTGGTAATATAGTGTATAAGTAGATGGACATAGAAGAAATGTATGTAGAATAGCAATTAACTTCCTAAAGCCTCGCACACACGATCGGATTTTTTGACAGGAAATGTTCGATGACAGGCTGTTGGCAGAAAATCCGACCGTTTGTACGCCAACACGACCAATTGTTGGCCAACTTTCCGTGGAAAAATGTTGGATGGCAGGTTTATAAATTTCCTGCGGACAAATGTCTGTTGTCGGATTTTCCGAGCGTGTGTACACAAGTCTGTCGGACAAAAGTCCAAAGTACAAACACGCATGCTCAGAAGCAAGGATGAGCCAGAAGCGGTCGATCTTGTAAACTAAGATTTGTAATGGAGAATTAACATTCGTGACGTGGCAAATTATGAAATCTCCAAATGCAGCGCACAATTCTCTTCTTCTTTAATGGGATAATAATGACGCTGCTTTGCTGGTGATACTGATGGATTTATTGCAAACACATTTTTTTTCTAGTGATATCAAGAATATTATTATTATGCTTTTTTTTTTTTTTTTTTTTGGGCAAGGTACCACAACACCATTATCCCGTAGTTTTTAAGATCAAAGATACAACTATGTTGGTGTCCCTTGTTAATTTTACATTGTATTTTTTTAAATGTAACTGCCTACTCCCAAACTGTCATTTGAAGTAAAACACGTAGCCAAGTATTATTCTCCACAATTTTTTTATTGTGCATTAAAAAAAGAAAACAAATAAAATTAGACATGTTATCTGCCAATAGAACTTAACCAAAAAGTGCATTCTATGCATCCAAAAATATAGAAAATATACGAAATCAAATCATTATTATTCAACCAAAAAATAAAATAAAAGCCTCATGCATGTGTCCTGCTTCTTAATATAGGGGGTCAACAATGCCAAGAGTTGGTGATAGCAGAGGTCCGTCATCCAGAGATAATTCCGAAAATCATCTGGATTATTCTCCTGGAGCTCCCGCAGGAAAGGCATATGATCTATTTGGTCACAATTAATAAAGCAACCAATTTTTGGTACAAGAAATCCTCCTCCTCCTGTTCCTGGACTGGACTTAGGTCAAAGCAATAACCGCAAGGCCAATAATAAATAAAACATTATCTCCTCCGATTCCGTAACATGTCTGGTTGACAAACGGCCATTCAGAATCAAAGTGAAAGTCACGAAATGAAAAGTGTGAACTGAAAAGCCCAAATCAACACTCACCAAACTTCTACTAACATGAAATTAGCAGAAGGAGCCCAAAGGGTGGCGCTAAAGAGCTGAAAAACCACATAGTACGTCAGTACGTTCGTGTTTGTTGGCCGACAATTCCTTGCTGTTTGTATGCAGGACAAAATTTAGGCACACACCTTCAGACAAAAGTCAGAGGTTTTGTCTGCGGAAATGCTGATCGTGTATATGAAGGGTTTCCATTTTTCTGTTATGACCAGTTATTTTTACACAACATGTGACTGGCACATCATTGAAACAAATATACTGTGCTGTGGGTAATGAAAAAATAAATTAAAATTAATAATTGCACAATGCTTGGGAGTTCTCTGCAGCTATTTAACTGGGTCCTGGCCACGAAAACAACAACAGCTGGAGTTTCCACATAGTTTGTGGTTTGTAGAATAAACAGAAGCCAACTTGCTTGGTTGAAATATTTAGCTTCATATGTTTTTAATTTTAATTCTTCCCCACGGTAGACCCAGATAAAGCAGTAGATGCTCCATCATAGGTAGGGAAGATACAACTAATAGATAAAGGCTAAATAGATCCTGGCCCTTGACCATCTATTGACCCATCTATTTGCCTTACCTACTGTACAAGCCTCCCACAGTGTCGGAGTATACACTCCCCACACTCACTGTTTTTATGAATGAAGCAACCTACTCGGCATTAACAGAACATCCCAAATCAATGTGTACAGACACCTCTCGCCTTGTGTATAGAGTACTGCCTCCAATAACAGCTATAGCTTCCAAATCTAGGTGGGAGTGAATTTACACAATCCTGCACACCAGCCCTCATTATGTTTGGTCAAGCCTTGATTTCAATTATTATTATTATTATTATAATACAGAATTTATATAGCGCCAACAGTTTACGTAGCGCTTTACAACTTGAGGGTAGACAGTACAAATACAATATACTTTAATACAGTAGGAATCAGAGGGCCCTGCTCCTTAGAGCTTACAATCTAAGAGGGAAGGTCAAGAGATACAAGAGGTAGTAACTGTGGGCGATGTGCTGATTGAGAAGATAAATGTACAGTTGTTAGGTGGGGGGCAGATAGGCTTCTCTGAAGAGATGAGTTGATGGATAAAGTAGGAGAAAATCGGACAGATTGGGGTAGAGCATTCCAGAGGATGGGAGAGGCTCTGGAGAAGTCCTGAAGGCGAGCATGGGATGAGCTGACCAGGGAGTTTGAGAGCAGGAGGTCTTGGGAGGAATGAAGAGAACGATTAGGTTGCTATTTTAAGACTTGGTTAGTAATGTAGCTGGGGGCCAGGTTGTGGATGGCTTTGTAAGTTATAGTTAGTATCTTGAATTTAATTCGGTGACTGAGTGGCAGCCAATGGAGGGACTGGCAGAGGGGTATAGCAGACGCTGAGCGGTTTGTGAGGTGGATTAGCCTGGCAGCAGTGTTCATGATGGACTGAAGTGGGGGTAGCCTATTTAGAGGTAAGCCAATGAGGAGGGAGTTGCAGTAGTCAAGGCGAGAGATAACCAGGGAGTGGATTAGAAGCTTTGTGGTGACATTGGTTAGGAAGGGACGTATCTTAGAGATACTGTGGAGATTGAGGCGGCAAATTTTGGATAACAATAGGATGTGGGGCCGAAAGGTTAGGTCAGAGTCCAGGATTACACCTAGGACCTTGGAGTTCAATTATAGCTATATGGCCTTCATAGGCCACCCCACCTGCGAATGCTGTGATCCTCAGATCTTTGTGGCTGAAATATAATACAATATAAAATATACTTATAAAATAAATAAACCGCAACCTATATGCAATCAAATATACAAAATGTACATATGATGAAAGTATGCTGCTGCGGTTACCAAAATTGTTACCCTTAAACACATACATATCAAACAATTAACAAACATAGAAACCTCACTGCAATGCGTAAATTATGAAATGTTGCAAATACTAAATAAAAATTATGGCCATACAATAATAAAGTCCACTGATATTCCCGCTGTGAAAAGTCTAAAGCCTCGTGCACATGATCGGATTGTTGGCCAACAAAACGGTGGAATTTTGTCCGAAGGGCGTTGGCCCAAACTCGTTTTGCATACACACGGCACACAACTGTTGGCCAACAATCACGAATGTAGTGACATACTACATGATTTTTCAGCTCTTTAGCGCCACCCTTTGGGCTCCTTCTGCTAATTTCGTGTTAGTAGAAGTTTGGTGAATGTTGATTTGCACTTTTCATTTTGCGCTTTTCATTTCACGCTTTTCATTCCGTGCCCGAACGGCCATTTGTCAACCAGCTCTGTTGCGGAATCGGAGGAGATAATGTGTTATTTATTATTGGCCTTGGAGTTATTGCTTTGACATAATTTTTTTTGGTTGAATAATAATGATTTGATTTGGTATATTTTCTATAGTTTTGGATGCATAGAATGCACTTTTTGGTTAAGTTCTACTGGCAGATAACATGTCTAATTTTATTTGTTTTCTTTTTTTAATGCACAATAAAAAAAATGTGGAGAATAATACTTGGCTATGTGTTTCACTTCAAATGATAGTTTGGGAGTAGGCAGTTACATTTAAAAAAAATACAATGTAAAATGGACAAGGGACACCAACATAGTTGTATCTTTGATCTTAAAAACTACAGGATAATGGTGTTGTGGTAACTTGCCCAAAAAAAAAAAAAAAAAAAAAAAAAAAAGCCTAATAATATTATTCTTGATATCACTAGAAAAAAAAAGCCTTTGGAAATTCGTTTACAATAACTCCATCAGTATCACCAGCAAAGCAGCTTCATTATTATCCCATTCTTAATTAAGAAGAGAATTGTGCGCTGCATTTGGAGATTTCACAATTTGCCGCGTCACGAATGTTAATTCTCCATTACGAATGTTAGTTTACAAGACCAACCGCTTCTGGCTCGTCCTTACTTCTGAGCATGCGTGTTTGCTCTTTGAACTTTTGTCCGAAGGACTTGTGTACACACGATCGGAAAATCCAACAACAGACATTTGTCCGCGGAAAATTTTAAAACCTGCCACCCAACATTTGTCCGTGGAAAATCCGACAACAATTGTCCAATGGAGCATACACACGGTCGGATTTTCCGCCGACAGCCGGTCATCACACATTTCCCGTCGGAAAATCCGATCGTGTGTACGAGGCTTTAGTTTATTTTAAGGACCAAGTGCTTGTGCTCTTTATAACGATAAGTCAAAGGTGCTCCACTTCAAACATGCTCCAAATCCCCACATAGACAGACACTCACCATATGGTATGGACTGGCTATTCCTAGTTGGGTCACTATGGGACTTAAGTACCAATAAGTACCACCGTCCGCACTCGGGATAGCCTTACCTCCGCTTCAGAAAGAATGGTAATAGAGAAAGCTCATAGCATAAAACCATCCAAGATACAGCTATTACGCTCACTTGTGCAGGTACCTATGTACACCGGCACTTAGTGTATACAGCTTGAGATGCCTATATGCAATTACATGAAAGTGCCCTAGTGCACAGAGTATGGGCATTTAACCATTTACACATTCTGTTTGTAGGTGAGATGCAGTGCGGTATGGTGGAATTACACACCAGTGCGAAGAAAGAACCTGTATTAAAATAATGCAAAAAAAGCAGCCCAACTGGGAACACTCACAGTTCCAACAGCGTGTAGAGAGCACATTGCAGCTAAACTGTCAAAAAGGGGAAGAGTGAGGCCTGGCCATCTTGCGTCCAACAGGCAGGTGTTCAAAAAAGTTGCGAGCCCTATGCTTTCCCTCCTCATCAGGAACCTTTCCCTGTCGCTAATATTGTTTCTACCAGACGGGGTACCTGTCCCTACTCTACCAACTCACAAATGCACGCCAAACCAGGGAGCCAGGGCCTTAATTAGACTCTGCCTGACCCAAGATGGCTGTCAGAGTCACATGTGGTGGCAGCGACCAATTGGATGCAGTGACATTGTGGAAGAGCGCCACCTGCAGTGGAAAAAGTAGACTGCACCTGCCTACATGTTTTTTCTTTGAAGTAATACATTCTCAAAGATCCCTAAAGATCACAACAGAGACTCTATAGTTGTTTTTTTATTCAGGTTCTAAGGCCTTAGACTTTAATTGTAGTGCCTGTAAGTGCGGGATGCACACATTTTACACGTCAAGAACTCCGCTCTTCCTATAGAACTTCTTCCCCTTGCCCAACCCAGGAAACAAAATGGTGCAACTCGATACATGTGCACAAACACTTAGAAAATGCCTATAATACGTCTGAAAAAAAAAAAAAAAAAACACACTTCAAAATCACAAGGAATACACTCAGCTCAGGGTTGAATGCAGACTAATGTGTGTTGAAATGTTGATATTTATGTAATGCTGTTCTCTTCTTCATGTTCTTCATGTTGGACCTCTACAGAGGCATATACTCACCTTCATAGGTGTGCACAGCCTATTTCCTCTAGGGTGTACACCCCAAAGCTCAAACTCTCTGTTTTGAGCCAGAGAAAGGGAGTGAGGACAGAGATTCCTCAGTCCCTTTCTCTGCAGCATCAGCTGCACTGGACAGTGAATGAATAGGAAGTGCTCTGTGCTGAGCAGCTTCCTGTTCATTCACAAACCGAAGCATAGAAAACACAGTTTACTATGCTTCAGTTATGGATGAACACAGTGATTGATTGGTACTGATCCCTTATTGTGTTCATTCACAAAATGAAGGAGCTGGTAAATGACGTACAGGCATACCCAACTTTTCAGTATACAATGGGTGTTGAAAGGCAACATGGTCTAATGTCATATTTCTCAAGTAGCAGCTGAAAGAGGGGTAATTGGATATGCCCTCAATTAGCAGCTGAATACATTTTGTTTAAGAAAAGAGCTGGAGTTCATTTTTTTATTCTTTGTTTTTATTTTCATTCAGGTGGAAAAAGTTCCAAAAGGTTTGTCCAGCTGAAAGGGGACTTAGTACATAGGTCTTAAGGTACAGATAAATGCATTGTTTTTTTTTTACTGTTTAAATTGAGAATTTTTGAGAAGCAACATTCACGTTCAATTTTTTTTTAAAATTTTGATCATGCCATGGGGATCCATTTTAGAGTGGGTTCATCCTAAAGAAAGCATGGTTGTTTTGATAATTTGTTTAGAGTTGTAGAAGTCAGGAATATTAGGTTCCTGGACATAGGCGTGCGCACGGGGTGTGACGGGTGTGCCTGGGCTTCCAGTCCACCACTGCCCTTTGTCCGAGAAAAGTATTTGCCAGGACCGTTCCAGGCAGAGGAGGAGGCGGTAGCTTTTTCCTCCCTGCTCCGCCTCCGAGTGCCCCGACTCCCAGCTTCCGCCCTGCAGTGCCGACAACGCAACAACCTGAAGTGAGGAGGATGGGCCAGGACTCAGGAAATGTCACTGCTAAGGGGGGAGTTGGGGGCACAGACTTTAGCAGTGTGTGTGTGCGGCTCTGCAGCAGGCAGGGAGAGAGGGGGGTGTAGTGCTTTTCATCTATCCTCTGAATTCTTTCATTTGTTGTATTGAACAGCTAGTAAGAAGTGTGTATCACTCTTCACATGTTCAGGGATGTTCTTCTCATCACATGAATATAAGCCAACATGCTCTTTGGTTCCCAGTCACTATGCAATGTTCTGTACCTGAAGTCCAGGATATGTCATGGGTAACCTACCCATAGTACAGCCGTGTTAACTTAATGGCATCCTATTGTAGTAATAGCCTTACAAGGGCCTAATTAAAGGGTATAAGTACATATCCTGTGTAAATATCATCACATCTCCTGCAGGGAATAAATATTGACCCCCCTGTCTCGAGGATTAGTAAGTCACTCTCTGGTGTAAATGTGGCTGCTAATTGCACATTCATACTTTCTTGGGTTGAATTACTTTGTCGGCAGATGCTGCCAAGTACAACTGTACATTAAAAAGGATTTGAATATTAACCTGAACTTATATATTTATTTTTACACACACAAAAAAAATAAAATTTTTATATATATATTTTATATATATATATATATATATATATATATATATATATTTTTTTTTTACACTATATATATATATATATATATATATATATATATATATATATATATATATATATAGTGTAAAAAAAAATATATATATATATATATAATTACATATATAATTTTATATATACATGCTGACAGGGTTCATATAGATTTAATTGTATATGTAATATATATATATATATATATATATACACAGACGCACGTGTGTTTGAGCTTTGGTTTGAGGTGCACACCCTAATGCAATAGGCTGCACACCCCTATGTTCCTGGGTTCCAAGGAGGGAACTAGGAGTAAACATAGCAAGCGAACAGATATTGTGGATAAGAATTTGATTCTGCGCTTGTTTTTTACTTCCATAGTCCTGGTGGAGCGAGATTGGAGAGGTTTCTGGAACATGGAAGACAGATGTTCATCTGGTTGGCAGTTTGTCTGTGCCATACCACACCGCAAATTTGTTCTGATAAACATTCAGGAGAGAAGGGACAAACTAAAAGATTCAGATTAATACTTGCAATATAAGGTTTCTTTGTCTTATGGACAATTTAGTGCTAATGCTGAATCTGAAAGACTGTGCCTATCAAAAAAGACTTGTGAAACATTTTGCCGGAGTCTCTCCTGTCATTTGTGAATGCAAACGTGCTATTGATACATGTGCAATGGGTTGGAGGTTGGGGAAGGAATATAACCTGTCCAATCCTTCAGAACGTGAAATGTAAAATATGATTTTTTTTGTTGGAGGGAGGAACTGAAAGAAGCAAAAATTGTTTTTAATGTGTGACATGTATTGACATAACTAAATTAATATGGTGCAGGTGCCCAGAAGGCTGGCACTTATGCATAATAAGGTGTCTGTTGGCCAGACTAGAGGATTCCAGGTGACACATCAATAGGGCGAAAATTTCCTTGTACGGGTGGTGTCTCAATCTTAGCAGTCCTACAGAGAGGTTCTCAGTTACTAGACATGTGGGACACCAGAGCTGGATATGGGGGAGATACGTCTGATTGATGTCTCACCTGAGAGGTTGGAACCTTGCACAGGTAATGCCAGTGAATACATATAAACCCATATTACAGTCAGTTTACGAAATTAAAGTAGAACTAAAAGCAAAGGATTTTTATTTCCACTTTGGATAGATAAGGCCCCTTTTCACATGGGGCGGAATCTGTATAAGCAGATCCTCCTGCTCAGCAGAGGGGGAACTATCCGCTGATCCCTGCTAAGCAGGCAGATGACAGGTCAGTGTCCGCTCCGCTATACAGAGCAGACATGGACACAGACCGCTGCTCAGTAGGGGGCAGTCTAATGGAAATGGACTGCGTGTCCGTTTCCAGCCGATTGTCATTAAATCCGATCCACCGGACAGATGGCGAACGTATCCCTATCCGTCTGTTTTTATTGGATCGGATGCCGACGGGTGTCAGCGTCACCCGCCGCCCCATAGAGAACAATGGGTGGTCCGATCGCTTTGCTGGTGTGAAAGGGGCCCTGGGGGTGGGGGGTGGGGGGGGGGGTTGGTATAACCCCCATCAGTTTTTTTTTTTTTTTGCCATCTGTGACCCACTGCCCACTGGGGAGATTTTCTTTCATTCCGTGTCCCATAGCCAAAGCTGGAAGTGAAAGGGAATCCCTCCAAAGTGGGGGAATCCCTGATTGTCCCAAGAACCACTAGAACCGGTGTCCCCACTGGGGCATTTTCCTTTCATTTTCCTTTCACTAATTTAAATGGGAATTTATAACCCAGAGAGGTGTGCAGATCAAAGTTCTATCTTTCTTCTAAGTTCACTTACTGCATGCTTGTTCTGGGTCAGTGATCAAGAAAGTACTGAGGTCAGGGACAGCCAGGCAACCAGCATGTTCAGAAGGAGGTCAATGCCAGGCTTGGTAGGCTCAGATAGGCAACCAGCATGAAAGTCAATGGCAGACTCTGTAGCTTCAGCCAGGCAACCAGCATGTTCAGAAGGAGCTCAGTAATAGCAGGCTCTGTCTTGAGTGCGGGTTTCCTTTAATACGGAACTGTTGGTTTTCGTGCCATTTCTATCGTGCTTCCCCATATAAAAAAAAATCGATCTTTACATTGGTTGCATGTCTTGGACACTGTAATTGTGTTAATCAGTCATTGCTAATGTCTTGCAGACCTTCCTGTCCTTCCAGATGTAGAGGCAGGACTAGTCTAGAAAAAGACTGCATTGAATAACTGATTGTGGGAATCATGTGTATGCTTTGACTCCACTTGTCTCCGGTTTTCTAACAAAGCTCATATTATTCGGGGAATAATCTGCTTTGTGAACAGGGTTTGCTCACACTGTATCATTTCTCAGTGCAGTTCCTACACATAGATAAGACAGTTTGCCTTATGTTCTATTAGTTCAGTTCACACCAACACGCTGCGTTGTATGCGCTGGAAAAAAAAGTAAGGCAAGAAGCATTTTTACACAGCACAGCTTGCTGCAATGCACTACACCACATAACAATGTGCTGCGGAGCATAAAGTTGAATACAATATTTTGTTATGTTTAAAAAAAAAAAAAAATGTTTTTGGCTGTGGGTAGTGATCACAGCTGCCAGGAAAAAGGGAGGTGCTTACGTTTTTATAACCCAAGGCACCTCTTCCAATCCCCCCCCCCCCTTTTTTTTTTTTTTAAGACTTTCATTAATTAATGGAATCTCACAAAGTGACATTCCATTCATTTCTATGTACGGCAGCTCAGTTGCCATGCATAAAAGTGTCCCATAGGGGTTAATTTACTAAGACTGGAGAATGCAAAATCTGGTGCAGCTGTTCACAGAAACCAACCAGCTTCCAGGTTTTAATGTCAAATCTTAAAGCAGAACACCACCCAAAAGGGGACACATTGCTTGTCTTTCTCCTTCCCCCTCCCCTCTGGTGCCATATTTGGCTCCTTGAGAGAGTCAAATATGCTCCTTGAGGGGGGGGAGTGGGTACTTGGTTTTGACAGGTACTCGCTCCCACTTCCTGTGGCGTTTGCCACAACAAACTCATCCAGAAGTTCGTCCCTAGCTGCTTCTCACTGTGCTTCCTCACTCACTGACCCCGTCACTGATCCCTCCTGAATGACTTGCCTAGCAGTGCTCCCCACTGTCCTCCTCCTGCTCCTGTTCCAGGACACCTCTCAATGACCATGTAGAGAGAGGCTCCCTCCCAGCTCCCGAGCTCCAGGCCCGAGTTCACCTCCCCCCCAGAAAGGGGGTTCCCTCAAGGGCCACGACAGTTTACCACTCCATCATTCAGTTCTTCTACCCGACAACTGCTCCCACAACAGGCTGACCATGGGTATATATTGGAGGCCTGCTCCCTGCCAATCCTAGTTGGGGATTGGTCAGGGCTCCCATATATACCCCATGTCACTCCAACCTTCCGCCCTGCCTCTTATCCAGAACCCTCTGAAAACAAAGGAGGCGCCAGAGAGCTGAAGCACATGTCAGTCTGCTGCTACACTACAGTCTGCTGCTACACTCATGCTCACAGCTAGGCCTGCCTAAATTTACTTGCACTGGCAGTACAAATAAAAACACTACTCTAGCAACCTGCCTTCCTAAGGTAGAGGGTGCTACATTAGTTATATTGAAGTAAACCTTTCCTGAGAGAAACATAGAGGCTGCCATTGCTAACTTATTTCTTGAAGTACATGGCTCGCCCACCACTACTACCCATTCACTTTCCTGCTAAACCTAAGGCTGCGTTCGCATTTGAGCTGAATGTCTTTGGACATGCTTTTTTTTTAGCCTTTGCAAGGGTTTTTTTTTTAAGTTTTTGTGGGTGTTTTTTATTTTATTTTATTTTCATTATTATTTTCAGCCAATTAAAAGCTAGTCACTTTGGGAAAAATATGTCCAGTGTACACATTTTGCATAAAAAAAAAAACATTTGAAGCTTGCAGCTCAAAAGTAGTTGTGTACTTTTTTGAGCTTTAAAGTGGAGTTCCAACCTTTTTTTTTTTTATTCAAAAAACATCCCCCACGATGGTCACAGCTTACATAATCCATTCTGGCATATGCTGTAGATGTAGTCTTTTTTGGTATATAATTCTGCAATTTACTCACAGTATTCTCTCTAACAAGCACAATCCCATCTTCAGTGTGGACCACTGAAGCCCACTCATAGCTTCTTCTGGGATATGGTGTTGCTGGCTACCCAACATGCACCTCCAGATCTCACGCATGTGCAGTGTTTACAAAGTATGGCGCACTCACACATACTACAATGCTAGAATCGGAGGCTGCCCATTAATGCTCAAAAAAGTTAACATGCTTTGGAAAAAAATCAAAAAAACATTCCGATCATTAATACCACTGTGATCAGCAAAGTGGGGGCTGAACTTAAAAATTTGAGTGAAATTCTGCTTTAACCGATTGCTGATCAGCCCCGTCATTATACTGCAGCAGGTCGGCACGTTCCTGCGAATCGCCGTAGCTGTACGGCGACTCTTTAAACAGCTCTAGCAGGCACACGCGCCCACTGCACGGCGGTGACACAATGCACGTGGCCGGCGGCCGCAATGTTCGGCGGCCACGCACGATCGCAGGCACAAGAGCCATGACGGGGATGTGTGTGTGTAAACACACAAATCTCCATTCTGATAGGAGAGGAGACACAGATTGTCTGTTCCTACTAAGTAGGAACAGCGATATGTGTCCTCCTCTAGTAAGTCACATCCCCATACAGCAGGAGTCTCAAACTGGTGGCCCTCCAGCTGTTGCGAAACTATAAGTCCCATCATGCCTCTGCCTGTGGGAGTCACGCTTGTAACTGTCAGCCTTGCAATGCCTCATGATCAAATCACAGATCTATGATTACTAGTAAAAATAAAAGTAAATAATAAAAATGCCATAAATCTATTCCCTATTTTGTAGACGCTATAACTTTTGCGCAAACCAATCAATATATACTTGGGATTGGGATTTTTTTTTACCAAAAATATGTAGAAGAATATATATCGGCCTATACTGATGAAGACATTTCATTTTTTACATATTTATATTTTTTTGGATATTTATTATAGCAAAAAGTATAACATTGTTTTTTTTTTCTAAATTGTCGCTCTTTTTTTGTTTATAGCGCAAAAAATAAAAAATGCGGAGGTGATCAAAAACCACCAAAAGAAAGCTCCATTTTTTTGGAAAAAAGGGTGTCATTTTTGTTTGGGTACAGCATCGCACGACTGTGCAATTGTCAGTTAAAGCGACGCAGTGCCACATCGAAAAAAATGGCCTGGTCATTAAGGGGGAAATTCTTCCGGTACTTAAGTAGTTAACCACGCGCATCGGCTCCAGTGTCGTGCCTTAGGCGGCACACGCGCGCCCACCCCCCCACAGCTCTTAAAGTGGCCGACGTACAGGAACGGCGATACGCCCAGGAGAGTCAACCTGCCGCAGTATAACTGCGGCGGCTGGTCCTTAAAGCGTTTGTTAACCCCCCCCCCAAAAAAAATGGATAAATGGATTCTGCTCCTTTAAATCATGTTATATGAAACAGTGCTTGCCCTGTGTCATTTGGCCCCCTGTAACACCTAAAAAACCTGGCTGATCCTGACAGTTTCTCCCCACCCCTCTGTAAACTGACCACGGTGTATCATGGTTGCTGAGACCAGACACTGTGGTCAGTTTCTCTGTCATCAGCAGCCTGCTATCTGCTCTCCTCTCTGCTCCTGTGTCCTCCTCCCACCTCCACCCTCCCCTCTCTGTCTGCGTGTGAGCTGTCCCTCCCCCCTCCTGCTGCTCTCATAACACAAACCTGAATACACCATCAGCACTGCCTCCTATTGCAGTTTCCCTCATCTGTGAATGATTTATAAATATAAATGCTGTAAATACCTCATTTAAGAGCCAAGATTGCGACCACATGACCAGCCAGCTCTTTCCTCCTCTCCAGACTGACATCAGCAGGGGAATCTCAGCCCCACCCACTGCATCTCTCAGAGGAGAAAAGGAGAAAGCTGGCCAGTCATGTGATCGCAATCTCGGCAGTGAAATTAGGTATTTGCAGCATTTATTTTTATAAATCCCACACAGAAGGGGATACTACAATAGGAGGTAGTGCTGATGGCGTATATAGGTTGGAGTGGCTTAACAACTACTTTAAGAGGTTAAAGTAGAACTATAGGCAAAACATTTTTCCTGGTGCTAACATGACAGCATGCATGTGGTAGTAGCCACGCCTATTCCGCCCACAGGACCAGTGCAAACTATAAAAAGTTAACGCCCACACAACAGCTCATTACCTGTACACCTTATGCCAAAATGAATAGGCAGGACAGCCAAACAGGTTCTCCTATGGTGTGTTTTTTTCAGCACTACTGATGGGTTTAGTACTCCTCACTACAGCTGTCTTTGGGGTATAGCCGGTAGCTTACTCACTTAAATATGATAGGATTTGCTGAAGCTTCCTACCCTGGTAGCTAGGTATTAATGTACCACATGTATGCTGCCATGTTGGCACCAGGAAAAAGAAACATTGTTTCAAATACTTACCCTAATTTTCCTTTCCTGGTGCCAATCCATGGCAGCATACCCAGTTCGTACATGCGATGTACAGAAATGGGCTGTTGTGTGGGGGGGGCGTTCATTTTTTTATAGCTTTGCACTGGTCCTAGGGGCAGAAGTCAACAGGGCTACTACCACATGCATGATGCCATGGATTGGCACCAGGAAAGGGAAATTACAGTATTTGAAACAATTTTCTGTTTTTTTTCATTTCGGATAGAGTAAGGGAGGATTATAACCCCTGTCAGTTTTTTTTTGTCATCTGTGTTCCACTGGGGAAATTTCCCTTCACTTCCTTTAATCTAGTCAAAACAGGAAGTGAGAGCAAATCCCTGCAAATGAAGTAAATCCCAGATCACCAGACTAGTGTCCCTATTGGAAGATTTCCCCTCTATTACTTTTCCGGGGATAACCCAGAAATTGGGATTTTCCTTCACTTTCAAGGATAATGGTAAATAGTACAAATAGAAAGGGTGAAGCTCCCTAACGGGGGCGCAAACAGCAATAAAATCCTAATAGGTGTTCTAAAGTTTTGCCTTTAATTATACTTCAAGCTTCATGCGATACTCAGGTGTGAACAGACCATGAGAATTTCAAGGTTGAGCATTTTGGAGCTTCCCGCTACAAGCCGGTATGGTATGAATGGGGCCTGTAGGGCTATGTGTAGGAGATCTGGAACGCGGGTGTGACTACATTGTTCCTCTGACCTGGGGCAGGGTGACAGCATTTTAAATGATGCTTTTGTATCTTCACTTCAAATTGTGTTTTTGTATCTGCCTTATGTGCAGCTTTAAGTCATTTCATTTTATTATTAGTTATCTTTGCTGGTTTAAATGTGACAGAGCAATGCTATAAAAATAATTAATGAAGACAACAACCTCATAAAGAGTCGCTGTCCCCAGCACAGACCAGGGTGACCTTTTCACATCTCCAGGAAGACACATCCACCAGATTCTCTGATCACTCTTCCATCACGTTTCAAGATAAAACCTAGTCTGAATGTAATAATCATTATCCTCACAGAAGGAACAGGAAGGGCCACGCTGACAACCCAGGTCACCACAGAGAAGCCAATAGCATTTCTGTCATCTAGTTGTTTTTTAACCTGAAGGTTGGGGAATAAAGTGTGAATCTCACTTGTCTAATGAGCAGACCTGTGGGAGGTTATTAAAGCATCAGAAGGCCCAACATATATAGATCTCTTTCACTAAACATGATTATCTTCCAACATCTGCTTGGCCTTAACTGTTGACAAGGCTTGGGAAGAGTTTCACTAATAATGACAGTGGAGCCATGTTGTTTTCCTTAAAGAGGATTCTGGGAATCGTTCCCGACTTTCTTCATATAACACACTTTAAGTATAGATTGTAGTCACTGTCATCTCGGTTTACAACATCCTGTAATGCTTTTTTTTGTCTTCTGTTCTTATAGATCCAGACATAACCCTTTTGTGGGAAGTAAACATGCAGAACAGCATCTTACAAAAGTCCTCTGTATCAATCTAAGGTCAGGACATATACACTCACTGGCTACTTTATTAGGTACACAATGCTAGTACCGGGTTGGATCCCCTTTTGCCTTCAGAACTGCCTTCATTCTTGGTGGCATAGATTCAACAAGGTGCTGGAAACATTCCTCAGAGATTTTGGTCCATATTGACATGATAGCAGTTGCTGCAGATTTGTCGGCTGCACATCCATGATGCAAATCCACCTTTCCATCACATCCCAAAGCTGCTCTATTGGATTGCATATTGGATCTGGTGACTGTGGAGACCATTGGAGTACAGTGACCTCATTGTCATGTTCAAGAAACCAGTGGTGAGATGATTTGATCTTTGTGACATGGTGCATTATCCTTCTGGAAGGAGCCATCAGAAGATGGGTACACTGTAGTCATAAAGGGATGGACATGGTCAGCAAGAATTCTTCGGTAGGCCGTGGCTTTTAAACATTGCTCAACTGGTACCAAGGGGCCCAAAGTGTGCCAAGAAAATATCCCCCACACCATTACATCACCACCACCACTGGCCTGAACCGTTGATACAAGGCAGGATGGATCCATGTTTTCATGTTGTTTACGCCAAATTCTGACCCTACCATCTGAATGTTGCAGCCGAAATCAAGACTCATCAGACCAGGCAATGTTTTTTCCAACGTCCAATTGTCCAATTTTGGTGATCCTGTGCAAACTGTAGCCTCAGGCCTTTTCGGCAACAAAAGTCCGACGACCATTCCGGCGGACTTTCGTCGGACTTCCGACAGACTTTTGAACGAACGGACTTGCCTACACACGATCACACCAAAGTCCGACGGATTCATATGTGATGACGTACGACTGGACTAAAATAAGGAAGTTGATAGCCAGTAGCCAATAGCTGCCCTAGTGTGGGTTTTCGTCCGTCGGACTAGCATACAGACGAGCAGATTTTTCCACCGGACTCGAGTCCATCGAAAAGATTTGAAGCATCTTCCAAATCTAAAGTCCGTCAGATTTTCAACTGGAAAAGTCAGCTGAAGGTCAGATGAAGCCCACACACGATCGGATTGTCCGAGCAGTCTGATAGAAAAGTCCGCTCGTGTGTATGCTGCATAAGTTTCCTGTTCCTGACAGAGGGGCACCCGGTGTTGTCTTTTGCTGCTGTAGCCCATCTGCTTCAAGGTTCGATGTGTTGTGCATTCAGAGATGGTATTCTGCATACCTTGGTTGTAACGAGTGGTTATTTGAGTTACTGTTGCCTTTCTATCGTCTCAAACCAGTCTGCCCATTCTCCTCCACACAAGGCATTTTCCTCCACACTCCAACTGCCACTCACTGGATATTTTCTCTTTTTCGGACAATTCTCTGTAAACCCTAGAGAAGGTTCTGCATGAAAATTCCAGTAGATCTGAGTAATACTCAGGCCACAACCATGCCACGTTCAAAGTCGCTTAAGGCTGGGTTCGCACTTAATACGGATGCGGATCACAGCAGGGGTCCGCTGCATCCCTGTTCTCCATTTCAGGCCCAAATTTTTGCCTGAATTCGGACCTGAAACTGAGCCAAAGACGCACAGGACACAGGACCCCTTGTGCAGCCGCCCTGGAGATGTGTGAATCGCCTTTATTGAGAACCGGTCACAATCTTCTATCATGCGATTTGGATGCGAGGAAAACCGCATCCAATTCGCATAAGTGTGAACCCCAGCCTAAATCCCTTTCTTCCCCATTCTGATGTTCGGTTTGAACTTCAGCAAGTCATCTTCACCATGTCTAGATGCCTAAATGCAGCATCTATGTGATTGGCTGTTTAGCAATTTGTGTTACCAACTTCCAGAAGAGGAGAGGGCTATGGTGTACAAAGAGGGATGGGACTATGCTAGGTAGCTGACTCTTGGAATAGTCATAATTATAGTGTAGAATAGTTTAAAGGCACATTGCAAATGAGCAAAATTCTGTTTATGGAAAGGAAGAAGGCTGCAAGTAAGCATTTAAAATATGTAATTTTTTTTTAAAGTTGGTGACAAGATCTCTACTGCTATCTATTTTCGAAAGACTTTAGAAGTCATCAAAATACTGATCTATTTTCCTTTTATTTTTCCCTAACTGCCCCCTGATTGATCTCCCAACTGGAATTGTTTGGGGACCATAATGTGTACTTGGCACATAAATGTACAGGTGAGTCTCATATGACTTCTAGTACTGGAGTGAACCCTTCATTTATAGCTACTGAACTTTACTTTCTGTTATCAGGCCCTTTGAAATAATAATTAAGTGTCATGTCAGGTTTGGCAACAAGCCCATCATGTTTAACCCATCGATTGCAACCATACGATGGGTAAATTGCAAACAGGTTTTGCTGTCTGTACCACCCCGCTGACAGGAGCAGTGATGGCAGCATTCCTTCTTCTGTCCGATATCAGGAGAAGCAGCAAGACCAATCCTGGGAAGGAGAAGAGAGCCAAGAGGAGGTGCAGGCTGCTCTCTTCTCCGTTTTGATTGGTCAGAGACAGAAAAAGAAGAAAGTCTCTACAACCTAATTGGCTGCTTCCTGGGTAACTAGAGTTAGTGAAACAGGTGGCACAAGGGAGATATTTCGGGGCTGAGAGTGACTATGTATATCAGGGATGAAGAAGGTGTAGGGTAGCCTAATGCCGTGTACACACGAGCGGAATGTCTGACAGAAAAAGTCTGACAGGAGCTTTTCATCGTATATTCCGATCATGTGTAGGCCTCATCGGACTTTTTACGTCGAAAATTCTGACAGACCTAGAAAGAGAACATATTCTAAATTTTTCCGACGGAACCAATTCCTATCGGGAAAACCGCTCGTCTGTATACTGTTCCGACGTACCAAATACGACGCATGCTCTGAAGTACGAGACGGAAGCTATTGGCTACTGGCTTTTAAACTTCCGTTTTCTAGTCCCGTCGTACGTCACCGCGTTCTGGACGGTCGGAATTTGGTGTGACCGTGTGTATGCAAGACAGCTGGAGCGGAATTCCGTCGGAACTCCGTCGGAAAAACCTTCAGAGTTTATTCCGACGGGAAAACCGGTCATGTGTACAGGGCATAAAGGGGTGAGGTGATGACTTGTTAAACTTTACTTTTTAATGGAGCCTTGCTAGGCTATCTTCCCAGCCTTCCTTGTCTATCCCCAGAGAATGACCTTCTAGCATGGCCCAGTACCAATTTATTGTGTATATTGCATGAAGCCACATGAAGACACCTACAGCAATGAAGAGAATGCCCACTGTTTACAACACCAAGTATTTGTCTGCCTTGCCTTAAAATCTCTAATTTGCCAAAAGGGAGGTTCTAAGCTTCTTAACTAGACTACAAGGACACTATGGGGTTATTTACGAAAGGCAAATCCACTTTGCACTACAAGTGCAAACTACAAGTGCAAAGTGCAAGTGCAAAGTGCACTTGAAACTGCACTGAAAGTGCACTTGGAAGTGCAGTCGCTGTAAATCTGAGGGGAAGATCTGAAATGAGGGGAAGCTCTGCTGATTTTATAATCCAATCATGTACAAGCTAAAATGCTGTTTTTTATTTTCCTTGCATGTCCCCCTCGGATCTACAGCGACTGCACTTCCAGCGCAATTCCAAGTGCACTTTGCACTTGTAGTGCAAAGTGGATTTTCCTTTCGTAAATAACCCACTATGTTGAAAGAAAAAATTTGAAGGTCTGTGATTAATTAAAATCAGTCATTTGGAAAAGTGGCATTCTCACTTTTGATGCTACGCCGACATTTAGCCCATTCTTCAGTCTCACAAATGGCTGCACGCTAAGTGACCTTTAGCATCTTCAATGGTTCTTTTGATAGCCAACCTTGTATGCTACAGAGTCAGAACACACACACACTATGTTGTTTTTGAATTATTAGACATTTTTTTCTTTTTGTCTGAGTGACAAATTACTTTAACTACACAAATCAAGAGAAGCATGGTATTAAACAAATTATTTTCCTAAGCATGTGCCAAAGTAATAAATAGGGCAATTAAATGCTACTTTACAAGATTAAACTGAAATCTTATTACATCAAGTACAGGCAGAGAATGATTGGGATTCTAGAGACTGGGATAATGAGGCACAGGATTTAGCTAAACCAATA